>NW_015091083.1:9465463-9918456 GCF_001431845.1 Calidris pugnax | reverse complement strand
GATCTCATAAGAATTTTTGAAGAAAGGATTAGACTTCAAAATGATCACAATAAATTGGACAAATGACCTGAAATCAATAATATTAAATTTAATACAGATGCTGTATTTAGGAAGGAAAATTAGAAAATGGAGAATGTCTGACTAGAGCATGGTATAGCTGTAAAGAATCTGAAGATTTTAGTGGATCACAGACCTGAAAATTAGCAGCCAAGTAGAGATCCTGGAAGAACAGTAGCTGTCCATTTTCACTCAGCACTGGTGATATGTCATCAGCCCAGTCTGTGTGCTGCACGTAAACACCACAGACAAAAATGACAAGCAGATAAAAATGCATCATCACTATAGGAAAATCATCAGACCTTATTTTTTTTTAATCAAGAATAGAGAAATATGAGGCCCATAAGGAGGTAATGGAAACAGAAGATGTGTAGCAGCTTATCGTAATATAAAAGATTATTCCGAAAGGGTAGAAATCAGTTGTTTTCCATATTTACAAGAGATTGGACAGAAATAAAGGGGCTAAATTTGCAAGAATGGAAACTTAGGTGACATATTAGGCAAGAATTCTAAAAGGGAGCTAAAGATCTTTGTGAGATATAAGCATAGGACAGTCAAGAAAAGGAATCCTTAAAAGAATTGTTACAATTGTTAAAGGGAAGGAAAAGTTATTGGGACCGGGAGAGCAGGGAGTTGCCTGTAGCTATTTTTGCTTGTAATTATTCCATCCAGATATAAATGTTATTATTAGGATTTCACCATGTTCATTCTGCTGGTTTAAAAACAGCATCTCCACACGTTTCAGGTCTTTGTGTTTCATATTGGTGGACTACAGGGTAGAACATGGGCAGGGAGAAACCAGCACCTCACTGATTCCAGCCCATGTTTGTGCAATAAACAGAGCTTCTGCTTGCAGGTGTACTACCAAGTGCCCTTGTGCTTTGCTCGGCAACTTAAAAAACAAGATGGAGATTTCTGTAGGTTCAGGTTACCAGGAAACACTAGTGACATTATGGATTTGTTGTTCATCGTGCTTCACCATCATTGCTGAACTGCCACAGAAAGCACTCTTAGCTCTTTGGGATTAATGAGACTGAGACATTTTATCTGACCTCATTATCCTCCTATTCTCCACCTAGCAGCCTCCTTTGGTCATTCTTTTATTTGCCTGCATCACATCTACTGTAATAAATGAGATGTCTTGAATAGGCGACCATCAATTTAGGCACTACTGGCTTTTCCAATGTGCAAGAGTTTTGTATGTTTATGGGGCGTGGACAAACATTGATAGTCATCCCATTGTTCTGTTGTTTGGAGGGAGCATTTATCACTGAGATTTATTATCTCATGAATTAAAGAAGTGAATACAATTTGTCAAATATATTTATCTGTTTAAAGCATCAGATTTTTGCCTCTAGATACTTGCATTGAAAAGACTCCTGCTCCTATTTGTTCTGCTACAATCAAGAATCAAAACCTAAGACTTAGACTGACAATCACCTGAACATCAACAAGATTTGAAAGAAAATGTAGCCCAAATTTTTCTAATATGTTCTATATCTTAATATCGTTTTCTCAAGATTTGCATCTTGCCCTTAATATTTTGCATGCAGCCCTTTAAACTTGGGTTTGCTCTTCAACAGCAATGGGAACTGAGACATCAGGGCCTATTTTAATTTAGACAGTAGCACCAAAAGGAATGGAAACACTAACACCACAGGTCAAGAGTGATGATAAGGGTCAGAAGGATAGGAACGTACCAAGATCACCTTCAACATATATGCTCAAACCTGCAAAGTCCTGAATTCTTCCTTCAATACACTACATACATTTAGTTCCCACCTTAGCTCAGAAGGAACACAGAGCACCACCCCTTCACTTGGACTTTGCCCTAAATTAGGGGGGATTGGAACAAGATGATCTTTAAGGTGATTTTATGATTCAAAGAGGGAAAAAAGATTTCCTTCTATGTGAATAAAGACTCTCTCAGAAGTGAGATGCATTCAGTTCACATTCAGGGTCCAAGCTCTATAAAAGAGTGTGATCCATAAGCAGAAACTGCAATTGAATCATGAATGTCTCTGAAGTACCTGGAATAACAGTCTAAGTAAGAGGTCTTTTCCAAACATCCAGATGAAGAAAAGCTTTAACATTCAACTGCCCAAGAGCCTCTGAGTAACATCCTGAGGCTGCACCAGAGCTGCCGAGCCACTTTTCCAACATGTCAGCAGCACTTTGGTAGGGCTAAATTCCTGGCTCCTGTGGATGATCTGCTGTTCCTTCCAGCCACTTCAGCTGATCTTTTTGAAGGACCTCATTACCTAGATAGATTTGTGCTTATGATAACTCATACCACAGGCATCATTCCTTTTCCATTCTGAAGGGCATACGACATTGCTGACACTTTATTATGAAATATGATTATCCAAACTGCATTTTTTTGATTAGATGATTGCTTACTATATTCCAATTACCATCAAATGCACAGTCCCCTTACTATATTTCCACAGTTGCAAGTTACTGAGTAATCTATGTTTCTGTGCTTCATTTACTTCAGAATTATTTTATGATCCAATTGAATGTTTTAATGATATTATGAAGCCTTTGTGACGATCCAAATGGCTGGTCACAGAATGGATTAAACAAGATCATCTCGGTGTGTAAAGAAAATAATTGTTTAAGGAATGGGCTTAAGCACACGATGATGCACACCAAAAATTGGACTGAATGGATGGAGTTACCATGTCACTTTCAATAGGACTGTGCTCTTTACACTCTTGGGGATTCTCACCAATACAACTCAGCAAATGTAATCAATGTCAATGCATGTGAATGAAGGGAGGGACAATTTACCCTTTTCACTGCTGCTTATTCCATTCACAGTCTGTAGTGATAGGGATTGGTTTAGAAGTTTCCAGACTCCGGGGAGGAAGAGAATGCTGGATTCTCATGAGGTGTAAATCAGCATAGCTCTGCTAAAGCCACCACAGCTGCATCGATTCAAACCAGCTGAGAACCTGGCCAGTTATGTTAAGTAAGTTTGATAGTTTTAATATTCTTTGTCTTGAAGTGAGGTTCATGGCCACTTTGTGATATAAAGTATAAATTGAAGTTTGCTCAGCTGCACACTATGAATCTCTTGCAATGACAGTGCTGTCGAGCTGCACTATTGTCTTTTACTGCATACATCAGGCGAGGGATTACTATAAATAATTTGTTTTGGAAGGCTGGCAACCCTAATGGGGCATGCCTGATAGTGTTCAAAGGTTCTGATTAGGCACAGTCCGCAGAGATGTTCTTTCAACTTGAATCTCCAAAGAAAAAGACTTAATTTTTAACAAATCGCTTTCTTCACAGCTTCATCAATTTGGTTTCTTTGAAACTCAGTAGTAAGATGTATCAAAGGAACAGACTGTTTGCCCAAAGCCTATCAAAAAATGCTTTTTGCCTGAACTGAATATACCTAATCTATTTTCACAATTCATTTAGAAATGATCCTGTAAGGACTATTATTCCTATAATGGTTTGTGAAGCTGGAGCCCTAAGAAGCCAGCAAGGTGCCTCTGTGCAGCTGAAATGATATGAGCACGTTCCTGGCCGGCTCTTCCAGAAGAACTAAGAAGGAGGAGGGCTCTGGCCCTCCCCACCATACTGGCAAGCTCTATAAAAGAGTGTGATCCATAAGCAGAAACTGCAATTGAATCATGAATGTCTCTGAAGTACCTGGAATAACAGTCTAAGTAAGAGGTCTTTTCCAAACATCCAGATGAAGAAAAGCTTTAACATTCAACTGCCCAAGAGCCTCTGAGTAACATCCTGAGGCTGCACCAGAGCTGCCGAGCCACTTTTCCAACATGTCAGCAGCACTTTGGTAGGGCTAAATTCCTGGCTCCTGTGGATGATCTGCTGTTCCTTCCAGCCACTTCAGCTGATCTTTTTGAAGGACCTCATTACCTAGATAGATTTGTGCTTATGATAACTCATACCACAGGCATCATTCCTTTTCCATTCTGAAGGGCATACGACATTGCTGACACTTTATTATGAAATATGATTATCCAAACTGCATTTTTTTGATTAGATGATTGCTTACTATATTCCAATTACCATCAAATGCACAGTCCCCTTACTATATTTCCACAGTTGCAAGTTACTGAGTAATCTATGTTTCTGTGCTTCATTTACTTCAGAATTATTTTATGATCCAATTGAATGTTTTAATGATATTATGAAGCCTTTGTGACGATCCAAATGGCTGGTCACAGAATGGATTAAACAAGATCATCTCGGTGTGTAAAGAAAATAATTGTTTAAGGAATGGGCTTAAGCACACGATGATGCACACCAAAAATTGGACTGAATGGATGGAGTTACCATGTCACTTTCAATAGGACTGTGCTCTTTACACTCTTGGGGATTCTCACCAATACAACTCAGCAAATGTAATCAATGTCAATGCATGTGAATGAAGGGAGGGACAATTTACCCTTTTCACTGCTGCTTATTCCATTCACAGTCTGTAGTGATAGGGATTGGTTTAGAAGTTTCCAGACTCCGGGGAGGAAGAGAATGCTGGATTCTCATGAGGTGTAAATCAGCATAGCTCTGCTAAAGCCACCACAGCTGCATCCATTCAAACCAGCTGAGAACCTGGCCAGTTATGTTAAGTAAGTTTGATAGTTTTAATATTCTTTGTCTTGAAGTGAGGTTCATGGCCACTTTGTGATATAAAGTATAAATTGAAGTTTGCTCAGCTGCACACTATGAATCTCTTGCAATGACAGTGCTGTCGAGCTGCACTATTGTCTTTTACTGCATACATCAGGCGAGGGATTACTATAAATAATTTGTTTTGGAAGGCTGGCAACCCTAATGGGGCATGCCTGATAGTGTTCAAAGGTTCTGATTAGGCACAGTCCGCAGAGATGTTCTTTCAACTTGAATCTCCAAAGAAAAAGACTTAATTTTTAACAAATCGCTTTCTTCACAGCTTCATCAATTTGGTTTCTTTGAAACTCAGTAGTAAGATGTATCAAAGGAACAGACTGTTTGCCCAAAGCCTATCAAAAAATGCTTTTTGCCTGAACTGAATATACCTAATCTATTTTCACAATTCATTTAGAAATGATCCTGTAAGGACTATTATTCCTATAATGGTTTGTGAAGCTGGAGCCCTAAGAAGCCAGCAAGGTGCCTCTGTGCAGCTGAAATGATATGAGCACGTTCCTGGCCGGCTCTTCCAGAAGAACTAAGAAGGAGGAGGGCTCTGGCCCTCCCCACCATACTGGTGAGGGAGCCCAGGCTGCTCCCTGCTGGCTAGGAGAAAGTGGTGGCAAGCAGGCTGGAGATGATACGCTTTTCCGTGATGCCATTGACTTTCTGTCAGCTGCGTAATCGCTTCCCCCCCACCTAATAATCCAGAAAGTCGCAGTTACCCAGTGCTTCACCTGAACAAATAAAAGCATTGAGATGGCCTCTTGTCTGGTTTCACAGCATGGGCAAAGCATTAGAGGACATTAACCGTACCGGATCGAAATAAGGTGAACCTTTCTGTTGTTAAATCTGTCATCAATCTCCCCAATACTTCCAACTCCCAGAGAGCCAAATCAGGAGAGACGACAGTTGGAAATAGCTTTAAAAGGATATTATCTCATTGATTTTCGAAAGAGAAAGCTCCTTTAACAAGAACATTGTTCTTTCAGTGTGCTCAGCCTCCATCTTTAATGTTTATTCATTCGACTGCTTCACAGGGGAATGCAAATCATAGAAATGTAGGATCTGTATAGGAGTGTGCAAAATGAGTACCACAAGGGATTCAGGGCTTCATCTCTTCCTATCCAACCTTCTGAGGCAGAGTGCTTTGTGTGCTCAGGACCTTGGGAAGAAAAAAACAACATAAAGCAGGATTATAATATCCCCTTTTCATGGAGAAGTTGAGATTCATGTGATCACCTGGGATTTGTGTTTGAACCACTGCTATGCATATATTGGTTTGTGAGAGAATCTGGCAAAATAATTTATTTATAGTCACTTTCTGGGGCTTCTGTAAGGCAATACTTCTTACCTTTCTGTTGCTTGTTTTTGAGGCATGGGCACTTGTAAGGAAAGTCTCTAAACCTTGGACTTTAATCTAAACCTCCAGTCTTTTGTTAGAGGTGTCTTAAACATTCCTTGGTAAACCAAGTGAAGAAGCAGCCTTAGGAAAGAGCCAAGATTAGGCATTTGCAAGCTGGGAAATGAGTCATCTAGAAGTTGCTTGTGGAATCGTTCATCTAGAGAAAATCACAAGCTGCACCACAACTGGGGGATTCGTCCCCCTCAGCGGCAACTGGCTAAAAATGAGAATTCTGGTCAATGGAAGGAGATCAGCACCATACGAGGCATTTCCTCCTGTCTGAGTGCAGGTTATTGAGATGGATAGATTGAATATGTCGTCCTCTGGAGGTGGATCAACCTAGGTGAGGCAGGTCTCTCCCAAAACGCCGGCTCCAATGGCAGTTCTTCAACACATGTATTTCACAGGTATGCACGCTTAGTAGAGTGTAAAGAAGATTCAATGCTCTCTCAGTCTCCTTGCTATTAACTTCCATCTGTCAGTTCACTTTATAGAATAACTGAACAAGTTTCAGAAAACAAGTTTTACCTGCAAAGTTATGAAGCCCTTGGCTATAAAGCCAAGCACAGTAAACTTATAGTAGTTGCATGGTCAAGCAGATAACTGGGTAAATAGGTAAATAATACGCATTGAAATATTTTGTTATTTACTGTATTCATAACACAGTAGTGCAAAAGGCTTAAGCAAATTTATCAGAGCCAGTAGGAAAAATAAGACATTATCAAGAAAGGTTTGAAGGAGCAAAGAAATGACTCAACAGTTTGGGCCAGATAGAGCTAAGTGCAACATGTGGTTGATGCATTTATCCTTACTCTGTGTCAGCGGACGAAATACAGGAGAGAGGTCCACTAAATGTTATATGTTCTCTCCACTCCCTCCTTGGACCCACATACAGTAGAGGTGACTGAGGTAGTGTCTGCTTCTGCCAGTTTTGTGTCAGTTGGCGATTTCCTCATACACAAGGGATTCTCTGCTCCGTGTTTGTGGATGGAGTTCATTCCAGTTCACATACTCGAGTGGCAGATCTAGGCTAAAACCCAAAGTCAAAGCCTAAAGTGATTTTACCTAGGGAAAAGAAAAAAATTAACATAGATGCATATTTTGTTACGAGGTCAAAAGAATGTCTGAGGGATTTAAATGAAACACCACATGTATAATAGTCTATGAAGTCAAATAAAGTCAGTGGAAGGGCCTGGGGTACCAAAAGACTGATATTGGCTCTGTGTTTAGCCAGTATTTTCATTACTCATGTGAAATAAGAAGCTGGAGGATGTGTTAATTAAACTTGCAATTGACACTTCACTAGGAGGTGTTAGAAAAACCAAAGAGCACAAAAACCTAAAATTACAAAAGGACTGGAGAACATGAAACAGGATTTAGCCTAGAAAAAGCATGTGCTAATGTCTGAAGGAAAAAGTAATAAAATCTAAAAGGAACGATGCCAAAATAGGCCTATTATTATGGTGCTAGAGAGCTCTGTGGCTATAACCTCAGAGTGTAGCTTAGATCAAGTGGAAAATAGCCATTTGAGGGAACTAATTGAGTTGGGCTCTACATACAAAGGGCTTTATATTAATTTTATAAATCAGAGAAGAATCTATTTCAAAAGGAACAAAAGCATGGCTCAGATGCAGTCTTCATTTTTAAAGGCAAGCTGGTTTAAAAATGAGATTTATATTAGTAGAATTACTCTAAACAATGGGCATGCAAGGACCCTTTTCAAATTACCTGATGACTAAACTGCTCTCCGACACAGCTGGAGAGTTTATCTTTGTTCCCCTGCCTGTCACTGAACTTGGATGTGTATTTGTAAGAAGACAGGAGCAGACAATGAGGTTGCAGCACAGCAGGGTTTCTCAGTCCTTCTCCTTCTAAGTAGGATGTCACCCATGTGCTCAAATATACTAACAGACACAGAGAGGAGACACAGAGGTCTTGCTACTCTAATTTGTGAGGTGGTGGTGGATGAAAGGTGCATTCTAGGAAGCGTTTCGTGGTACCCATCTATTGAACATGTTTGAGGAGGACTGGACTTGACAAACACAGCAGCACACACCTAACAGCAGCAGGGCGATCTCTCTGCTTTGCTGTAGCATCCTGAGGATGAGGAAGAAAAGCACCAAGAGAACACACAAGGCTGGTTAGCCTGCTTTCATAACTCAACATCCAGTAGCAGATGAATATCACTTAATTAGTATTTAATTACAGGAGTTAAGTTGTCAAAGGCTTTACTTAATAGAGCTAATCCCTTCTACTTTGTATTCTCCTGCTTGGCCCTCCAACGTTGGTGGTATTTACCACAGAGCAGGAAGGGACCACCACCAGGAGCTGGGTGAAGTGGGCTACGGAGACGCATGGGCCAAAAGGGTGGGCAACTCATAGCCACCATTTGTGTGCATATTTCTCCTGGTCCGAGTGAGATGGGTGATTACAACAGCTACAGGGAAATTAGTTCTGTGAATGAGACCCAGACAAGCAGGAGGGTCAACAACACCTGATCTATCTAATAGGAACTGCAGAGTTCAGGGATGTTTCAACTTTTTCCAGTTTTTAGTTTCATCCATAAGGAATTACTGCAATACAACACTACAAAATTACTGAAATACCTTATAGTAACTGAAAACATTTACCAAGCTGCCATGCACAGAAAAGATTGTGTTTATGAATGATGCAAGTGCATGGGTAACTGTAGGAAACCCACAAATCTTGTCATGGTGTTACTTCTTATTTTTAAAACAAACAAACAAAAAAAGCAAGGATGTTATCCATCTTTTAATTCAGGATTTGTTTATATTTGTGTATGAAAGACATTGTCTCTCCTTCTAAGAACTGTTCTCCTACTGCTTTGAAGAGGTAAGGAAAAAATTGCCTAAAAATAGTTAAATCCAAAGTCACATAGTTATTTCCTGATGATTTCACATTCAAGTACTGAGCATAATGACAATGCTTAGCCAGCGCCAAGACGATCAATACTGAACAGTTCTTTCATTAATCAAAAAATCTCTTTAGGTCCAGTTGCCACTCAGCAAGTTCTGTTTGAGTTTCATCAAGACCCCTTTACATTATGCAGCTGATGTAACACAATATGAAAGATAATATACATTACAGTTATGGCTTTTTATACTACAAAAGCGGCATAAAGGGGAACATGCTATGATACAAAGAAGCCATTCATATTTTGAGCCATGTCCCAGTTCCAGTCCTGTCATCGGCTATTAACTGGAGTGATGTGTACCTGAGTAAGTAGTTCCTTTGCCTTCAAAGGCCTGTTCACTTGCCCAGAAATTATGTAGAATAGTTGTCATCCAAGGACGCAGAAGTCAGGCATCTCCTTTTGCAAGGGCTATGGATTTCACTCAGCCCCAGTTTCTGGATGCTGTGAGAGTAGAATAATGATTACAGAACTTTTTTAAAGATGCTGCATGCAACTCCTCACAGTGAGAATACACGTGTTTTCAGCACATAAGTCCTCTAAGCAGTCGATAGTTTCAAAAGGTGTCAGAAAGCAAACATCCAGACACCGCATCACCAAGACCTTCAGCAAAGGGCATTTCACTTCCACTTCTGCCATAATCTGTTCCCAACAGGCACTGCAATCCGTGGGGTTATCCTGTTTCCAAACTCAGGCAGCCCACAATGGCAACATCTCATATTCCGACATCCCCTTGGATTTTAGGATTTAGTGTTCACAAATATCTGAATATATTTACACGCATTTGTATGGGTTTTTTTTTTTTGCTTTCATCTTCATGATGAATAGCTTTTACAATAAGGACCTTTCAGCAATGATGTTTCTCCTCCTGTGAAGTTTCTCCATGCAGCAAATGCCCTGCCTGGATCTGTGCAATTTTAGGAATGGTATACAAGGGTGTGGATACTCAGTCTGGACTACACCTCTTTCTAGCATGTTTTTTTTAAAAAAAAACAAACAAACAAACAAACAAACAAACAAACAAACAAAACCACCAAAAAAAAGCCACAGCACAAATCTTTGTGTTTCCAAGACAATTTCAGTAATTTCTGACTGCTCTCCTTTTAATAATTGTACACCAATTTGCAGTGCAGACTTGGAAACCTCTCGTGTAAGGTGAATCTTTCTAATCTTGCATTCCTGTAAAACTATGAACCCATGCCCTTCAGGAGCTGAAGCCAAATCAATATGACTTCAGATCTGGAAGTAAATATCCAGAGAAGCCATTTAGCAGCTTCATTGTTGCATTTATACAGTAAGTTGCTCTGGGGTAATATTTTGTCATTTGTTTTTACACTTGACAAATTTTAATGATTATATTGCCAGGATGGATGTACTGTAAGATGTCATTAAACTCCTACCACGTTTCCTGTTTGAAAACTGCCTTGTTAGGTCTATTTAACTTACAGCACATTTAACTATTAACAGGACACAATCAGCATTTTGATTTACAGTTGGGGGAGGAGGGAGAGAAAAAAGTGTCTTGCATTTTGGGATTTAAAGATGTTTTCCTCTTTTCGTCTTGATGGTCACTGAGATTTGTTCATGGTTAATGTAAAATGGATCTCAGTTGTCCATACATGCATTCACACACATGCACACACAAATGGCTGAGACATAACCACAAGGGGCACTGAATAAAGCAAGTAATTCACATTCTGAGGCTGGTCTTGCTGGCTTTTATCACTGTTCTCATATCAGGACTGCTAGTTTCAGCCTACTTGTAGACTCTCATTAATCTTAATTCATCCTCCATCTACCTTAAAACGTGCCTTGAAGTCATTTTTTTTTTTCCCAGCCCTTTTAAACCATGCTCAATCTCCCAGGCTAAAGACAAATTTATCAACCTCTCATACAGCAACATCCAGTGTCTAGGAATATTTCAGCCTTTTGAGAAAATCTCTTTGGGTCTTCACATTGCTCCTTCTTCAGCTTTGTGTTTCTAACATTCCCCCAAAAAGCCAGGACTGCTTCATTAATTACCAGCATTGCCACCGTTGCAATATAAATCTCCGGGCATGAGGGCTAAGTACAATTGTTTTAGAAAAGATGACTTGTCTCTGCACAGACTGTGTCACTTCCTCATTCATCACCCTCAAGTGATCACAACTGAATTACTCCCCACCACTGCCACTCATTTTTCAGGCCTCTTGCTAATTCATGGAGGCTTGTTAAAATGCTGCAAGCAAAGGTGCCCTTCTGATCTTTCCAAACATTCACTAAATGGTTTGAATTTATTCATTGGACTGAGCTCATCCTGGGTCATGTCTCTTTTTTTGTGTGTGTCTCATTGACTTTTAAATTTTCATTAAAGCTGCAGCATCATCTTTTGTTTAAAGCCAGATCTGTTGAGAAAAGTTACTGCTTTGAAGGGAAAGGGGAGGAAAAAATCTACACAAAACAACCACAGCCACAGCAGAAACAAAGCACAACAAACAAGCAATTAACTTTGAATAGAGCCGTCAGCAGCTTGGACTAGCAGGAGTTTTAATTTGGTTTCAGCAGCATTTGGGGATCAGCTGGCTCCCCTTGACAGCAAAGGGAATGTTGCTAGAGGAAGAGTTCCAATAGCAAGTCCTGCATCTTTCACTTGACCTGCAGTTTGAATTCAACCCAAACAGCATTTTCAGAAGAATGAGAAAAATAAAACCATTGCTCATGACGTGTCGCAAAGCTCCCACCTGACAACACCTGATTAGCTTAGGCTCCCAAGCTTTCTTGCATTCCTGTTTCCCGTATATTGAATTTCAGGGCTTCAATGCTGAGGAGAGTCAGAGGAGGAAATGAAGAGGTCTCACAAGTCAATACAGGTTAGGGCAAATGCCAGCCTGATTGAAGGACTGACACCATGTCTGCATCCATGGTCGTGAAGAAGGGACTAGCAAAATCAGTGCTACAAAGCACCACTGTAAGGAATAAGCTCCTCCTTTCCCTGACCTTGTCACCCACTCTGCCTGTCATGACGATGTTGGGAGCTATAATATTTAATCATCTGTCCCAGAAATCCGTGCAATGCAGAAAGCTCAGAAGGTTTTCTCAGCCTCATTATTGCTCTGACAGGCTTTCCTCGTCTTGCTGTGGCTGCTTGGAAACGATGGGTGTCTGCATGGCCATCAAGGGCCGTAAGCAGCAAGGGCAGCAGGCAGAAAGCAGCACCCAGCAGGTGTTATCATCCTTAGCCCTTCGGGATTGAGTGAGATTCAGTGTTTCCCATTGTGCACAGCTGCTCTCCTTCTGTGGTGACTCCCACACAGGCAGTGCCCATCCCCAGACAGAGTCCAGGGGATCAGGAGGAAAGTGGGCTGTCCTCTCCCTCCACATGACTTGTCTTCAGCCAGCAGAACTTCAGCCACTAACTATACTCTGAGGCAGAGTATAGTTAGTTCTCCCTTGTCCTTGGGCACCAAAATCCAGCTTAATACTTAAAGACTTTCAGCCAGTTCTGGTATGACATCTGTTCCTCCATGTGTCTGTCCCTCTATCCCTTCACTGCTCCCATGGAGAGCACTAGGAGACAAGTTGCTAGCCTTAGCAATTTATCTGTTTCTTCACAGACAAAATTCAGAAGGTCCATTTCCAGCTACTCTGCAACAGAACGCCATTAAGGGGACTTTCATACGACATGGTAATGCTGGTGTCTCTTCCTAGCACATCCTTCCACGTGGCTGAGCCTCAGAAAATATCCATCCGTTTAGTCACACTACAGCCATTGAAAGCCTCAGTAGTTCTTCCCTTCAGATACTAGTGCTTTCTTTACAATAAAAGCAACAAGAAGACAATTTAAATAATTGTAATAAGTATGTCTAACATCTAATTAACTATGTCAAGATAGCTAAGCACCTCTTTCGGAAATGGTATTGTGGGCTTTTTTTTTTTCTTTTCTTCACATTAATGTCTTTACTTCAACTGGTTCCCCCCCCCTCCTCAGGCCAATATCCTTGTTTTTCGAAGTAGTTGTTCTTTCGGACATTTTGCTGATCTGTCAAAGTAAAACAAAACAAAACTCCATTCTCAACAACTTCTGTTAATGACTGAGCCTTTCATGGTTAAGGGGAAAATATTTGTAGCAAGTATTCACATGCCATAATGCAAGCCAAAAGACTTATACATCTGATTGACTCATTTCTCATTGAGCTTTAGATACAGTTGTTTTCTAAGGGTCTAATTTGTGATCTGAAGCCAAAATTGCTAGGGCGTGAACGTTGCAACTCCCCTTAAAATCCCTCCCCACTACAACAGTGGGATAAGAAGACATGTCAGGGTGTTGTGGTATTCAGCTTCTCCCAGACCATCTCAGCAATGGACTGAAGAACCCCAGGGCTTGCAGGGCACCTGCTCTTTGCCTAGCTTTGAACATGATCCATCCTTCTCAGGCACAGTAGCACAGTTAGACATGAAAGGATTATGGCAATGTCCCTGTGAAATAGGGAGTAGCTTCTTTTTGCCACATCCTAGATCCAAGCCCCAGCTGAAATATGAGGGAATACAGGAGGAAAGTTGGGACCTCCACTGTTTATTGGGTGCTGGGAAAGCTGTCACTGCTGGGCACCTAGAAATAAATAAAGTAGGAAATTGGCATCTTCTGTAAGTTTCATGTCAAAATTTCCCTTCAAATGAAAAGTTTCAAACCTTATTGCCTGCTGTAGATAACAATAATGTTTGTTACACCAGCTAACCAGCAAACACTTCTCAGGAATGGCACTGACTTGGAAGCAATCTAATAATTAAACCACTGACATTTCAAATCTGCAAAGTCAGAGTGATTTTCCAATTTCCAGTGTGTCCCTCTCTAATTCAATATTTATTTAGGCTATACTCAACTGAGTTAAGCAAGATGACTTCTTTAGGATCCTTTCTCTTCCCCAGGGTAAAAAAGTCAAGACCTGCTCTCACCTCTTTGAACATTCATGGAGTGTTTATAATATGCAAACACACCTTTATTCCATTATTTGGCACTAACAGTGTTTCCACAGCTCATTATTTCCTGCATGAAATAATGCTTAATTAGTGCTGAATTACAAGGGAATTGCTGTGGAACTACATAAGCCATCCTTGCGAATTCCCTAATGACTCAATGTGATTGCTGCTATAGCATTGAATTCTAAATGGATTCATAACGATTAGAAACCTAAGGCATACCTGCCTCTTATTGATCAGTGTGTGACAACAGGATTTCTTTATAAACAGAGTCACGCAGAAAATATGTTGATACCAGTACCTGAAGATTTTTAGTGCCTCTCGGGAGAAAGCTGGTGACTGTGGCATTTAAATCCAAGGCTACAGTGATAAATGAATCAAATCTTATTAGTTTTTCCCAGGCCTATTGGGGTTGCAAAGTTACCAACCCTGCTGAATGCACAAATAAATTGAATTTAGGGTTTTTTATGGAAAAGAGAGATGATCCTGAATTTAATCAGAGGTACACAACATCCATGCTTTTAGCTCAGGTACAGTGTATGTGTCCACAAAACTGTCTCTCCCTAACTCTAATTCATCTGCCATTGTAGTCTCATAGAAAGTTTCTCACTGGTTTTGCTGGATGTTGGATTGGATCCCATGTTCACAAAGTTGATTTGTAGAGGTGCCTTCATCCTTGAGCTGGGAACAACTCCGCACTTTCCCTTTGCAACCCTAAAATAGAATGTGAGGAACGAGGATGTCTGTATCCACATACTGTCCAGACCCAGCTTTTGCCTCTGTGCTGCAAAGTTCTACAAGCCTGGTGATGCGTTGAGAAGCATTACCAAACCCAAAGTTAGGACACCTGTCTTTGGTGTAAACTGGGAACAAACTTTGCCTCCTGTTTCAATACTCTCATTCAATATTTGTCCAGTTGTGCTTATGATATTGGAGGAAGCATGTTGGAACTCAGCTCAGTGCCTTATTTAAGGTGGGTTATTAACTTTCCCTTTCTAAAATTCCTGTTATCATAGTCTCCCATGCACTGAATCCTTCAACCCTTGAGGCCAATGCCAAAACCACTGCTGATTTCAGTAGGAATACTTTCAGGCATATCTGGGTTGGTTTTTATTCCCTCTCTTGCAACAGATCTTCCCAGTTTGTAGTATCCTTCTGACTTGGACATTTGGAAGAGGTTAGGCTGACACAAACACTTCACTTTAATACCCACTATGTAAGATTTATTCCCACAGACATATATTGGTCTGTGTTCAAATTAGCAGTGGTTCCAGGCAGTCTGCTTCCTTGGGCTACTGGCATAAATCTACTGACTTTGGGGGAGTTACTCCTGATTTTCACTGATAAATGCAAGAAAGGACTCAGCACTCTCCACCTAAAAGGCTTAGATTAGATTCTTCCCGGCCCCATTAATATTGCCACTGGTATTCTTTCTGTATTTCTTGTGCTGTGTATGTCAGTAAGTGCTTTCCCCATGCCTTTTAAAATTCCTTTAACTATTAAGATAACTAAAAGTCCTTTCCTGAAAGAATTCCCAAACTTATCTCATAGTCTGAAATATACTTGAATGCACTTTGGGAAAAACCACTCTGTCCCTGAACTACATAAAGGGCTGTAGAGTGAGAGAAGACAGTCTGGGTCACTGAGTCTCATCGCTCAAAATCTCAGCAAGACAGGTAACGGGTGCTTAGTCCAGGTTGGTCTACAGAACATCCCCTTCCCACACACCACAAACCACAAGATGGTTCTCCTCTACTGAAAAATCAACTCAGTATCATTCATGAACCACTCATCTCCACAAAGTAAAAGCCACCTGAATGATAATAAACATCAGAGGAGACAATGAGACACAGATTGTATTTACAAGATACTGTACTCTAGTGGGAAAGTGAAGGCACTGGGCCCCAAGGAGGGTATGTAACATATTTGAGTCCGGCTACCAGTATACTACTAATGTGGTGGCATGTCAGAGGCAGCACAGTCGTGGCACTGCCATCAGTCACAGGGACAGAGAAGAGAGAGGGGAGAAGAATGGATAAAAAGTTCCTACAACTTGGCAGTCCCCCGTACATGAGGTGTTTGCAATGGGATCTCAAGCAAAGAGAGCTTGCACACATCTCCTGCCTGTAAAGTTGGAACTGAGCCTTGGGTTTCAATGCTCTAGGACTATCTCTGTTTATAATCACACTCCCAATTATGGGCTGTGTTTGCACAGGTTGGCCCTGGCAAGATGCAGATAGTAATCTTCTTGGGTTCAAATGGGAACTTAGTGCATCTGACTTTCAATTGTGAGAGCCAACAGTTGGGCAAAGAATCCTTTTGACAACGTGCTTAAACCAGGTCAAGACGTAGACATGCTGTGTGTAGCCACAGGCAAATGTTGAGGCAATTATACTCCCATATAACTTCTGGCAGAGCTGATCTGTTCCTAAGTCTCGTTAAAACAGTGTGCTTCTGACATGTTCTGGTTTGCACTAAACGTTCACTACTTTAAAAGTAATAACATGGTGGAATATCCTCCCCACAAGCTATTCTGCTCTCCTTCCAAGAGATATAATCTGAGGCTGAGATCAGGAAGTATCATGCCTTCTGAGCACCCTTGTGTTCTGTCCACATGCCCAGCAGCTGTGTAGACAAGGCCGGGTAATCACACACCTTAGAGATAAGGCTGTGAAGATATCAAGAAACGTGCACATTGCGAGTCTGATACAAGCACTTCCTACAGAGCACTGTCACTCTCCTGTTGTGTGTCATGGATGCTGCTGGTCCCTTCTCTGACAGCATTGAATGTTTGACCCTTCCCAAACGGCTGTGCACATTTGACCCTCCCTTGAGAGGTGAAGAAGGCTGAATGCAAGTCATAGTCCCTAACTGTGCAATACGGAAGATAATTAGTCTCAGCAATGGCAGGCAGTGACTGTAAGTGGTATGCATGCAAAATATGCAGCTACATTAACCAGTCAGGCAAGGAAGCGGAGACATTTCCTGAGGTGGGAAACATATTGAAATGCTAATAGACCCCGGCAGGTATTGTTGGTCCTTTGGGGAAAGATACCTAGGAGGAACTTCTTAATTGTATGTTCACCAGATCCTCTCGGCAGATCAAAAGAGAGTACTGATTCAAGCAAATAAACTTTGATATGTGCCTTTCACTACTGGTACTAATTGGAAGGAAATCTCCTGGCCTGTGGACCAACATTCTTAATTTAAAAACATTGGAAATGTTAATTGAATAAGGGGGGAGGGTTGATTAGAAGAGTGACCTCATGTCTAAAATGATAATGAGGGTTCTTGACACCTGAACAACAAAAGGTCATGAGAGTATAAACAATGAGATGAGAAAGAATCATCAGCCAGAGTCCAGACAGTGACATATGAGTCTCATGTGAGAAAGGGTGCTGGGCAGAGAGGGAACTGCCAGCTTCAGAGTAGAGACAGTCAAGCACACTCTAAAATAGAAGATCCATATTCTGTACTCATGTATTCCCATTGACCTTCATTAGAGTTTCAGGGCTACTATATAAGTCAGAGTTTTGCCTTAAATGCTTAGTTTTCTGCTCATCAAGAGCAATTGGGTCCTTTCTTGTGCAACCTTGTACCTGAATTACCCAGCAATGTACAGGTCAGAGAAGATTACCCCAATGATGAGGAGCTAGGGAGGCTGACAGATAACCCTCGGATAACTGGCTGGAAGGGTTATGCAGAGATATGCAATCTTCTCCTGCTTAGAAAAGGTCATTCCCTTGCCTTCAGCAAGGAGAGTCCCATAATTAGGTCAATAGCTGGATTTCTGCTGTTGGGAGAACAGGACTTGGGGGTATATCTCATCTCCTTGACAGAATGGTGTTTATGTCTTGTATACAGACAAGCAGCTGGAGCAAAGCATAAGAGAAGGATATACATGTATTAGTTGTGAACTTAATTTTGGCCAGTAATTCCCTACACAAAAGCTGTGTTTGCAAACTGCTGAACTTCTGTCAAGTGTATATTTTTTCTAGATTTTTTTTCTACACAAAAGCTGTGTTTGCAAACTGCTGAGCTTCTGTCAAGTGTATATTCTTTCTAGATTTTGTTTCATCTCTCCTCAGACATCTCTGTTACAATATTTACAGACGATGTTTGCAATGTATAAAAAGAGATCATGAGGAAAACTGCTTTTTATTGGCCCAGAAAACAGTTCCAAGATCGGGGAAGAGCTGTTTTTGCACATCAGTCTCACCATTGCCTCAGACATCTCTGTTACAATATTTACAGACAATGTTTGCAACATACAAAAAAGAGATCATGAGGAAAAGTGCTTTTTATTGGCCCAGAAAGCAGTTCCGAGATCAGGGAAGAGCTGTCTTTCCACATCAGTCTCACCATTTTCCATGATGGGATGCATCTTAAATGCCAAGATTTAAACACAAATGACTTTGTTGGTGAATGATGGGATGCATCTTAAATGCCAAGATTTGAACACAAATGACTTTTGGTGGTATGAAGGTACACTGACAGTGTCCATTAAAGCGTTAGATAGTGCAAAGCCAATTGAGGATGGATTTGTTTTTTGTTTTGGTTTGTGTTTGTTTTTTCCTGTTGGGACATGTATAAATCACAGTAGAAACCCAAATAGGGTCAAAGCAGAGAAGAGGGTATATCTCATAGCTCATCATCTTTCCACCTGGAGAGTCTATCTGTGAGATGACAAGTTTGTGTGAACTCTTTAGTATTCCTGGACTTCCCAGCCTCATTTTTGGTACCAACACAACAGGACTGTGAGATAAGAGAAAAGTTCACTGAGTGGAGAGATGATATGTGGACAAGCTTTGAGAATTTCTGTATGGTTAGTAATTTCCCACAGAGAGATTATGTTTGCAAACTGATGAGCCTCTACTGAGAACATATTCCCTCTGGAGTTTCACTCTACCTCTCTTCTGAAGTCTCTGTTATAATATTCTTAATCTTGTTTGTAGTCTTCAGATTCCCCTTGCAAATTCTGCCTTCTTCCTCCTTTATTCCCAAATCCTATTAATATCTGACCTAAAGTGTCTTCAAGTCTCACTTTTTCCTTCATACATACTTGACCATCATTGCCTTCCACTCTAATGGCAACACAAGAAAGATTTATCTACCTTGCTCTTCTTTATGCAGCTAATAAAACTTCTCCTGCTGATAATTCTTATTTACTGTTACATTCAGTTAAAATGATTTGCAGATTTTTTTGGTCTCCATTTTGATGATCCTGAGTCCTACACTGCCAAAGCCTCTCCTATTTCTTGCCAGACTATTATGCACATTGAATTAATTTAATGAAATACACTGTATTCCCGTGATTTTTTTCAGAAAGCAATAAGAAAGAGAGAGGAAGGAGTGAGGAAAAATAGTAGGAAATTAGCTAAATGCGACAGCAGATACACTTCTAGTAATCAGCCTATAAAGCTTAGTACAACTGTTCTCTTTCCTTATTAGCTTCCTTAGAAGTTGGGCACACTTTCACAGTTCCACAGGAATGAAGTTGTGGTGGTACATGGGTAGATTCCGTACTTTCAGGATATGCCATGGGGTTATATTATTTGAAACTAAAAAAGAAAGATATTTCATTTTGCATCTCCTATGGAATCCTGGAGAACCCGACAGTTTCACAATTCAGAACACACTGAAGGAAAGCATTACTCAGGGTGGTTCCACAACTCATTTTCAAGCTGAACCCATGTTGGTTTATACTTGGACCCCAAAGCTACAGCAGCCAGCCAAAGCAGAGTCGTATATGAGCCCTTAAAAGTGGGTATTGTCTGTAGGCAGCCTGTCAATCACATACCAGAGCTGAGGGGGCCAGGAAACGAGCTCCAACCATTGGCATCCACCTCATGCAGCTGCCCAGCAATCCCTCATGAGAATCTGAATGCTCTGGGAAAGCGAAGGGAATGAGAAAAACAGAACAGAATAAGAGGTAACAGACGACAATTAGTATTGTCAATTTATCACTGTGCCAACGTGGTTCTTAATAGATTGCCCATGTCTTAAAAATGTAATTACTGTGCGTACTTGTGCCATGGATGCACATTTAAACTATTGTACTTGACAAACAAGATATTCATGTAGCCACTGGAAACAACCCTAATACGATGAGCTGGGAGTAGTAACAATAATGCTAAGAAAGTGGATGTGACATCACTGAACCTCTCTCTTTTTGGGCCTGGATACTTTTTGTACAGTATATTTCAAAGTATGCCAAATGCCAGAATGACGGGTTTATTTTAAAAACCTTAAGTGATGGAGATCTCCATATCTTATTCTTTATAATAATAAAATATAAGAAAAGAAGCATTACCAAATGAGGGAAAAGTTGTCTTAGAAGAGGGATGACTTGTTTGAACTAAAAGCTAGAAGTAGGCTGGGTTTCCTTGAGCAGTGCAATGACATTTTGTTCTTGCAAATCTCATGCCATACTGCCCTGCTGCAAAAACTAGATACCGAATCTGATACGGGACAGGAAACAACTCCATGTTTAACCGATTGCGGTTGTGGATGCCCATTTCAGAGCTCAGATGAAATGATGGAGAAACAAGAGGCTGCAACACCCTTAGAAAGAGGAAGGCAAAATCAGGAAAACACATTATGGGCAAATTTTTCAATATCTCAGCTCCTACATTTGTTTCAATGCATCTTGTGAATTTCTTGGAAGGGAAATAAAAAAAAAGAAAAGAAAAAAGAAACCTTTGGCAAGAAAGACAGGTCCAAGCAGTTCCAGCCAGTGTTTTCCTTTCACACTCATGATGCCAGCTGTGACTGTAATTTCTCTGTAAGATCTTGTCAATGATAATCATTGAGAACTGCCAGTCTAAATTAATAGACTCTTATCATGACCACTCAATGCATCTACAGTAGTTGGCCACAGTAGAAAGTAAGGTTGTCCTCCTTAACATGTCCCAAAATCAACAGCCGCAGCTACCTGACCCCCTGCCAAGCTGCCTCCACCCTCCTCTTCCTTTGCTACTGCAAATCCAAACTACCATTGAGGAATTAATAGTGCTGGGTTCTCTTTTCAGCTGCTGAACTAGCTCAGACACCACTCAACCCTTCAACCAGTGGAGAGGACCCTCCTGATACACCAGCTCTACTAACCCCAGAGCACCTAGTAAGGATCCTGAGAGGAACCCCAGTCCCACAGGCTCCCCTCCCACCCCTAGTGATGCTGCTGATGTTATCAACCCCTTCCTCTCCTCAGTGCTTACCACAAATCTGGTCTTTGTACTCCTTAGCTTAGCCCTGATAGTGGGCTGACATTTTTACAAGTAAAATTTTCTGCTGATTGTTGTGGAAAGGTCCTGTTTTGTCTGAGGCACTGCCTCTGGGGAGAGTGGCGAGAACCCCTTTGTTGGAAGTTTAAAATTAGACAATAGGCTGTTCAATGTACAAATAAGGAGGAATCTTGTCCCAGCATGGAAATGGGCTAAATGATGAAAACTCATCTGCCTGTAATTGCTCTGAATCTGCCTGGTGCTCTGTTCCCCTAGAATGTGCATCCCAGACAGTGATCAGAGACAAAGCTGACAACAGCTGCAAAATGGATGAACCGAGGTCTTGAATTATTTTTGTCCCTCAGATTACTCACTGCTTTGTGAAAAACTTTGTGGGGAACGACACTGAATGCTTGAGTAATCCAGCCTCTTCCAGAATGGTTTATGGGGTAGGACCATTTGCAAATAACTGTGAACACCAGAAAAAAAAAGTTATGGGTTTGGGGAAGTCCCAGATAAATTCCTTTCTCCCTTGTGATCTGCATCCTCTTCATACCACTTTCTTCTGGTTTTCCTCTCAGTGCTTCCCAGGAGCTCTGTGCTGACGTGCCCTGTGGCAGAGAAGGCAGGCACAGTGCAGTAAGAGGTCGCCTTGCTAAAAAGCCTACGTAATCTTTAAGGGCTTGCTCTTCAGCAGGACTAACTCTTCCAAGGGTAATGACCTTATTGGAGTTACACTACTTATATCCAAAAGTAGAAAGGTCCTGAACGGCAAGCAGTAACTTTTCACTTTATTTAAATAAATAGCTTTGCCTTAATGAGCTCTAAAAAAATGTTATTAAATTATTTCAAATATTTTCCTTCACAGGAGAAACAAGTCCTCTTAGGAAGTTAACCTGGGTGCCAATCACACCATCTTTCTTATTTACGTGGTTGTGTTTAGTTTCATCTTTATTTAACCAGTCTTTGGTCACTTATCATTCGTTAAATCCTATGACATCACCTTAGGAATTCATTGCAATTCAGCACAGGAATCCAGCCCCATACACTGCAGATCTGTTTCTACCTTACCTGCATTTTAATGGCTCTTCCAGTCCATCATGCCTTAGACTCTGCAGCCCTTCCCACCAGACATTAGCACATTTTGACCTCAATTTGAGAGGAAACAAAGTGCTGCAAATGGCTTTTCCATGACTCAAGCGCCAGATAAGGTTTTACAAATGGAAAAGTGAGCTGCAGAACACCATCTATGTTACACCCTATGCTTAAAAAAAAAAGAAACAGCCAGCTCCTACAGGCTATCCCAGCCCTCCTGATGCTGCCACACAATGCTTTGCAGTACATGCCCTCCAAGAGTAACAATTAAAAATTACCCCTCAATCTTTTAAGATGAAGAGGTTAAAAAAAGCAGCTGGTGTGTTATAGAGGATATGCCCAGCAGAGTCAGGCAGGTTTTCTGCCTACTTCAGTTTGTATTCTTTCTACAAGATTGTAGCCATCCAAAACTCAAAGATTGCCTATTACTAGACACAAAAAGCCATGATAAGTATTATTCTTCCTGCTGTGTTTGCCACTGACTCAGTGCACAGGCTGAGCAGAGAAGCAGCAGCATTTTGCTGTTGGTGGCACAGCTTTGGAGGTTTTATTTATACCCGAGGAGACTTGATGACTTGTATGGACATTTACATTCACATCAAATCCCAAGATATTCCCAGGAGGAGCAATGGTTAACTCTGGTGTCCTTGACAAATACTAGCAACAGCATGTTTGTGCCAGGTTAAATTTCTCCCTGTGGCATTCTGTGCTTGTAGTCCTAAGTGTTGTGCAGGCTGGCTATTAATAATAGTTTAATAGTTTGCTATTAAAAGTGCAACCAGGCAGAAAATATAGAATTTCTTGAGAATTTTATTGTTTTTCCTCCTTTTTTTTAAATGAGATATTTGGAAATTTTCTGCGGAAAAGAAAAGAGTGAAAATAGACGCTGGCACAGCGCTTTGTTCTTGCTTGTTCACTTTTTGTTTTTTAATCTAAGATCTAGTTTAGCATCTCACTTCTTTTGACCAGCAAGCCCGTGTGCTCCTGAAAAAGTTTCAAAAGGAAGATTTCATCAAACCTGTGAAATGTGCCTGTGAAAAGGAGCTTCAGTCAGTTTGCATTTTCATCAAAGGGCTCCTAATGGGCTCAAATTAAGTCACCCTTCTTCCATGAGAAGTAAAAAGATATTCTGTTTTGTCTTTTTTTTAAACTTGTAGACCAATTATACATATTTTGGATTTATGATGCTTTCAAATATCTAAAAGGCCACTCTGTTTGGATTTCTAGGTGATAAGCACAAAAGAACAAATTAAGGGGCTCCTCTACTCGCCTGTCAGCTGTAGGAAATCATTCACTATAAGCAGATCACATTTTATGTGTTCTTAGTATTAATTTTCAACCAAATTTCAATGCAAGAGTTAAATAACTATTATACAGAGATTTTTTTTTTCTCTTAGATTTCAAGAATAATAGTTCAGCGTATCACATTTTATGTGCTCTTAGTATTAATTTTCAACCAAATGTCAATGCAAGAGTTAAATAACTATTATACAGAGATAATTTTTTTTCTCTTAGATTTCAAGAATAATAGTTCAGAGTATGCAAAGGTCAGTTGGCTTAAGTTTTTGTTAGAAACCAAGAAAAGACTGGATAAGGATCACTGGATTCAAGTGAATGTGAGCTGGCTTCTCTCACAGCTGACAATCTCTCCACTAGTTTGGCTTTTGATTTGCAGTTCTCTGCTAAAGAGAGATTGAAGAAACCCCCAGGCCCACATTGCTCACTATTGTTCTCCCAAGCCAGCAAAGAAAGCAAAACTTCAAAGCCTTATAAATCTGTTATTAGTTATGAAGATAATGATAATCATACATATTACAGAAGTGGCTGTGGGATAAATATAACTTGGTCTCTTACTTCTGTGGAGCAGCAGATGGCTGTAGCCTTGGAAAGTCTGTAACCCAAGTGGGCAGCGGAAAACCGCATTGTTATTCTAAGCTTTCTTTGGAGATGTATCTCCGAGTTAAGAAGTAAATCAATCACTGCAGAAGTTCCTTCTGAACCAGGAGACTAGCCCAGACAACCACAAATAGATCCAGATTTTTTCAGATAAAATCCAAGTTTTATTGGAAAACATTTGTTTCTTGAGACAACGTGTATTAACAAAATTTGCTGCGTTTGATGAACTTCGTGTTCAGTGTTCAGCCCAGTGCAAGTGTTCTGGCAGCCTGTCTTTTTTGCATCCATCACAGAATGGAGAAACAAATGCTCTGGGTTACCTGCTCCATGCTGTCAGGTGATGTATCACAGTCACATCAGGGACGTGGATGATCTCTCTGAACTGGGTCAACAAATTTGTCCTTACCAATCTTGCTTTGGTTCTTCATGAGTGATTTTTATTTGACTTTTTAAACTTCAGTCTGATTTAAAATGTGAGGAAGCATTGTTTTCCACCCACCCTAACCATGAAGAGGTTGAGGGAGCAGTTACTTCTTGCTGACCCTGATGCAAAAAAATGTCCCTGTAATGGCAACACTTCAGCCAATGTACACTCACTGTCCTGAATCGACATGAACATGAGAATATGTTGTGATTCTTCTTGAAAAAAAACATTCTTATAAAAGGACTTAGAAGTCAAAAAAAACGCAATTCTATTGGCATTTGCAATTCACATCTGGACTCAAATCCCGTGCTTGGACACTGGTTCATCTGTAACTTATCCATAGTAGCCTAAAGCAATTTGCTCCATTTGAAGCAAATGAGGATGTTTTTCTCTGACTATAAGCGAGGTGAGGCACCTGGGTTAGAATAAAGATTGTCTTGGTCAGGAAAAAGAAGGAGCTGTGACAGCAGGGGAGTGAAGACGAACAGGACTGTGCTATCTCTCCTAGTTTGTTTACAAGTCTTGCTATCAGTCATCGGTGCCTGAAGCAAGAGGAAGTGTGGGCTTCAACCAGCTCTTTAAAGTGTAGATTGAGTTACTCCCGTTGTTGATGTTCGTTGTGGATCATTTAAATCATTCTGCAGAAAATGTGAAAATCATGTGGCTACAGCAAGTTAGCCCAGCAGCAAGTTGTCTTGGAAGCTTAGTTTTCTCTCTTTTATTAGGAAGCATTGGAACAAATCCCAGTGGCTACAGCAGTGGCTCCACTAACGTTGCTGGCAGAAAAGGAGTAACCAGTGCTTCGTGCTGCAGGGGTTTCAGATGGTATATTCAGTAGTTCCAGATGACACATAGATGATACCAAGTCTGCCTGTGAAAATGCTTAGAGCCACTCAATCTCAAATAAAAATTAATGTTCATCACTGTTTTCCCTGCAGATTAAGAAAATTAACCATTCAGGCTAGAGATCAGGTTTACAGCTGGCATTGCCTGGTAGAGCTTGAATGACTTAAGTAAATGTGTCATATATATTAATTTGCAGATTTTCTGTTATTACATTTCCACCTCCTTTCCCCCCAAACCCCGCTAAAACCCCAATGAAAATAACGAATTTTAATTATAATAACAAGCATACTTTTTGTCAGAAGAAACCACATGCTTTTCACCACAAGAAGCAGAGAGACTTCACACTTCTTCTTCATTTAGATGCCAAAGTGCTGGCATCATTTGTGTTCCCAGTTCATCTGTCCAAAGAGTTTCACAGTGATGATGGTACAACCAGGGTCACCTCTGCAGCAAGGGGATGAGACAGGGCAAAGAGGGAAGTCAAAGCATCTCCTACAACTATTGCAGGGACATGACGTGGGTCGAGTCATTGCAAGGGAAGAAGAATTCACGCAGCAGCTGTTCTGTATGTGCCTGTGCTAATGTTGGTGTGTTTTGGCAAAGGATAGGAAAAAATATATCTCCCTCTATCAGGGAATCCAGGACTCTCAGAGCAGTGTTCTGATGTATCATATACAGTACACACTTTCACAAACTTCAGGTAGGTTCTCATTCATCTATTTTTCTGCCCCAATGCAAAGGTGGGTCTGAGCTACAGAGGTCCCGGAGTTCTCACCTCTTAGTTAGTCTAAGAAAATGGGTTGTCCAGAACTAGGGGTAACAAATAATAGGGTTCCAGCACTACCACCTAATGAGTTCCCAGATGCTCAGAAATAGTGTAAAAATCCCTGTTTTGTACTATACTTTCCATTTTTTGGTGGAAAATCACATTATAATAGTTTTCATGGAACATGGAAAATTCCCCCTGCAGTACATGTGTTGTATTATTGTGGAAGAGGGATATCCCAGATACTGTTTACAGAGACAGACAGCTTGTTTATTCAGCATTGGCTAGAGCTGGCCAACCAACCTTAAAATAAAACTGTATGCGAAATGCTTGTGGGAACCAAAATGATTTACTATCAGAAATATCCGTTCATTCAATAAATTCAGCTAAACCTTCCAAATACAACCTGCCGTTTGATTAATGGAAGAAGCTAGAGAGCTGTGCTTTAACTGGGATTCAGGATATTGCTGATCACTTATTTTTGATGGATGGGAGGGATGGGATGCCTCTTTCACAGGAGGAGAAGGCAAAGCATGCTTTCTTCCACAGAAGAACAACCCAGGGCAAGTGAACAGACAGGGTCATTTCTGGTGTGACAGCGTGTACTCTCTGAGGGCTGTTGCTTTCAACTGGTGCACTAACTTTTTACCCGGTGGAAAATAGGGGGTAACATTTATTTGATTTCACTGCTATGCCAGAACTCTGCCATCAAGTTATAGGAACTGACAATTGAGTCGAATGAACTTATGGACTCAGATAAATCACTCATCTAAGAATTCAGCTTACAAAACATTTAGCTTTTTCTCTATGACTGTCCCATAAAAGACTCCTAGGCAGTTGGTCTTCTTTCGTCTTGATTATTCAAACCTCTTCCCATTGCTTGCTTTAATATCCTCTTCATTCTCCTCTCAGCCTTCCAAAACTTTTAGCTGTAAATGTCCTTCAGTGGCCCTCTTCATGTGGCCGCATACCTTTAATTTGGTGTTCCAAGACCACATGAAAGAGAGGTTATCTCACCTTTTTATTTATTTACTTAGCATTTTTTGAGGGAAAAAAAACACTATAACACACTCAAGCTGTTATAGCATTTTTCAGATTAAATCATAATGTAACCTCAATGTGCTGCAGAGGTCAGGGCCATAGCAAGCTAGTCTTGAAATCCCCAGTACCCTGGTCCAGCATTCATAATCTGGCCTTTATAAATAAAAATGTCTTGAAAAATGGAAATCAAGGTTGATGGGGACCATTATTTGTGAGGTTTGGAAAGAAAAAGTTTACAAAATTCAGCTTGCTCAGCCCCTGCACTTAAGGACCATCCTATTGGGAGCACATAAAGCTGCTTTACATTTTCTTGTCACAATCATCACCTTTATTGAGGGAGACCAAAGAGACTATGAATATGTGAAGTATTGCAGATTCGTGCCAAGATGTTTTGGGGTTTTTTTTTTCCTTTCTGCCCGACCTGGCGAAAATGCCTCTAGTGAAATTTTCCCTTGATACCTCCCCTGTTGGGAGCAGCCAGTTGAGGATCTTTCCACAGAGTCCATTTACAAATGGCACAGTGTCTTGCAACACCCTTCATTAAAAAGTGTTTTGTCATCTATTTGGCATGCAGAAGGGGGCACCTCAGCAATTGTATGTACATCAGCTCTCTGTGACAAGCCCTTCAGGCAACCATGCAGGCTACACATGAACCACCCACCCAAAATACATGTCTCACGCCACAGGTTTATGTTCTCCGTTTTTGACAACTCAGAAGGAATCATCCCCCTGGCACACCTGTCCATATACCACTGCTGGGTTCAAAGGGGGTGATATCTCACATTTTGGGGGCTCAAGCCAATTTTTGGTTTTATTATGGGGCATCTGCAGTAGCTAGGGTTTTCAGCAGCAACCAGTCAAGCACGGAGCAGGCCCCCTGGATGGCAGCCAAAATAATATTAACTCAAAAACCTTGTCATTTCAATTTTTCCTACGTTTCCCTTTGGATGCCTGTGTTTTAAATCTTGCTGAAGTCTCACCTTCCGCTTTCTAGGCTATTGATGGACTTCTAGCCTGATGCAAAGCCCAACCACTGCCAAGGACCAGCAACTCAGGGACATAGAGCCAGGACCAGGGCACATGCATGTTTCTCTGTGCCCCAAGACAGCCAGGTTGGTCTAAGCCAGGCTGGTTGCTCCTTGTTGCCAAGAGGGGAGACCTGGAGTGTGCTGGAGTGGAGTCTACTGTGGGAGGAAAAGGGGTACCCATCCACTTTATGTCCCACTCCTGCTCATAAAAGAAAGCTCTCCTCCCATCTCCACCTCAGCCTTCCCCATATCCAAACCACCACTTGGGGTAGAGAAAACTCAGCTTTGCCTCCGCTCCTGAAAAACTTAGGTCAAGTTTTGACCTGAGGTTACCAAGGTGAGCAAGGCAGGCACCCACTGAAGTTGAATTGTGGGTCAAGGCACTGCCTGGCAGTCATTCTCCCAGCACTGATTTCAGCCAGCATGATTAACTCTGAGCAATTCTGTTTGTACACAAGGAGCCAGTCAGCTGTAGCCGTGGAAGGAGGTTATCTTTGTGCAATTGGTTTCAAGGTCCAGCAACAGAATCAGCCAGTGCTGAGTCATTGATCACCCTAAATCAGCGGTGACCATAGCGGTCTGATTCCTACACGTGGTTTATCCAGGTTTAACTAATGACACATTTCTTATTGTCTGCTGGCAGCTGATAATTCCTTCCTAACATATCTGTCTCTGAAAGATCATTGTGATAGTTGCAGTGCAAAACTTCATTCAAGATTCAGAAAGAATAAAGCATCTGGGCTCCAAATATTGAACTTGTGAAAACTGCCTTTTCAGGATTGTGAAGCGAACAGCATTTCCACCTGGAAGTCAAAATGCTGGATTTTTCTTCATAAGTGAAAATATTTGATATTTAGTAAGGTTAAAGAGGTAAAGGACAGAGTAAGGGTCTCTGTGCAATAGCACACAAAGAACCTATGGTTGCAATTAGTTTCCTGTAAGAGCCAAGATGCAAGACTTTATACTGTGTGGTTTTTCTCCTTGACTGTACTATCAAATGGCATGGGAGGTTTGAATACTTGGGGTCTGACTACGTGCTCCTTACTCAGCTGAAAGTCCATCAGAGGCAGCGGGAAAGCTGCCCTGGCTAAGAATTTCAGATTGAATTTCAAAAAGTTGAGCTTGCTGCTGCTAACTGATTACACAGTATTAACTCTGCAGTTCTCCCTGTGAAAAAGATAAGCACTGAGACCCTCATTCCACAAGCATGAAAGAACGACAGAAAGCAAGTTTCTCTGTGGTCTCTGTTGCCATAGAAAACACACGTTTGCATTGTGCTGGGTGTTGGTGCAACCCAGGTCTCAAAATCCACACTAAGTCCACCTCAAGCTCCCCCTTGGAGGATCTAACTGGAATGGAAGAACCCAGTAATGCTACAAGCCCTCGTGCAAGTCCCATTGTGGGAAGAATGGGCGCTCGCTGGGTCACATCGTCATCAACAGCAGAGGTTAATGCAAAAGCAGACAGTAGAGCCGTCTTTCCAAATTAGTATTTCATTCCTAAGTGCCCTTTAGCACACTACATCACAGAACAGAGATGACATTTCTATCCTTGCGAGTGTGCTGCACTCTTCTAATCAGGTTGTGTTGTGTCAGCGTTGCTGGCTGGTCACACAGCCTGGCCTACCACAGCCATCTCCTTTGTAAAATCCTGCCACCCCAACGACAAGCAGAAGAGCTTTTTAAACAGGTCTGTATCAATAAGGAAGGACTATCTGTTAAACGTGTCATGTTTCCAACACAGCTGAAGTATGAAATGTAGCAGGGATTAGGAATAGCTTTTAAGTAGGACAATCTACTGCTTACATGTGTAGACAAAACCCCTTATATTGACTTGTAGTCACATCCATCCTACGTTCCTCGTAGCACCAGGGGTGATGTAGCAGATTACTGCTTTCCCCTTACCATCCTGCACACTTCAGTTTAGCATTTCTATAATTCTATGATTTCCTTCATTGTGCTGGGTTTTGGAGCAGTACAGTGAAGCACACAAGTGACGTTGGTTAACTTGGACCCTACTCTGATGCTGATGCCAGAAGAAAATTGTTTTAGTGCCTCCAGTTATCCCAGCAGAGAGTAATAAGAAAGGAATCACCCAGTATGTTTAAACCACAGCCCAAGTAATATTTCAGTGGTTTGCATTAGGATCTGGAAACAGCCTGGGAACTGAGTTAGTGTAGGGTGAGGCAAGGCCTCTGTGCCAGTTGGGTTTGCATGAAGATTAGTGGACCCCCATTGGACTGTTGGGGTTTTTGTTCTCCAGCTGCAGTAAGTCCCAGCTTCAGCACCATATTGAACTCCAGGCAGAAGGTCAAGGAAGACTACAAACAAGAAGATACTTAATTTGTGTGGTAATAAGGTATCATGGATCAGTTGCATCTAAGCATGTTTTCACCAGTTGGAGATAGACAAGGAGCTTTAAAGCTTTCAGATATGTAACTACTTCAAATTTTCGATGTTTCAGATGGATTATGAGTTGATTCCTGAACAACCTGCCTGAACATGTTCAGGTCTTTGAGACTAGATAAGAAGTGCTACATAACAGTCAATCATCAACGGGAAAATCCATCAGGGACTGTTAAATGCAAATAAAGAGCAGCCCCAGTCCTTCCCCTCTGCTAGTCCACAACTGTGAGTGCCGCAGACAACAGACAGCCCTCATATTCTCTCTAAATAATTTCTCCTATGACCATTGCCTATACTATTAAACTTATCTCTAAGGAAACCTCACAATCCTCTCCAGAAAAGGAAGAGCTACCAAGGGAAGCACAAAGAAGCCAAATGATGTCAGAAGACATAAGAATAAATGCAGGGAAAAGGTGTATATGTGTCACATGTCTGAAAAATCAAAAGAGGAAACCAGAAATATTTCCCCCTCACCCTGAATATGTTCAGGGAACTGGTGGACACTGACCAGTCACTGGGGTCGGTGGAGTTTTGGCATGACTTTGGCTTTTCTTGTATTCTTTTTGATAAGTGAGTGAATGTACAAATGAGAGAAACTGTTATGTTAAGAATGGCTGATTTCCCACTAGCATCATTAATACCTAGGTCAAGAGAAAAGTCTAAGACTCACTTAAAACTTTTAGTGAACTCTGTCTACAGCAACTGGTCTTCCACCCTCAGACCTTGTCCTCCCTCCCTTTTCTCCAGAGGATAATATAGTAGTTACACTATAGGATTACAAAGAAAGCTATTAACTCTAAAATAGAAGTCAAAATGTAACATTAAAGGAAAAATATACAGCGTTCAGACTAATGGTTTTTATTATTGAAATGAAGCATAATTTTACAAAACCAAAGATGGTAAAAAGAGCGAGGCATGGTTTGGTGTCACCAATTTCTAGTCAGCATTTCTACATCATTCCCATATGCGTGCCATCTGCAATGCTGCTGTTTGGCAGCAAATGCCATGAATGTAACTAGCGACCACAGCACGCTTTCTGAAACATGAAAGAGATACCCAGGAGACAGGCGACTTCAGGTTACAAATCAGAACCGGTTCAAGCCCATCTCAGTAGTGAAAAGTATACGTAAGCTTAAGTAAGCCTTCTTTTTCCAGCAATTTAGACTGTCTCAGGCCCCCTGTGATTGCCTTGGAGATATTCACCAGCAGCCTACGGTGCTGACAGGGAATTTGAGCTTGTGCAACTGACATTTCTGAAGGCTGGCAGGGAATATAATAGTAAATGGTTGGCCATTCTCACATGAATTTACTTGCCAGAGAGCTAGTATTACATCAGCTCAGACTCTCTGGAAAGTCTACGGGGGACAGAATCTCCTTCAGCCTAACCTAAATGTGCTACATGGGGGAATTCTAAACCTTTGTATACTCAAATTTTCATTGAAAATTAACTCCATATGTTTTCAAAATTTTGGATTTGGAGCCTGCTACACAGTTTTGATGAAGTGACCCTGAAATCAGTGAGCCAGTATAGCAAGTTCTTGGGTTTTGAATTGAATTCCTCTTATGAAATACAAAAGCCTAGTGTTTATTGCTACTTGGAAACAGATCTTAGTTAAGAGTTGACACTCATTCATCTAACTCCCAATCTTAAGTTCTCCAGACGGAAGTGCTCCTAGAGTGAGACCATAAACTGGGTCACTAGAGCAATATTTTATAAACATTTTGGAACAGTACACAAAGATCATTTCTTCATTGTAGCGAGGAGAAGAGGAGTAGACGTCTGATACGGTGGTAAGTGTATTTGAATGAGACTCAAAAGATCTGGACTGCACTTGAGATCCCTTTTGGTAAATCACTAAGCTTCTTCACATTTTGCTTTTTCATTTTATAACATTAGACAAATGTCTTTTTTATACATGCCTTAATAACCTGACTTGAAAATATCAAAAGAGCACCTCAGTAAAAAAAATGGGAGCTTAGGCAAGTCAGTAGCTCTAATCTTCCTGTATCGCAGTTTCTAGCAATATTCTGGGCTGTTGTTTAGCACTGGCTTACAGCATTATTTAGTAACTGACCCCAAACCCTGTGTTTGCTCACTTTATCAGAACAGAGATTTATAGTGTTCTTCCACTAGAGCAAGAGTCGAGACTTTCCTACAGAAACTGGATTTCCCTTGGGGGTTTCAAATCCAAGTGCATCATGACCTTATTCACTGCCTGACAAAAATACTGCTTGTGGTGTTTTGTTTCAATGACATGTCTTGAGAAATGTTGTTATAAACTCAACATTTCAGGCTGTGTGGAATTCTAAACCTCTTAATTTTTGGATTATAGCAATTGGAAGAATTCAGTTTTGCACTCCACTAGCCTTCTTCCATGAATAGCCAGAATCCTGAAAGCTGCTGTATTTTTTATGAACAAAGAAATGATTTTGTCCAGACTCGCACCTGACATTTTGTCACTTGGTCTTTCTGGAGGGTTATGCCACTTAACTGCAATAATAGAGTGGATGTGTGATACCTTGCTAGTCCAGAAGGTTACAGGAGCACACAAGAGAGTTCTCTCCTCGAGCAGACTGACACGAATACATGGCAACAGATTCGTTCCAGTATGCATTTTCTTGAAGGTAATTTTTCATCCATCATTGTTGCAGTTCATAGCTATTTTTATCTAAAGACCAAGTCTTTTGCTTCAAGTATGACATTTTACTTGACCCTCCCTTATTGTAAACATAGCTCTAAGAATGTTAGAGAAACTATATATGAAACAACTGAATAAATGCCAGGGGCTGAGGACAATTTCCAGTCTGTGAGGAGCCCTGATCAGACCAGTCATGGCAGTTCCAATGCATGCTGTAGGAAAACAGTAGACACTGAAGTTAAGTAGTTAAGTAGTGCATTGTGCTGTACTAATATTCATTCATGTCTCGTTTGCTTAGATGCAAAATGTTGGTGTTGGTGTTCATTCTGGAAAGTATTGGTGAAATTCTACCTTCAGTGTCAAAACACCCTCTGATTTCAGCAGGGCCAGGATTTTGTGAGGCTTCTTGCATGGGACATGGACCATACTGCCTTTGATGGAAATGAAAATATCCACAGAGTTGCAGGCACATTCTTCCACCTGGGGCAAAGGTACAAAGAATTTCCTTGCCATAGATTATTCCAGGAAACTTTTTAAGTAGTTCACAAGTCTCTGAAGGTGCTGAGCAGGTTTCCTGCTTTCAACAATTAAGCCTCAGGTCATTAGACTCAGGTTAGTCTTATACTGTAACTGAAGGTGCTGAGCAGGTTTCCTGCTTTCAGCAATTAAGCTTCAGGTCATTAGACTCACTCAGGTTAGTCTTATACTGTAGAGGAAAAAAATCCTTAACTCCCAGCATGAACTTACTAAATCAATGATAAAGTTACATCTTCACAATGTACACATCAGTTTCCCACCCTAAGAACGAGCAGTATGTCTTCCACAATCTACTTCACTTTCAGGCTAAGTTCTGTTTTGCATCTAAAAAAATCCTTAACTCCCAGCATGAACTTAGTAAATCAATGATGAAGTTACTTCTTCACAATGTACACATCAGTTTTCTACCCTAAGAATGAGCAGTATGTCCTCCACAATCTATTTCACTTTCAGCTAAGTTCTGTTTTGCATCACATCAGGATAAAGCTGGCATAACTCCAGTCAAGACAATGAAGGCATGGGACATGGACCATACTGCCTTTGATGGAAATGAAAAAATCCACAGAGTTGCAGGCACATTCTTCCACCTGGGGCAAAGGTACAAAGAATTTCCTTGCCATAGATTATTCCAGGAAACTTTTTAAGTAGTTCACAAGTCTCTGAAGGTGCTGAGCAGGTTTCCTGCTTTCAACAATTAAGCCTCAGGTCATTAGACTCAGGTTAGTCTTATACTGTAAAGGAAAAAAATCCTTAACTCCCAGCATGAACTTACTAAATCAATGATAAAGTTACATCTTCACAATGTACACATCAGTTTCCCACCCTAAGAACGAGCAGTATGTCTTCCACAATCTACTTCACTTTCAGGCTAAGTTCTGTTTTGCATCTCATCAGGATAAAGCTGGCATAACTCCAGTCAAGACAATGAAGCAATTCCAGATTTACCAGGATGCCATGGTATTGTGGTTTAACCCCAGCTGGCAACTAAGCACCACACAGCTGCTCACTCACTTGCTCCTGTGGGGTGGGGAAGAGAATCAGAAAAGTGAGAAAACTGATGGATTGAGATAAAGACAGTTTAATAACTAAAGGAAAATCTCTGCACACAAGCAAAACAAAACAAGGAACTCATTCACTACATCTCATCAGCAGGCAGGTGTTTAGCCATGTCCAGGAAAGCAGGGTTCCATCACAACTTCAGAAGAAAAAGGGCCATAACTCCAAACATCCCTTGTTTTCAGCACAAATCCAAAAAAACAGTCCCATACTAGCTACTATGAAGAAAATGAACTGTAGCCCAGCCAAAACCAACACACATGGAGAGCAGATTCTGGTCCTCCAGTTTTATAGTTGAGACAAACGAGGCCACAGCCAGTGTGTTCATCACTGAAGGGGAAAACTGGGGTCTAATACTTATTGGTCTTAAATGATTGGCTCCTCCTGAAACAGCAGATAGAAGGAAGCTGTATGAGAATTAGATAAAGTGGATTAATGACTTGGTACTTGATAGCTCCCTCCTAAATCAAGAGTCATCTGTTTGTACTGCAAAGCCTACCTAAGTCACCTCCCACTTGTGACTCGATTTCTTACTGACACTGTGTGCTGACACCAACTACAATAAGAGACTGCAAAGGACATCAAAAGAGGACACAGAACAAATTAGGAATAGTTTAAAACTTTGGATGGAGAGGAGGGAGAAAACAAGAAGCCTGCACCCATACATGCCCTAGGAAAGATGTTAAAAAGGAAAATGGCACTTGAAAAATAGAGCCAGTAGAAAAAAAGAGAAAAAAACCCTCAAAAGCAAATAAAGAAACTGATGAAAGAAAATCAAAAGAAGGGAGAATTCTATTTGGGCCTATTTTGCCTGCTGAACATTTTTTTCAACAGCAAGTATATGAGGCAATCCATATTCTTAAGCAAAAAAGAAAATCACTCCACTGCAATCTAGATAATTTCCCACTCCATTTGATGACATAATGCACTAAGAGCAAAAAGCTCTAAATCATCTAGAATAACCCACCAGTCTCACTTTTCAGCAAAAAGGAACAAACTTTATTCTAAACTGTTTCACTCCCAGAGCTAATGCCTTTTACAGTCCCCGTTTGGTATTCTGTATATACGATATTTCTCCCACGTGGAGGTGCCGACCAAGTTCTTCATGCAAGTGTAGCTGCTCTACCAGGGCTCTGCCCATACGTACCATGAAGTAGCTTCTCCTTTCCAGAGGCCTCTGTAAGACCATTTCAAAAAGAAAATCAAAAGAAGGGAGAATTCTATTTGGGCCTATTTTGCCTGCTGAACATTTTTTTCAACAGCAAGTATATGAGGCAATCCATATTCTTAAGCAAAAAAGAAAATCACTCCACTGCAATCTAGATAATTTCCCACTCCATTTGATGACATAATGCACTAAGAGCAAAAAGCTCTAAATCATCTAGAATAACCCACCAGTCTCACTTTTCAGCAAAAAGGAACAAACTTTATTCTAAACTGTTTCACTCCCAGAGCTAATGCCTTTTACAGCCCCCGTTTGGTGTTCTGTATATACATTTCTCCCACGTGGAGGTGCCGACCAAGTTCTTCATGCAAGTGTAGCTGCTCTACCAGGGCTCTGCCCATACATACCATGAAGTAGCTTCTCCTTTCCAGAGACCTCTGTAAGACCATTTCAATCATGATGGGCACAAGCAAATGAAAGGAAACAGGGATTGTATTAAGTACACCTAAGAGATTATTTTTAACTTTATTTTGCCCTTCTCCTGCAGAAGCAAGTTGCTGTTTTGTTGTTTGGGTTTTTTGTTTTCATTGTGGTTTTTTTTTAGTTTTCCCTTCACATAGTGCTAAATCCAGCCAGAAAGCTGTTATGAAAAAATACCCAAGGGAAGTGTGATGGAGAGTTTCTCTTCACTGATTTCTCTTCTAACATTGTTTCCTTCCTTCCTCCCCTCTCCACCCTGCGGACTCAATCCTCAGCCCATTGATGTCAAAGGAAAAACCCACACTGACCTCATGCGGCTTTGGATCATGCTTCCAGTCCTGGGCCATTTGTTTTTATAAGTGAGCTACAAGAGCGCTAAAAAATCCTGTCAGCAGAGCTCTGAAAGTGCCATCCACTGCCCTAATGGTTGGTGTGAGTTTTCAATGGAACTGCGTCGTTTGAATCCAGGATAATATTTTACCTTCAATATACCACCATTATGAATTCATTTGACATTCAATGTACAGTAATAACAATGAATTTGCTGGATATTGAATGTCACATACCTTCACTAGTACAGCATTTCATTGCAATGCACAGCAGCATTAGTTTAACGATACCAGGGTTTTTCCAGAATCCCCTCTTTATGTCCCCCCTTTATCCGGGAGAACAATAAATACTCCTTAACAATGCCTACGAAAAATAAAATCATACTTCGCTTTTGGAGAGAAATATGATCTATTTGCAGGCCTCTAGTGAGCTGAACAACAATGTTTCCTGGGACACTGGGAGCAGGAATTTGTGTGCAAAGGGTTTTCTAACCATAAAATGGATGGCCTGGAATATTAATCAGGGTTGGTTTGTTTTGTTTTGTTTTGTTTTATTTTGCTTTTCTTTGTGGTTGGGGTGGGGGTTTTTTTCCCCTTAATTGATTCCAGAGTGCAAAAGGAAATAACCTTGCTTCAAACCATCCTGCAGTAAAAAATGAAAAAAATATAAAGATGTTAATCTGAAGGATGGTCAGGAGATTAGTTTTAAAATGAACATTATAGAGTTGCTCACTGAATATTTTGGGTAGCAAGGAATAACATTGAGCTGTTCTTTGCAAAGTGAGATGTGAAGTTCAGGGCCAAATCCTACCTGTTTTTTACATGGGTTATCCATAGGAGATGAAGAGTTCACACTGCAAGAGTGTGGTGAGCTGGGCTGAATCCCACCACTGGTGGAGTGAGGGGCTGGGAAGTGAGGAAGGAATGGGCTCCCCCCATGCCAGATCAAGGGGAGACATTGGGTGTTCAGTCAGCATTAAGGAGAGACAGTGACAAGGAAGGGCTACAGCCACCTTAGACCTCTGACCAAACCTGCATCTTTGTGAGGAGGATGTTTGTTATACATGAGGATGCACCCACGCAAGTGCTTCGCTGGATGAGTGAACTCGTGCTATTTATCTGCTATTTTTGTGACAAGGTCTGCCAGCCATCAGCTGGTCCCATCTCTGCACAGTGGGGCCAAAACCTTGTCATCCACTGCCACAACGTCTGCTGGGAAGGTACCCAGGATGGCAGCCTGGTACCTCATCCTCCTCAGAAGGCAAAATGAGAATGGGTCTCCTGCTGGTTTTACAGGTTATCCTAAAATAAACCAAAAAAAAAAGAAAACAAAAGAGAGAGATAGACACGCAAGTTATCCTTTATTGTAGATGGAATGATCAGCATTTAAATGGACTTTTTTTCCTAACCTGTTTTTGTGCAAATCACTTGGATGCGCAGTGTCTGTAGATGTTCATGAAGAAATCCAGACAAACCTTCTTTGATTAACCAAGCTATTTTCTGAAGCACTCTATTTTGTTATTTGAAGGGGAAAATTAGTAATATTTCTGATGATAAAGTAAACGCTGACGTCAGCTCTACTGCTAGTGCTGAGTCCCTCAAGAGTTTTGTTACGGGGAGACTTTGATTAATTCCTGTTTGGCTGAACTCTACAAAATCACAGATAAATCTATTGTTTCTATAAGTGGTCCTTCAGTAAGATGAAAAGAATTATTGAGTGACCAAATATGACAAGGCCTGATTGAGAAAAACCCCTTGATGGGCATATGGAAGTCCAAGGAATCAGAGTTGCCTGCAATTAACATGTGATATGTGGTTTACTGTAACATGGGTGTGCCGGTCCTTTCTTCAGTTTAAAAGCTCTTGGAGCTGCAAATTTTGAAGCTGTCTCTTCAGCTTTATGTTTGCTTACATGTATTCTGGTTTTCATCTGAGAGTTCGAAGGCTGTTTCCAAGGCAAGGTGCCCTTCAGTTTAAAATACAGAAGCACGGTGAATATATTAAACAGCAAAATGAATAAGACAGCAACTATTGCAGCTAATGCTACATCACCCAGCTTTGCACGGAAAGAGTTGAATCTGCACAGTTATTTGCAATGCGTGTGCTCCAGAAGACCAATCAACATTTTGAATGAAAGAGAACCTGGGGGAAAAATTGCTCATCTCAGATAAAATAATGGAGGCAATAATCAGTGGGATAAGGCAAAATAGATGGCAAGACCTACTTGTTAAATATTAGCTCTTCAGACACATACAACAATAGAAAAGAACCGCATCCTAAATGAGATACTGTTATGTCACCTGTCATGGATGTTTAATCATGTCTGGACAACATTATTTTTTTCCCACTTATCTCCTCGTGCCAATATTTTATCCCCCATACTGTATGTGGGCTTTCAGCCAGTTGTCTACATATGGTAGTTTTAAAGAAGGCTGGGTTAGGAATAAGAAAGTCTGAAATCTGGGTTCCTCGTGCTTAATAACTGGTGTGATATTTCTATATTCAGCTCTCACACCGCAGAATGGCCAAGAAAAAAATTCACCATAATTAGATCCTGTTGATGAAATGCTGCAGACAGAAGGTGTCTGTGCATGGGGATGAAATGGGCTTGCCTCAGATATTTATATGCCACTTATTTAATGAGTCATTGATTGATAACTTACCAATCACTGCATTGCTTTTTGTAGTGCAAATACACCAGTATGTTCAGATATATAAACAGATAAAAGACAAATAGAAGAGGCGATGATCAATCCAAGCAGACATGTATTTTAATGAAGAATTACAAATAGGTAAGCGATTCCAGACAACACACAAAAGGCAAAGGTTTAGATCAAACTATCTGAATAAACGGTGACTTGAAAGGGTTCAGAGCAAAGGATAGGGATGTCCCAGGAGGGTGCATGTGTTTTACCTGTCGATTCGTACAATTGCCTGCTAGATCAAATAAAATATTTCACTTGTAGAGTCCATGCAGTGCTAGAACAGAGACAGGCAGGTTTTGATGTGTCAGCATGTCAGTGCTGAGACACCAGACACATGATGTTGCACTCATGATGAGCTTTGCTTCATGTGCTTCTCTTCTTGGACAGCAGTGAAATATCAGCAGAACCGCTTGGCTGTGCTACCTTGCTAGTATAATTACCAGCTTTGAACCAGCCCGGTCTATGAGCAAGATGAGCACAAACCCTAAGATACTAATCACAATGATACCTCAATTGTGTGTAACACTTTTCCTCCCCAAAGCACTTAATAAAGCAAAAGCAGGGACTGTTTCGTGGGTCGCTTAAAGGAATATGATTGCTTAACAGCACATGACCACTCTGCCTGAGAGCTTTAGATCAGAAAAGAAGACTAGCCCACCTCATTGAAAGTTTAAGGCAGTCAAACAGGCAGTAATCTTTCAATATGCAATGAGAAGAGGATTTCTATCCTTACTTTCTCATGAAAAGTGCAGTTTAATGCTTTGTGAATACCAGTTACTGTGGCTTGAGTTTTACAACTTTGCTGATGGCAATCCCAGAAAGTCAAACCTGTTAACTCCATGATGGAGAGGATCCTTAATTTTATTTTAGAGGAAAAAAGAGTGATGCTTACTGAATTAGCTATATCATTTCTTCTAGCAATTTAGAAGTTTTATGGACCCAGAGTTTTCAGTTATGAGATGTGACATGATAACAGCTTTAAGTGAGGCAGCTGCTCCTTATAATCAGATGGAATCTGATCATTAATTTAAAACGTCCAGCTATATTTACTGCTTCTTTTAATAAAAATATGAATTTCATACATATTCCATCTAGATATGTTCATGAGCTTCGAGAACACACAAAACCAGGCATTTTTCATTTTCATCAAATGCTATGTTATGTTCTGACACTTTAACTCTATAATTAAACTCTTTTAGTTTCCTAGAAAGAAAATCCATCATAAGCTATGTGTCATCATTTCAACACTTCACTTCCTGGCCTTTAATATAACTCTTACTCTAGTAATCTGCATTTTGAAAAGGCATGTTTGGCCACAAGCAGCCTCCAACTTCAGAATCTGTTTAGAGAATTAAAATGCTTGGGAGGGGAGATATGACATTTCGGTTGGGCCTTTTATGGAAGCTGGAAGAAACTTAAAGACAGAAAAAGCCAGATTATAGGTGATAGATGAAAGCAGGAGTTTGTGTTACTGACATTTTTGAAAATTTTCCTGGACCTTGTCCTGTACAATTAAACAAGGTATTTAAGCACATGCCTAAATTAAAATCTCTCTAGCTTAGCCTCATTTCCTCCCACAAAGTTTATTTCTACAATCTTGCCTGTGCACACTTCCCTTCGTTCTCTTCCTCACCATTTCTTTTCCTTTCAGGAGCCCTGTTTCAAAAAAAGTAGCAGTGTGCTTGCCCAACCTGTAGTTCAGTTCCTGAAGCACACCGGAAACTTTTAAATTGCTTTCAGAGAGTAAAGTCTGATTAAGTGCTCTGACATCACTCTATCATTAAGTCCCAAATTAAATCTTTGGGTAGTTTTGGTTTTGTGTGAGCATGTGTGTTGTCTTTCAGCAGCTAATGACAAGGCCTGGAATATCTGAAACGTCTCACTTTCTCCACCCTAGTCACACCCCAAATAAACAACCCACCCATAAGTACTTATTCCAAATTCAACCCAGTTTTTTAACATCCATACCCAAATTTACAGAATCACAGGATCATATGGGGTTAGAAGGGACCCCTGGAGATCATCTAGTCCAACCCCCTGCCAAAGCAGGTCCACCTAGAGCTCAGTGCACAGGAATGTGTCCAGGTGGGTTTTGAATGTCTCCAGAGAAGGAGACTCCACCAGCTCCCTGGGCAGCCTCTTCCAGGGCTCTGCCACCCTCAAAGTGAAGAATTTTCTCCTCATGTTTAGGTGGAACTTCTTATGTTCAAGTGTGTGCCCATTACCCCTTGTCCTGTCACTGGGTACCACTGAAAAAAAGACCGGCCCCATCCTCTTGACACCTTCCCTTTAAGTACTTATAAGCATTGATCAGATCCCCCCTCAGTCTTCTCTTCTCTAGATTAAAAAGGCCCAAGTCCCTCAGCCTTTCCTCATAAGAGAGATGCTCCAAGCCCCTAATCATCTTTGTGGCCCTTTCCTCTACCCTCCCCAGCAGTTCCCTGTCCTTCTTGAACTGGGGAGCCCAGAACTGGACATAGTATTCCAGATGTGGCCTTACCAGGGCAGAGTAGAGGGGAACCTCTTATATGTTATTACAGATATGGTTATCTAGGTACTGCTGGATTTACAAGATTTGACTCACTCCAAAATCTCCAGTACATCATTTTTGGGCGAACTTCAACTGTTTCTTGCGCAGCTTCCCCTTAACGACCTCTGCGATGCAGCCATCCTCCATGGAGCTGTCTGTAACTTTCGTCAGCTTCTCACACTGCTCTCTGTCATATCCAGCAATTTCTCATGTCAGGTCCAGCAGTTTTCCACATCCTATTCAGTTAGCTACACCTCAGCTCAGTCAGCATCTGGCTGGTCATCTGCCAACTGCCCTAACACTGTTGTTGCAAGAACTGTACCAGCCAAAGGTCTTCTGGATTCTTGTCACCTCTGTGACCATGCACAGGGCTCAGTGAAACCCTCATTGTTTGCATACAGCTGCCTAGTTCTTTCTTCATGAATTTTTGTCACAGTCATGTTTTCTTTTAAGAAAAATACCTTCTTTTGTTAGATAAAGCACCCTAATCTGTTAACAAAGAAACAAACTCACTCGCAGTACTGATTTCCCTTATGAATGGACAACTCGATTTGAAATCTAATGAAACAGAATGCCTTTCAGCTCTTGTTCCCTGGTGCATAATGATTTTCAGTTATTCATTTTCACTTCAGGACACTGTATTATTTTTGCCTTCAAGCCTCATGTTGGTAAGATGAGGAAAAGCAGAGGGATTCAATTTGGTTTCATCATTATTTCAGTTTTCTCTAATTCATATGCTGGGTTTACTCACAATGGACCAGTCCACTGCACAAAGGCAACAGCTTTTTAACCACTAAATTCTTTCTGCTTATACCTAATATGATATATAATATGCAAGATTTTGCTGTTAAGTTACCAGGTTGTTGCAGGAAAATGCAGGCTATGCTGTCAATACTGGATTTATTCTGTCTTGCACCAACTCACTGCTTCCCCAGTCTGCACCAAGCACTGTCACCAGACTTCTTCTCCCCATCCAAACGGCTCTTTCACCCCAGCTTTCTTGTCCTCGCTATTCTTTTTTTTTTTCTTGTCCTTCCATCTATAAAATCTCCTCCCAAAATTCAGGCATAGCCCAAATGGCTGAAGGCAAGTGGCATGGCACTCCTCACAGAGTAAACTCCACCCCAAAAAAGGATGGCATCATCTCAAAGCTGGTACTGTCTCTTGTCCATGCTCTATCCATGCCCATAACTGGTATGTACAGGCTAAATCCATGCCAGACAGCACACTAATGACTAAATAAGGATAAATATTGGGTGGTCAGGTGTAGCTGTAGAGATTAAGGACTGAGAAATCATCCTTCACTTTTTCAACTCTTTTCTTTGATAATATATCAGCTTTGAATATATCATATTCTTACAGCTTGGTGCAGACTGATGATTTGGTTCCTTCCCCTACAAAGCAGGTCCTTGGTAGTAAGAGGTGGCAATATTAACAGAAAACCTACAGAGAAGCGAATAGGTTGCACCATGTCACTAGTGAAGATATAAAAAAAAATTGGCAAAGGAAAATGACATAGCTTAGTAAATATGTTGTTTTATCAGTGGTCATCACAGGTAGAAAACCGCTTAGTTAAGGGAGGGGGGAAGAGAGAGAGGAAAATAGGGAAGGGGAAACAGGGAAAACAAGATGGGAGCAAGTGACAGTTTGTCAATTCTATGTATAAATGCTGTATAAATCACCCACAGCAAGCTATCATAGAGCATTTGGTATTCTGCTCCAACTATTTTTTTGTGAGCAGCCAACCAGTCACCGTGAAAATTTCTCAATTTTATACCTAGAATTTTTATCAGTTCAATATTATAGTACATTCTTTCCGAGCTTAACAGCATCAGGAAAATAAAAAATGCAAATAATGTTCCTGATCTAGCAACAACAGCAGGCAGATAGATCACTGTCTCTTTCCATTTAAACTGAATATTTATGTGTTGAATTTTAAATATCATCCTCCTATCACTTTTCAATAAATTCATTTCTTTTTCTCACCCAAAGTGTCTAAAGCTGTGACCACGCCGTGTTGGTGTTACAGGGACTGTATTATTTCCAGCCACAGATAATTTATTTAAGAATGGCCCAATCATGTCATGCAAACTTCAGCTGGCCAAAGAAGTCACCATTTTGTCAAGAGATAACAATGTTGACACTAATCTGTTTGCCAGCTGACCTCTGTTTATCATTGTGTACCAGTTAAGACCGAAGCTGAGATTATGTCCGAGGAAGAGCTTGAAAACACAGTTCAGAACCCCAGACCCCGCAGTGCACTGAAATCGGCAATAAGATTTAGGTGAAAATGTAATTATTTTAACATTGCCTTGGTGTAATTGCAGAAAGCAGGGGCTGCAAAAGAATATAATCCAGATTCTTGCCAACATCCCATCCATTCTACCAGTCTCACACCCACAGGGATTTTCTCGAGATTTAAATCCAGGCCTTCAGGAAACATGAGCACTAAAGTGGTCTGTAAGCCACCAGCAAGTACATGTCCAGTTCATGTGCATGACAACTGGATAACCTACTTGAGATGCTTGCTCTTTTTTCCGTTTGCATCTTCCTCCTCTGCTATTTGCGTTTTGCCTATTACAGTACTGGCATTAAGATCGGAATATCCATAGCTTCTCCTGCCACTGTATTTTTTTTTCCCCATTTCATTTCAAGTAATTAAAACAAAGCAGCAAGGCTCAGGGAAAATAAACACCGTTCAAAAGTTGTACCTGCTTTGGAAGACTCTTTTGCTGTTGTTCTGTCCCCAGGAAACTGGAAGAAGGCAACAAAATCATACAGGAGGGCACTGCCAATAAAAGCCAGAGTCCATCAATGTGGCCATGGGAGCTGGGAGGAGAAGGCAAGGGAGTGTATCTTGGCAGGCAGTGCAGGCACAGTCCTCAATGTCTGGCAGAAGAAGCAGAATTTGCTGAACAATGACTGAGCCAGGCTGAAATGTAAAGGTTACAGTGCAGTGTCTCTCAGCACCCAGAGGGCATGTTTGCTTTACAGTCAAAGGTGTGAGTAAGGCATTAATAGCAATAATAATAGCTGTACTGTTTCTGAGGGTTGTTTCTGAGGATGATGCTTCATCTGCCAAAAGATTTTCAGGGCTGTGGGCATCAAAAGGGGTGGGAATTTACTCAGTGAAGTAATCTCTGGCAAGAGTGAAAGAGTGTTGGCATGTTGCAGACTTGCAGAAGATGCTGTCAACTTCCTTAGGTAACAAGTCAATGGTCCAGCCACTGACACCTGCTTTTCATTCCTGTGGTACCTGAAGAACCTGCAGGATGGAGCTAAATCCAAAAATCTTACTGATGCAATCACTTGTCTCAACTGGCAAGCATAACCTTGCCTTCTCAAGGAAAGAGATGGTCATGTTCTTAGTTGATATAAATTGACATAAATACATATTATTACAGAAATTTGTATCAGCCATGACATTGCTGCAGGGTTCCCATATGTTTCATCATACAATCAAACTCTTTTACGGTGCAGGTTGCAAATGAATCTGTGTACTTAGGTGTGATCCCAGAACCTGAGGCGAAGCTGAGCACTGGCTTTGGTGGATGTTCTTGCCAGAATGGAGGTCAAAGAAACTGTCTGGTTTTATGTTGATTTTAAACCAACATTTTGAAATGTTAAAGTCTTTGCATCCCAGGCACAATAATAAATATGTGGTTTGAAAAACTTTAAAGATACTATTTCCATGAAACCTAATAAAATCCTACGTAGTTTACAAAACAAAACCCGGCTTAGTTGGAGGCAGGAAAGTTCATTCTGGTTACATTTCCATGAGATTAAGTTTAGCAGGATTAAAATTACTACACTGGAATCATTGAAATGGAATTTTTTGGCTTTGCAACAAAGTTGCCTTATCTTTGTTTAACTTCATTGTTTTATCAGCTGTGTCCTGTTTTCTGCTTCATTGACAATTCTGTTCACACCTAATCAGATAACATTAAATTCTGGATTGGAGGTTCATCCAACAAAAGCTTACATGGGGGGGACTCTGTGTGCTTTGCATCATTAAGATTTTTTCAGCATTCACGTGCCATTTTATAGGTAGAAGAGTTTTTACAATTTCACTTGTATTTTTAAAAAATCTCCCTCAGTACTGTCAGTTATGTACAGCATGTGGCAAAGGGTTTTTTGAAAAGTGAAATCCAGGCTGCTGGGTTTATTACATATTCCACTAAAAAGCTGCATGTCTCAAATGATTAGAAGATGTTTCAAAAGGGCAGAAGATCACATTTAGAAATCAAAAATTTGATAGATGCCAAAGTTGAATTTAGTCTAATCTTGCACGTTTAGAGACTTCTAAACTGGAAATAAATCTTTCCAGATTCTCGTCCCATAAAATGCATCCCCATGGAACGTCACCAAGCTGCACTTGCTGGAATAATTTCTTTTATTAGTCACATGGGAAATTTATTTCTAAAAATGAGTGCTTTCTTTTCCACCTATACAAAGGAAGCTACAAATGTTTACAAGTGGAAATTAGAAATCTACTTTTTCGCTGAAGATATTCTTTAAATTTCACCACAGCTTTTACTGCTGTAAACTTCTAGAGCTGCTTGATTCTCTCATACACCCTATAGCATTTCCAAGCCCAGTGTCACCAGGAGTGCAGGACAGTGAGGTATGGTTACAAAGTCCATGTTCCATATTCAGCACATGCAGTTTGAGGAAATTTGGAGCAAATGAAACATGTCATGGCTTGATCTAAAACCTAATGAAATCAAAGGAAAAAAAAAATCATTAACTAGGGAGCTGCCGGGTAGATGGTAGGATCTCACTCTATTTTCCCTGAGACAGCCCTGATCAGAATTTCTCTCGCCCTCTGTCTTCCACCCTCATATCTCATTGCCAGTAGTCTGCAAATAAGATTGTTCTCCACTAACTTTGACTGTCTTAACATAAACGGTCTACCCCATCTTGGACACTTTCTAGACAGAGAGAAGCAGATCTTATTCTAAAAGTGATACCTGAGATCATCGGGAAAAAAATCTTTCTGGATGTATGTCCCTCTTTTTGGTAAGTTCTTTAGACTAGACACTGAACTTTCATAGAATCAGAGAATGGTTTGGGTTGGAAGGGACCTTAAAGACCATCCAGTTCCAACCCCCCTGCCATGGGCAGGGACACCTCCCACCAGATCAGGTGGCTCAAAGCCCCATCCAGCCTGGCCTTGAACACCTCCAGGGATGGGGCAGCCACAGCTTCTCTAGGCAACCTGTTCCAGTGCCTCACCACCCTCACAGGAAAGAATTTCTTCCTAATATCAAATCTAAATCTCCCCTCTTTCAATTTAAAACTGTTGCCCCTTGTCCTATGGCTCCACTTCCTGATAAAGACTCTCTCCCCATCTCTCCTGTAGCCCCCTTTAGGGACTGGAAGGGGCTATAAAGTCTCTCTGAAGCCTTCTCTTCTCCAGGCTGAACAACCCCAACTCTCATCCAGTCATCACAGGAGAGGTGCTCCAGCTGATCATCTTCATGGCCATCCTCTGGAACTTTCTGACAGGTCCATGTCTGTCCTGTGCTGAGGACTCCAGAGCTGGATGCAATACTCCAAGTAGGGTCTCACCAGAGCAGAGTAAATAGTTATTTCTAATAGCTATTTAGATACAAGGAGTTCACCCAGGTCAGACTATTCCTTACAGGAAGGAAAATTGATTATTTCAGCCGTTCACAGGAGAGCAAAAAAAAAAGAAATAGAATCAAAATGTCACAAAACTTGGGTGGAAAAGGAAGAAAGCATGGCCATCTCCCTGAGAAGGAGAATCTCCCACAATTAGTCACCCTGGCATCTCTAAAGGATGTTCCTCAATGGCAGATTTGAAGCATCGTGCAGTCAGCAGGAGCTGTCGGGTGAGCTCTGCTCCTCAGCTCTTGATGGAGGCAGTGGATGCCCGCCTCCTCTTAAATACAGAGTTGTGGGCTTCCTTAAGTAAATATATTTGAAATAGGACTCATATAGTACATTTGGAAATAGTTTTCCTTCCCCTAGACTACTTCTAAGAGCCCACGGATGGATGTTTGATATAATAAAGCATAAACCTGGCTGCTACATAATTAACTCAAAATTTAATGAGCAATAAAAGTACAATTATGCTTTTGTAATGCATTATGCTTATACTCCTGTTTAATCCATTTAAAAGGGCTCTCTAGGTGTTCACTTGGCAAATAACAAAATAAGGTAAGTCAGAAATTACGCTTATTAAATGTAAATGTGTATCTTTAGCAATTGATATCTAACGTCATAGGACAAACTTGCCAAACTTAATTAAATGAATAAATGCGATTATGCACTTAATATCGCCTTAATTACAAGGCTAAATTATCTTCTACATGCTGTGCTGTCAACACCAAGGTTGCTTGTTACCTCACCAAAACGACAATGGTGAGCACCAAGCTCCTGCCTGGGCTCGGCTGGTGCAGATGGAATTCTCTGCATCTTCACTCATGGTCCCGTGTCACAAACTTAAATTCACACGCCATTACTACTTTCTTAACCAGATACCCATCTTATTACAGTAACATGCAATTTTTTTGTTGAAATATGACTATGTAATGGAGGAGAAAATAAAAAAAAAAATAAAAAACAACACATTTTTTCAGCATATTTTACAAATGTTTGGGAACTACCAAAAGCCCTTCACACCCATATTTTAATATGACTACTGAAAATAATTTACTGATGTTTTCTCTATTTTTCCAGGAATCTTCAGAAATTCTCTTCCTACTTAGCAGGCTGTTTTATCTTACATGAAAGGCAAAAGAATCAAAACACAAAACAGAGAAGGTTGCCCATTTATTGAACTGCAGTGCATCAGAGATTTGCTGAACAGTTAACAGAGGCCAAAAGGATTAGTAACAAATGCAAACTCCTTTCAGGGGATTCTTTTTGAAATGCTTTATTCATTATAGAAAAAGGAAAGTTTCCAAAGTGTCTTGTAAGCGATATTATGCAGAGGCATTTAGGGATTTTTTTTTAAAACCAGAAATTCATACAATGTCCTTTCATACAGCTAAATGTTGCGTTTGGATTATAAAAGATTACTTGTTAAAGAAGAGTCCTTGAAAAACTGCCACAAAATATCATTGAAACCTACCAAGTCGGATCACAATTGACACTGAGCATTTTATACTGCTTTAACAGTATATAATGAACCTACCAGCATAGGTAAATTGCTTTTGCACTTGTTATAAATGCGAATGTTCTGTCCGGATTTTTAGAAATTTTGAAGTCAGTTTGAGTGTTAATGCTCGTGGCATTATATTCAAAAAACACCACGATGTCAGTGTGTTAGGTCAATGCATCTTCACTGTTATTTAGCTACTGCACCATTGAAATGAGAAAGATTTAGACAGGTCATAATTCTGGACAGAATTTGGCTCCCAGAAGCAGAAGAGTAGTCAATTGAAACTAAATCCTGACCATTTAAATGGTGTTCACCTCTGAAATCTCTGCTTAAGAGGGTGAGAGCTTTTGGCTTGGGGATCCCATTATGTGTGAAGGAAAATACATGGGACCCAGCTTCTCTGCTAGGCTTCCTCAGGTATTAAATCCTCCCCGTATTTAAATCCCTTTTCTGTTATTCTGTAGAGTGCCCTTCAGCTGAGGGCCTTGTCATATGCTTTTGTTTTTCCTTTGGGTGTTGGCGTGCTCTGCTCTGCAAGCAAATATCCACAACGCACTGACAGAAACACACACACACCCTTGATTCACTTACACCTCAGCTGAATTCTGTGAGGTTTTTCTGGAAGGCAAAGCTGGCCATGGATCAAAATCAGGCACAGGCTTTTGGGTCTCTGCCAGGTGTCTCCCAAACCCTGTGCTATAGAGGAAGATGCCCAGCAAGGAAGGCTGAGGGTGGCATTACTGGTGTTACTGGGCACCTTTTCCCAAACCACACTGGTCTGACCTCAGAGAAACGCAGTCACTGCTTCCCATTCCCATAGCTCTTACTGTCACTGCTCAACCACTGCTCTGCTTTGGCTTTCTCAGCCAAGGGGTATTTGTTTCAGAGGTCTTGGCCATATAAAGGTTTTAATACGAGGCTCGGAGTGGAGAGGATTAATAGGTCCTGATAAACCTGCCCCAGCGTATACCCTCAGACATCCCTTGCCCCAAGCACTTAAGGTCCATCTCTTCCCTTTGGCTCTCTCAAGACACCTTGGAGTTATTCCTGTCACACACAAATATGTGCTCCCAAACCAGTGTTGAAGAAGAAATAGGCTGCCCAGGGAGGTGATGGAGTCTCCTTCTCTGGACACACTCAAAACCCACCTGGACAAGTTCCTGTGCAACCTGCTCTGGGTGGACCTGCTTTGGCAGGTGGGTTGGACTAGATGATCTCCAGAGGTCCCTTCCAACCCCGTATCATTCTGTGATTCTGTGATTCTGTGAAATCAAATTTCATGTTGACAAGCACAGCATTTGCCAAGTGACCTCACTTGTGAATTTTAAAGAGGCTGTAGAGATGTCCTGCTATTCCCTACTTCCCTTCTCAGATTTATGCATTATGTTTTCCATTTTAAAGCTGCAGAAAGGTCTTCGTGAACCCCAGGAACTGTCTTGTGCTGCATCAGTTTTCCCATAGTTTTTCCATACCACAAGATCTCAGGATCCATCAAAGACTTTTAAGAGACTTATGGAAGGAAGCTAGGAAGGGGGCTTAAATTTACTTGGCAGAAATCTATGTATCTATTGAAAAATTATTAAGACTTCCATAAACTGAAGCAAAACTGATGCTCTCTGGTGTGCTAGCTATGGATATTATTGTGATTTGGGAGTAGAAGGATGTTCAGGAGATGACTAGGGTCTTAGGATGCCTAAGTTTAATTCTAACTTCATCTGCAACTGAGGCAACATAGTGCCTCCGTTTACTGTTCAAAAAATGAATATTGTACATCTCTTCCCCAATATTATGTTTAGAAACTGATTTCATTGATGTCACGAAATGTTCATGTATTAGCTTAATGAGAGTCCTAGAATATAAACATACCCAAGCTACGGTCAAAGCTAAACAAAAAAATATGATTAGGAAAAAATTACCCCACTTGAAAATGATCAGTGATTTCATTTTTTACACGTGACCCATTTATTTAAGACAGAGGAATCTTCTATTGAAATAGAAATATATCATATGAAATTTTAATCAAGCTGTCAGGCTTCATTCTAATTCTCAGGCAGTCTACATGGAAGAGAGAAAGGGAGAGGAAACATTAAAACTGATTCTCATAAAGAGATGGAGAGACAGAGAGCAACAAGCTGTGCTGATATATTAATTATCTATTTATAATATGTAATCTTTTCAACTTCTGTCATGTTAAAATCAACAAAGAATTTAGCTGAAGACAGCCATAAAATGAACTGATTACAGCTTGCGTACAACAGCGATGAAAGAGCAAATACACACAGCTATGCAAATGTGAAATATAACATGACAGAAAGCGCAGCCACGGTGATAACAGCAGGTAATTGCTGGGCTCTGTAGCTCTCCCACCAAACCGACTCTCTGATATTTCCTTTGTTCTGTAACTGGCACATTTTTGGCACGTGGGAGGGATGGGGAGGAAGCAAGCTGGGGCTGAGCTCCTTGTGAAAGCTGCTGCAAACGCGCAGAGCACCAACGGGAGGGAAGGGTTCTGCAGAGCTGAGCCTTCAAGGTACCACCATGCCCAGTAACAGGGAGGAATCGTGTCCAATAACCACACGCAGCCAAAGGTTATAGGCTGACATTTGCCCTTTTAATTCCACCATGAAGCTCTCCATGAAGGCAACACGTTGAAGGCCTGATCCAGGTCTCTGGAGCTAATGGCAAGATTCCTTACCCCCATGACATGGCTCAGGGTCAGGACTGAGTCTGAGAGCTCACTGGGTAACAAATAAAGCAGAGCATTTCATGCATATATTTGCATGCATACCAACTCAGTGGCGCTTCTCATGGAACTAGAAATAAGTTTGACCTGTGAGTGTAAAGTCAGTTTTTGTGGAGTTGGCTTGTTGTATCTGGGAGCTCTAATGTTAACCACGGCCACATCAGGATGAGCACTGGGTGAAACACATCTCAGCTGCCTTCCTCCTCTTCTGTTGGTACACAATAGCATTAAAAGTAGCCATTGCACTTAAGGCTTTTCTAGTTCTGATTCCTCTATTTTTGGTTGCATTTTTGTAAGCATTTGGGTGGTTTTCTGCAGGCTTGTGTTTGGGGATCCAGACAGACACAAGCCCAGACTGCACCAGAAATACCCTACCCAGAGGCAGGCTATAGTAGTATGGACTCAGAACCAACCTGATGCAGCAGTGGATTTTCTGCAGTGGAGCTGGGTGAGGCACACTGAGCAGAATGTGCTCATCTGCTTCAACATCCATCTGTGTAAAACTCCATGTAAGCCCTACTCCCGTTTTCACAAGTGTCTTTGGCAGTAGCACAGCAGCGGTTTCATGGAAGACCATAGTAGACCTAGGACAGTTGTGCAAGTCAGTTCAGAAAACAAAGTGCCTCAGGATGAGCTTCAGGATGGTTACTCACCTCTCCATTTTGTGCCTTTTCCCAAGCGCTACAACTATGCCTGGCACAGCACTTTGTTATTGTTTCATTCATCAGGAATTAGAAAGTGACCTTCCTGTGCAAGACTGGGATCTTCTCAGAGTTGTATCACCTTCCTTCACCGTCCCCTCTTACCTGCTTCATGCCATAGGATCTGGTCCCAGATCCACACTCCACAATTGTCATGCAGTTCCCTTCCCAAGAGATAGTTCTTCAGGGTGACTTTGCTATAAGCGTGATTAACTACCCAACGATACGGGCTGGAGCCCAGGGCAGAGCCCAGAAGAATCCATCTCCATCATTTCTAAAGGGAAAACATGTAAAGTTCTGCTGTACCAACAGCATGTGGAGTTGCCACACATCCCTGTTTGCACCAGACCCAACTTCTGTCTATGATTAGTCACCAGATCCCCTCACTCTCCTGTGCTCAGTATTAAGCAACTACACAACATGGGAATTGACGCCAGTATAATGAAATACTGGTTTGAAACCACAACACAGTCGATCCCTAGCTTTGCCCTGTTTAATTAAAATTTGTTACTGCGACAGTAACCTCATTGTGTAGAGCTAGACCCAGCATAAATTATCAGCGATTTGCCACTTTGATAAATAAACATTAAATGTGTGTCAGGGCCTCTTGCTATCAAGCATGAAGTAATTCCGGAAAAAAAAATGTAAAAATATTTTAATTATAAAATTCATTAGAATCTATCTAAAATAAAATGCTTTTCTTTTCTAATGTTAAAATGATAAAAGTACTCAATGAACCAACACTAAACAACCAGAATGCAATTTCTGAAAGAGCTGAGACTTGAAAAAGAACAGTTTAATTTACAAAGCAAATACTGCACTTAATAGAAAGAGGATCAGGTTGCAAACCATAGGCTCATGACTGAGTTTCTGACTCCCCAAAGTTCACTGTTCTTCAGTGCCTGAGTCTTGATTTATTTATTGTGAGGTGTGTATTATACAAAGTAGGCATGAGACTGTTCCATACATTGTTCAGTATCCAAGTTTTGGTGTATATTTTTGAGATTTCAGGTTTAGCTCAGGGATTGCTTATCTTTTACCTCTTCCATTTTCCAGTGGCTCTAGGCATTCCTGCATGTGCAAAGCTTTTAGAACATCAGCAAACCCACTGCAGTCATTTGAGTGACCTCATGCTCAAAGCTGAGATTCAACCAAAGCAGTTACTCACAGATTTAACCCTCTGTAGCCAGAAGAAGCTGGTTAACTTCAGCAGAACTCAGTCATCCAGCACAAAGTTGAGCATGTACCCCGTGCTTTGGCAGATGGGAAATGGGAGGTTTGTTCTAAATTGAGACATTGTTCATTTGGGGGATGAATAGTACTCCTGCAGATTTAGAGAATAAAAGTTCCAAAATGAAAGGGTAAATTATTCATTTTTTTGATATTCAGGAATCTCTCTATTTTTTTTTAAATACTTTGAGACAAGAAGTTCCGTAGGACAAGGGTAGAGGTTCTGTTTCTTTGGGACCATCCTGAACTTCAATTAATCAGACACTGCAGAGGTGACATCAAGCATTTCCAAAAAGACCAAACCCAGACTGTCTTTGATTTCAGTATGAGATACGTTCTTAAGATTACATCACAAGGGAAAGAAATAGCCTTTGGCAGAGAAATCAGATCTGTAACTTAAATAGTTGGTATTTCCCAGAAACATAGGGCACAGAATTTCAAGTCTGTTAGAGAAGGGATTTGAGCTGAGGTCTTGCATATCCCAGGTAGAAGCAGTAATCTCTGTACTACAGACAAGTGATGGATGGTGCAGGGACTGGTTCTACGTGATCCTTCTTCATGACAAACTGCTTTTCTGGATCTTTAAAAATTTTCTTTGTGTACACTTTACTTAAAATGATATATTTTTGAGAATTTTTTTGGTGAATAAACGCTTTGCAAAAATTTTAGTGAGAACTAAGAGTTCTGGATCTTAGGAATTCATATAATTACCTTTTTGCAAATGTTGAAAGCACCCTAATGAATTTTCTGGATTTGGTAGTATATAACTATGTATGTAGCACCTTGTTTGTTTCTTTTGTGTCTTTTTTTTTTCTAAATAAATTGCAACATCCATGTTCCTTATAGTGGAAAGGCAGGACTTCTATGTTCCTTTGCCACAACCAGAAAGAAGAAAACAATTCCTTGTTTCCTCTGCTTTAGGAAAAAAATCTCTTGCCTGAACGGATTATTTATTTTCCACACAAAACCTATATTTTCCCAGCATTTCTACTCTAAACAGATTGAAACAGGTCTCTTGTTGCTGACAGAGGCATCTGCTAGAGGGTTACACTTGGGGTCCAGAACTCAGCTGTTCTGAAATGAGAGATTATTACATCAACCCAGTGGACAACCTGTAATTGCCTCACTTTATTTCGGCTGGAAATTTTTATGTCATGAAAACCTATATTTTCCCAGCATTTCTACTCTAAACAGATTGAAACAGGTCTCTTGTTGCTGACAGAAGCATCTGCTAGAGGGTTACACTTGGGGTCCAGAACTCAGCTGTTCTGAAATGAGAGATTATTACATCAACCCAGTGGACAACCTGTAATTGCCTCACTTTATTTCAGCTGGAAATTTTTATGTCATGATGCTGCCTTCCTATTAGTCTGCTACAAATCTTTGTTACAGTCCACTGATGGTGTTACCCATGGAAGGGAGACTGGAATAGGGCACCTAGAATCATAGAATGGATAGACTTAGAAGGGACCTCAAAGATCAGCTGGATGCTGCCTTCCTATTAGTCTGCTACAAATAATCTTTGTTACAGTCCACTGACAGTGCTACCCATGGAAGGGAGGCTGGAATAGGGCACATAGAATCACAGACCTCAAGGATCAGCTGGTTCTAACCCCCTGCCATGGGCAGAGACACCTCCCACTGGCCCAGGTTGCTCAAAACCCCATTCAGCCTGGCCTTGAACACCTCCAGGGATGGGCCATCCACAGCTTCTCTGGGCAACATCACCACAGGCCATTAGTGTGGCAGGGCAGTGTTCTCAATATCTGGGCCCAGGGTTACTAAAGGACTCATGTTCAGCCCACTTCCAAACTCACATACCTTCCTGCATGCTTCATATGCTGTTGTTTAACTTTCTTCCTTAAGGGAGAATTCTCCCTCGCAGTTTGCAGATGCTTTTCCCTTTCCAAACTCCTTCCATGTGTTGGTTTTTGGTTTGACGTTTCCATACTTTTGGGACTGGTAATACAAGATTTGCAACATGGGATCAGACGAATTGCCAGTCTTATCAGCACCGTGACTCCTGAAGGAATGAGATGCACTGGGCAGACACTCAATAATATTCTCAGAGAAGAAGGGCTAGGTGTTTTGTTCTTTGGGGTGGTAAGGAAGGGAACAGTAAATCCTAATGTCCTCCTAACAGTGATTGACACACTTGATTCACATAAATTATATTGATTATTATCTCATGTAACTTTTTGTTTTTATATAAATTTTTTTTCCTGACTTTTTTTTTTTTTAAATTTGACTTTTAACAAAATGAAACACAGAGAAGGTGCACAAGCAGATGTGTCCTTGCAGACCTGAAAGCTATTTAAACTAATCTGGCTGATTTTACACTGTTAACAAGGCTCAGCTGCGAAGGCATTATCAAGTAAACAAAAAGCAGTAACATGGTGAATCACTATCCAGCATGAAAGTGTTTGCACCATGGTGAACCAAGCATCTACCGCGTGAGCTCTTCACATTCATCCTCTTCTTCATCATGATGTGAGTTTTCTAACCCAAAAGGCTTTTCCCAGCCTTTATTGCTCCTCTATTTTCAGATTGGTTTAAAAGCTACTTCTATAAATAGACTTTCTGCTTCTCATTTTCTTATAAAAATGAAAAGTGTAGACCTTTGAGGATTGAGTAAACTGTTATTATATGTAAGTGGAAAACAAGTAGGTTGTTGTAATAACTGCTTATATACAGCAGATTGCTTAAGTATGCAATGAGAAGTTATATGAAAGATAACAAGATTGTTTGATTGCAAGTGACTTCAAAGATGACATTAGAAGAAGAGAGACAGTTCATCAGCCTGCATGATAACCAAATCATGTCTTCATTCCTTCAGTTAGAAATGTCTATCAGACTATTAAATCACCATGGGAAGGGGAGTGGGAAGTTACCATGAAACTTTACAATATTTTTGAGCATTTTTCCTAAATTAGGGAACAAGCATTTTAAGGGATTTCAGTATATCCAAATTCCACTTCTGTTAAAAGACTTAAGGTCCCAGGTTGAAATCTAGAAAATTGCCTGGTATAATGCCTAGGAAAAGTAGATACATCTAGAAAAACAGAAACATATAGAAAAGTTCCTGAAACATAGAATGCGGGTTCTGACACCAAACTCAGATTCTAGGGAGAAAAAAAAATATCTGCTCTAAATAGTCAGAAAACCCACAGGGTTACCTGAGTAGTAAAATCTTCAGAAAGAAGGCAGATGTTCTGCCTCATTTCCTTTCATAGGTGTATTGAGAGGGAGCGTATAATCCCTTTTTTTATACTAGACTAAATGGTAAAGCACTCATCCAGGAAATGGGAGGTGAGCATTTTAAGCCCTTCCATCTCATTTTCTGCCCAGAAAGATGCCACTAGCACCAGCCTAGTCATGGGCAAGGGTGTGATTTCTCCAGTTCAAGCTGAGCAATAGGGAAAGTGTCAAGTTTACAAGCTGTGGGGGAAAAAAAAAAAAAAAAGAAGGCAGGAATGAAATAGCCTTATTTTGTGCTTTAGTGCTTAACAAAAGAGAAAAAAAATAGGTTTCTGGTTCATGTTTCAGTTTCCCTTTCCCAGATGAGCATCTTAACCAGGAGCAGATTCCTCCTCCTTTGTTCTCAAAGCCAGGAAAGGCTTTCCAAGATAAAAGCAAGCAATGGGACTGGCGCCATGCTCTAAGTCACGCAGGCAGGAGGATGATCTGGAGGGTACTGAAGGCAGCCCATACCCTGCAGGGTCTGCTCAGGTGGGTCTCCCCCAGCCTGGCTGAGCATAAGTCCTGAGTGACTGTCACACACTGCCCTGGCTTCATCTGTGAGAGACTGAGATAACCCAGACCTGAATGTACCCTGCAGGCACTGTTCCTCTTCATTTTGTTATTCCTTACACTTTTAAGTGTATATCCTTAAGCAGCGAGTCTCCAGAGAGCTGTAGTTAGTCTTTTTTTATTTTTTTTTTCCTTAAATTAAATTATCTCCTAACTGCTGTATCATGAAACTGCGCAGCACCACAAAATAGAGAGGTAGTTTGTGGGATGCATGTTTTTAAGAAAGAAAAAAAAAATATTAGGAAAGAAGTAAAGCTGTAGTCATTTCCAGTCTCCCTGACTAATGATGGTGTTGTCCTTTCCCAAGGGCCCTTGTCACCTGTTCTAATTCGCTGCCTCTGACACTTTGCGTGCAACCACGAACAACTAAAATCAATGGGAAATGGAAATGTCCTGACAAGGCCAAATTGAGTCCACCTAGGCTGTCAATGATTTCTTTGCCCTTATTAATGCGGTGTGAATCTTCCTGGGTGTAGAGTGGTAAATCAAACAAAAGCAGGGCAATGCAGAGGGATGCGATGCCTAGCTCTGATGTGCCTGGTCTCTGGAGAAGATTCTTGGGGTTAGACACCCTGTACTACATCAGGGGAGTTAAGGACCTGGGAACAGAACCTGAACCAACCAACACATTTACTGCAGACCTGTCTTGCCAGTCAACAGGTGAACACTGAAGACAAAGATGTACCTTATTCCTTTCTTAGAAATAACTGGCTATCACCCCTCTTTACACCCTACTCCAAACGCTCATTAGAAGTTGCTTTAACTTCTCATTGTAGTCCTTTGGTGTCCTGACACACATGGAGGGCTTTTATGAGGATCCACAACAGAAACTGGTATTAATCACTTCTTGTTTTAGTCAAGTAAGACCCAAGCCCTGTGATATATAGTCATTTAGGGAGGTAGACTTTGGGTCTTCTCTTTATTTTGCCACATGGCATCTCCGTATTCATATTTTGGAAAATTTAAAACTACTAATTTGCCTTTCAGATTTTTCCTCATTAAAAATTAATATGTTTTAAAAATCAGCTCTTTTACACTTCTCTAATTAAATTTCCACAGGATATTTTTTGGTGGGAGAATTCAATTAGGTTTTAATTTTAGTAATCAAAAAAGCACTGGTGCTTTGAGTATTTGATTTTTAATTTAAAAATTTGACATGGCATTCCAATTAAAATGTTCAACAGTTGCATTGTAGCATAAAAAGTCTATTACTTCTGGTAATCAGGAGAATCCAATGACCATAAAAAATGCAAACAGTATTTCAAGAACCCTCAGGTAATAACCATATTTAGCAAACACTAAACACTTCAATTACAGCTGCCTGTAGTAGCTCTGATCACTCAGAACCAATGGCAGCAAGTGGAAGCAACTCTTTACCTACCTCACCTTCAGATAAGTTTGTGCCTTGAAAATGTCATCTAAGCTCAGGTTCCAGAAGTACATCCAAGCCTGCCAGAGGCAATATTGAAAAGAAAGTGTTGATTCTGCTTCCCCTTTACACAAGCTCCTTTCTCTTGCCTTTTTGAACTCACTCACGCAATATCTTCTTTATAAACGATGGAGGCTGCATCTTGAAGATCTGATGTATTACTCTGTTCACTTTCTTATCTTCTTTTGCTGCTTGCCTACAGATTTGAGTCAGCAAAGTAGAAATTTCAGAAAGTTCCTGGGCACCCCTTTTGGGGGAAGAAAATATATTGCTTCCATTTTGCAGAATTGAGAACCTGATGCTCTTCCCCCTCAAAAAAAAAAAAAAAAAAAACAACAGAAGGCAATTTTTCATAATTAAGCCCCCTACATATAAAAATTTTAATGCCACTTATGATCCCTCATCAAAAGGTGCACAACCTTTCAGAAAATTGAAAAGCAGGAGCTTGGATGTGCCAAATCCACAGAACAAAGAAGAAAAACGGATCATGTATAGTCAAAGCAAATTAGGAATACAAAAAATTGTTTCAGTTTTCAGGAGGCAGGTCATATATAAAACATATACCAGTACCTTACCAGTGTCCAGCACAAGCTGAGCTTGTGGTAATTGTATACAAAGCAACCCAAAGACTATTTTGGTCCCTGAGGGCTTAGTCATTGTCATAATGGATCGCAATTGGCTCCATCTAGTCTACTGACCTGCCTCTGACAATGACAAATGCCACTGAAAGATTCCAATATTGTCATTGCTCCCAACAAATTGTATGACATTTCAGAAGAATTGTATATGTCTGTCTCAGCTTTCATATGTCCTCCATTGCCAAATAACGTAATATTCCCGTGTTAAATTTTTCCATTTTCCTTTAAATGTCAATTTCACCATGTAGTGCTCATCAATCACGTGATTATTAGCCATTATTTTTGAAGCTCCTTTGCTTCACATGACATTGCATGATACAGACAGCAAGGCACAAGGTCAGGTGCCCTGCATATTAAATATCTGTTATGCTGCAATGGGGGAAAAAAATGGGCAAAATGTTTGTCAAAATGGTCCATTTATTCTGTAAAGAATGATATTGGGCACTTGAGAGAGAAACTGTGCTTCAGACCATGATGACAGGTGAATTCAATGTCCAGCCTTGTACCACACCAGGATGATGTCAGAGCAATGCCTGCTGTGGCTTTGCTGAAGATGCTACAGATGCAGCTGAGGAAGGGAGTTAGATTGGCTCATTGGTGGTTAGTACAGCAAATTCAAAGACAAAAAATGAAATAGAGAGGAATTAAGATGAAAACAAGAAAAAAAAGAACACAAAGTCCAGTGGGACTTCTCTGCAGTTCTTTGCCAAAGGGTTCTCTGCACAGTGGCAGGCTTGGGGAAACTGGAGAGAAGCAATTGCTAGAAGAAGCCAAACTTCACTTTCATAAAATCTGAAAACTGCTTAAAATGAAGGGCTTCATGAAAGCCAACGCACTTTCATAAAATCTGAAAACTGCTTAAAACAAAGAGGGGAAAGGGCTTCATGAAAGCCAACAGGCCCAAAGACTACTAAGATACGAGATGAGTAGTGCAGCAAAACCGAATTAATGGAATACTAATTAAAATAAATATGACATGAAATTGAACAGATCCTGATGACGTAGTCAGCCAAGGACAAGCAGGCTCAGTGCTTGTCTAAGAGTGGTCTAAGGTTGGAATAGCTTCTCTGGAGTTGAGTTACATCAAGGAAGAGCCAGTTGCAGGGGATGAGAGTCCTTGCCCCTTAGCGATCCACTGTGTGTCACCCCACGGCTTAGAACAGAGGCTTGGTACACTGGCACCTGGTCCTGCTTATTGCAATCCCATGTCTAACAGCAGCCCTTGCAGGGGGTGAAAGGATAGAGTCCACCCAGCCTCTGCTTTTGTCACCTGAGAAAGCTAGATCAAAATTAGCAATCTGCAGCAGGCTGGAGGAGCAGCTCCACTTCTCTGTGTTCACAGGAGCCTCTGCAGAAGACAGGAAAAAGAACAGCTGGCAATTAAATGAATGACTATGAAAAGGCACAAGCTTAAAAGTCTAACTCAAAATGTAATAACAAACGAGAAAAAAGCCACCAAGAAGATTAAACAAAAGTTGAAAACAGGCTTAAAAATAAAGGAAAAAGCGAAAGAATCATTTACAAACCAAATGAAGAGGGGAATAGATAAGATAAACTCTGAATATTAATGAGCAATCAGGAGAAGGGAAAAAAAAAGAATCTAAAATAGGTCGATTTACCACAGGCAAAATAAGGTACAATGTTCGATCTCCCCAGTTAAATTACAGAATAAAAAGGAACCTTAATAAAATATCAGTGTGTAAATCTCTCTCCAAACCACCCACATGCTGACTGATGCTGGAGGAAAATAGGTACAATAACAGGTAGAAAGCAAAATGCCATTGCCACAGATGCAGGTTGATTTTTCTTCTGTGGACAGTAAAGACGGTATTTTAACAAGCACTAAATAGCAACATTAGAGCAGCTGCACTGACCACCAGGACAATTTTAAAGAAATTGAAAATACATTATGCGGCAGCCCAGCCCTGTCTGAGGGAGCTGAATGTGTAGGAAAGCTGCTGGATAGTCTTTGCTGAAGTGTTCGGATATTTCCAATCAGGAAATATAGATTGCTGAGACACTGAAAGGTGATTGTTGCATTTGGGGTCCAGCCTAAAAAAAGTCATACTGTCCTCCATACATGTGGCAGGGAGCTTCTAAGAGAGAATGTGACTTTGGGAGAAATAAAAATCATTTTTGCCCCTTTAATTTATTTTTTTCTTTTTTGTTTGGGCTGGGTTACATTATTTAAGGGTGTCCTGGGGGCTGCAGGGCTCCTGAGAGTTACTCCTCTTTGAAACAATGGCCTGTCTCATTTGATGTGGTACTGGAGCAAACCTTCAGCTTCACATCTAAACTGTTCATGAGGCATTCTGCAGTTCTGCTTGTTATGTCCTCAGGGCACCATATACACTAATAAGACAGAGCAAGAGGAGAACTTACGTGGAAAGCCTTTGATGTCTTGTGCTGAGACTCCATGTACAATCTGGTATGTTAATCATAGCATTAGCCATTATAAAGAAAGGAGGGGGGGAAAAATCATTTCTATTATAATGAACATTTCGTTTCCTGGAAGTGATTGCACAATTTGGGGTCTTTTCCTGGCTTACTCTTTCCTATCAGTTCCACGATGCTGTAATTTGTCTCACTGGGACAGTCTACTTATTCCTCGCTGTGGGAAGGAAGGTCTTGCCTTCTTCTGCTGGCAGAGCAGCACTCTGGAAACAAAAAGACTGTTGTCAGAGACTGCTGGCATCTATCTTCTGTTTAAAGATCCTTCTGGTGAAAAAAAACCAAGGATTTTTCTCATTGTCAGCGTATCCTCATCTATTGCCCTGCAACCTAACAGAGACCAGTGCAAAGCTTTGAAGTTCAGTCTTGCTTTCCTGAAGACAAGTTCTGCAGCCTGAACTGAATGAGAGATGACACTGGCTCTGCTTTTTTTTTTATTTTTCTTGTTGTTTTCCAAAGATCATTCTTATGAAAGGTCACAGGTGAATATCTAGGAAAAAATACTGACTAGATCTGCAGTGGAATTTCCCCAGATTCTGAGAGCTGAGGTCTGGCTTTGGTGAGCTCTGATGTCCCCCCCATTTCTGCACAGCCATGAGACTTACCAGTGGCACAAGTATCCCTGTACTCCCACCAAGAGGTTTAGTAATTTTTCACTGGGAGCCCTTTAGCTAGCATCAGAGACAGGATAATAAGAACTCACACAGACATCGTCCAGGGCCTGGAAGTTCACACAGTGTGAACTTAAATATTGAGGGGCATCCTATATTAATTTCTTTTAGACTGAGCAATACAAGATAAGTAATACAGAAAATAATCCTGCAGAGGATAAGGGAGCAATCACCATATATTGCGTAGTGAAAAAGAAATACTTTCATTCTTTTTATCATCCTGAAATTATCTTGTGAGGACTCCAGTTCCAATAAGAGACTGCCTTCTTGCTCAAGGGAATTTCAAATTAGCAAAGTCAGTTAAACTCTAAGAGCTGCTTCTCCTGGGAATAAACATTTGTTTTGTTTATCTCCAGCCAACAGCTAATAGCACAATAATGATCCAATCCCCAGATCCCTTTGGCTGGAAACTGATACCTTAATCTCTGCAGTGCAAGTCTTATCAGTCTTCGCTCCTATGCAGTTTGAACATTTCCTTTATATCCCCGATGCCCTCTGCAATGAAAGACTGTCACAGATTCTGGTTATCTTTACCATGAGTTACCTTTCCCTGACCCCATTCGCTCCTTTCTCACAAATATCTCCTTTGAACTATTTTCTTCTGGCCCCTGTGTGACTGTTTCTGAAGCCCAGTGTTACTGTCTTAATTTTGCTTAACTTTCTCCGTTGTTCACTATCCCGTGGAATGGCATTAGGTTTGATTCAGTGATCAAGACAAACAAGTCCTGGTGTCACCCGGCCTTTACGCAATGGCAATCAAGAGAGATGTGTAATGCAAGGACAAAGGGGAAATTTCTTTTGAATCTCCAACTGCATTGAACTTCTCCGTGCTATCAATTCAATTAGACCCAGTAGTACCTCAGTGAAAGAGAAAATTAATAATCCCAGTGGTGGTTTTGTGGCATTCCTACGTGGTACATTTTTGTTTAGATTAATAGTCCAGACATGTTGAGTTGGGACCAGGTTCTAGTAACATTTAGGGAAACTTTAGCAGAACTGAATCAAAACTAAGCTTTCTGTCAGAGTTTGTTCATCACATCTATCAAAGCATAAAAATCGTTTTGTGAAATAGTAAAAGCTCAGCCACAACACACGGAAAGCCGCTATTAGAAACGAATGTACCTATCAGAAAACACACTCCATTCTTCCCTCTGCACACACAGACCTAACCATTACTTTACCCTGCACCTCACACAGCTTTAAAACTACCCTTCTCTCACAGACACCACCCATCTCCCATCTCTTCTGCTGCACCCTTAGATGTTTGATCTGGTAACTTGATGCATAAGGGAGAAATAACATAGGATAGCATAGTAGCATAAATTTGCCATCCTCAGGATACCCCACCAGTTTAATTATTTTATAGTCACCCCACTAGCTTGACCCTCTAATCAGAGCTGGCTTGTCAGATAAGCAAAGCTTAAGTGATTTTTACTGTACCTTCTCCAAGTTATTGCTTCATTTGAGTACAACAAAAATTGCTGTATCCATGGTCATTCAGAGTACATCTGTAGCTGCAGTGCATAGCAAATATCGCTGCTTGTAATGAATAACAAGGATTTTCTTCTCTACTTAAGCTTCATTTGTTTTTAAGTAGGTTTAGATTTTCCAGGTGTCTATATCTCAGTAATAAAATTACTGACAGACAGGACATGTGGCCACATTTTCCCCTCAGCATGCCATCCTCCCATTTATGTCATGCCGTCCTCTGAAAACTAAAGTTCCTAATTTTAGGAGACTAATTTTGCCTAAAAAAAGAAAAAAAACAAAACCAAAACAGAGTGAGAAGAGGCCTCTAATGGAAGCATAAAGCTTTGCAGAGACTATGAATGAGTCACGCGCCAGACAGTGACACTGTCCAGGAATGCAGATAACTGCACGATAAAAGGTTGCGGTGCATTCCTCCGCATTTTGCCTCAAAAAGGAAATGTACTCAGAAATAAGAGTCAAGAGCACAGGGACTGCCAACCTAATGCAAAACCCATACCAGATTTTCTTAAAATGCAAAATAAGCCTCAGCATACCTGGTTAGGTGAATGCCACTTCTAGTTGCACTTCTACCATATTTATGGTACTCAGAGGATCGTTACGGTTAGGACATTTGGACCCATGACAAAGTTTTTTGGGGTTTTTTTTTGTAACATGGAAAAGTAAATCTACCACACTCTCTTTAGTGTAATTGGTTGCACATCAGTTTGCCTGGGGAGAAGCAGCTCTGCTGGGGCACATGGAGTTTACCAGTGCTGTTTGGCATTTTAAAATTATTTTCTTCTGCCTCATGTAGGAAAAAAAATCATCAAAGTGTGCTGCTAGAATCCAATTTGGCCCAAAATCTGGCTCCAAACAACTCTTTGCAAAATACAGGAAAAGTAGCAATAGTTTGGGGAATTTAAGGTTCCCCACTCTCCCTTTCTTCTCCTCCTTGTTTTTCATCATTTACAGCCTAGTTATTGCTGATTCGAGCCCAGGAGCCCAGCAAAGCACCCTGACTAGAAACCAAAGCTGAACAAAAGTGAACCTGACTGGTTTATTTCTACAGCCCAGCTTGAGAGAATTGCAAAGAATATCGAGCAACCCAGCTAATGGAAAATAAATCAGTCATTTAAAGTCCTTTCTGTTTTAGTAACTGCAAGTGTTACTCATCAGTGACATGGATGAGGGCTTTCTTTTTAATTGCACTACTTCCTTGCAGCAATCTGGCAAACTCAGAGGTGATCCTGGGCTGGCTCCTTTGTCACGCTCCGTGGCTCTGTCATTCACACTTGTTGCAACTGGAGATAACTGGTGTAAAATGCTACCAGCTTCAATTTCAAGAAGGGAGCGATCCAAACTCACTCACATGCTGGAGAAGAGGGTGCAATGAAGACTTGCCTTTTATTTGTATTTTAGCCAGCTCAAGACCCTTAGCCTCAGTGGACTTGCTCAGGCCTGTAATGGGATTAAGCTCCTATTTACACTGCACACCGCAGTGAGCCTGTGGATATTTGAGCTAGTTTTAAATTATTTGCCTGAGGAACCAGGGTTAGTTTCACCAACACCTGGTGGGACCACATCTGGAACACCATCCATTTGTGGACCCCCCGCAGTTCAAAAAAGACAAGGAACTACTGGAGAGAGTCTAGTGGAGGGCTACAAAGGTGACCAAGGGATTGGAGTATCTCTCTGATAAGGAAAGGCTGAGAGATCTGGGTATGTTTAGCCTGGAGAAGAGAAGACCGAGAAGGGATTTCATCAATGCTTTTAAATAGTTAAAGGGTGGGTGTCAAGAGGATGGGGCCAGACTCTTTTCAGTAGTGCCCAGCAACAGGACAAGGGGTAAAGGACACAAGCTGGAACACAGGAAAGTCCGTATGAACATGAGGAAAAACTTATTTTCTTTGAGAGTGACAGCACTGGAACAGGCTGCCCAGAGAGGTTGTGAAGTCTCCTTCTCTGGAGATACTCAAAACCCACCTGGATGCGTTGCTGTCCAACCTGCTCTAGGTGAACCTGCTTTGGCAGGGGGGTTTGAGTACATGATGTCCAAAGGTCTCTTCCAGCCCCTACCATTCTGTGATTCTGTGACCAGGCTGAGAGAAAAGGGAAAGCAGCCTCTGATGGATGGCCACCAGCTCAGCCTGGCTGCTCCCACAACTTCTGTACATCTCTGCCCTGCAGTGTGGGTATGCACGGGGACCTCACTCCCCACAGAGGGCTGGCTTCTCATCCGCACAGATCTGTCTGGGAGGGAATAGTTTAAATAGGGTTGTCCTTGGGTCAGACAGTGGGGTCAGTGCAAAAGCCAAACAGCAGATTTCCTGCCTAGTGCCTTATCCACATGCCTTTCCTCTTGTGGACCCCGTACAGCTCCGCTGTTGAAGACATTTTTGCTGAAATGCTCTGCACCATCCAAATAAGCACAGCTTGACATGTGTTTGGTGGGGGTGCGTGTGGGCAGGGAGAGACTCGGAAGGGAAACTGTGGGTGGTGGAGGAAATGGAAAAACAAGGCAATGCCGGGAGGATTCCAGGGCATAAACACTACACCAGACCTGGAGTCCACTGGACAGGGTGTGAGGTGTGGTGGATCCCTGATGGGTCAGAGGAGTCGCGTTGATTTGCCTTGACGTGCTTGTCCCATGGCTCAGTAGCACTTGCTGGGACAATGCAGCTTTGATCAGAAGGATGCTGCTCTGGCAGAGGAACAAAGAGTTATGGGTCAGATCCTGCACTGCTGCCCTTCCATGGAGTTCTGTACTGCTCTGACAGTACACGATGCGTGATATTTCTCTCTTCTTGGTGTCTGAGAAATTAAAATGTGGTCGACCACATGCATCGCAAAATGCTCATGTAAGAAAATGAAGAGTCACGGAGGAGTGGCAGCCCTCAGTTCCCCTTCAACCACCACCGAGAAAGGCCTGGATGGAGCTTTATGTCAGTGAAAGCTTGTGTAGGAGTATGGAAGCAAAGAGATTAAGATGTCTCATTCCAGTTAAAGTATTGAATTCGAGCCTTGTCTTGGACTAGTGCAGAATTTCTTAGTGAACCCACTGTACACATGCCCCTGATCATGCAGCCAGAGGGAGCAGGGGGCTCTGAAAGTCCACTGTGACTTAATTATAGGAATTGATGTGCCTGAGTCATGATAGTTCAATGAGCTATCTTGCCTCAGTGCCTATGGACTCCATAAGGGCTCCACAGAGCAGTACAGGGAGGAGGGAAACAGCAGCCAAAAGGCCAGTTTATTTGCTGATAGACCTGAACAAGGTCCCAGTATGAAGGAAGGAGGTGAGGTGCAGAGGAATACCTTTTTTCTTAAGAAGAATGAATGAATTAAGAGCACTTTTTCCTAGAGCAGGCAGGAATTTCCTCTGAGCCCATTGAAGGTCCCATCTGCATTGCACAAAGGACAGCAGAAGGGTCTTAACACTCTGTAGACAGGACCTGCCCTGTTTCTGCAGTGTGTCCATCTGTAGAATAAAACCCTCCTGAGAAATGATTTATCAGCAAGGTTTTTACATTCATTGCTTGGGCATATAGGAAAACACATCCCTGACTCCTTGAACAAGGGGGACAGAGAGGGTCAGATGGGAATTGGTGTGTCTGGACAACATTCCTCCCATATTTCTGAGACAGAACAGCTGCTCTGAATGCCCTGACTTGACGTTGGCTATATCTTGCAATTTTACCCCAGCTGTATGTTTCTATTCCTGACAAATGTCATATTTTTTTCTGTCAGAACTTAAAAGCAAAAGTTATCTGCCCATCACTCCACAGAATCAAACTTAAGATATGAGTTTCTGAAGCATCTTCCCTAAATGTGTGGTCCTCCCTCATTGACACAGCCCCACCTCACTCAGTCAAGCAATTTAGTTGTAAATTAAAGATTTCTGCAAGCTTCCAACACTGCATCTGCTGGATCAATGTCCTCTAGGGGAAGGATGTCAATAACTAGCACTAAGGTTAGATTTGTAAACAGGGTTTTAAAGCTGATTGAAAAATGAGCTTTTGCTGAATTCCCCAATCTTTCGTCCATAACTTGCTCCCCAACCTCAGACTTTAATTCTAGCACTGAACACTCTCAGGGAAGACCATTCCTCTCTGGAAATGTGGTCCTCTGGCCTTTTGCTCCTGCCTTCTTCTTTAAGCATGACTTTCTCTACACTTCTTATGCAACAATATAATCCCTCCCCTGTAGGAGAAAGAAGGCAATAACATTGGACAGAAGCAGATGTCATTTGGATGGAAACTCCAGCCTGAGGTGGTGATTTGATTTGGATATTTTCCTCCATTGTCCTGCTTTCCTGTTGGAGGACATGGTTTGTGATATGCCCCAGTCTTTTCTCTCAGGGAAGAAAGGTGATGCATTATGGGGTGCGCACTCTAATTAAGAAACATAGCTCAGAGACACAAATGGATCACCAAATAACTGATAAATGTAATGATTAAGACGGTAATAATTTCCAAGTAACCAACTTATTTGGGGCTTTGGATGTTTAGCTTTTCAAGAACACTTCTAAAATTTCCATGTCAAATACAAAACTTTTCATATTATTACATGGAAATGTAAGCCTAATTTCTGTCAGAGAATAGTTTAAAAAAAAAAAAAAAAAGGAAAGAAAAGAAAAGATTCTGGCAATCTTAATAGTTTCCTTAGATGGCAAATCAAGAAATATCTAACTTCTGCACAGGTAAATTGGAACCATTGTGTGAAGAGACTTCATTGAAATGATAATGTTAGCAATACAATGAAACCGTTGCCTACTTCAAAACAGAATCTGGCATGTGCAGTGGATAAAAGGGATTATACACTATAGTTATAAATACAGCCTGTATCACAGATATTTCCCCATAGTAGAGGAATGAACTGATACACTGAAATACAGTAATACTGGTCTGAAACGAAATCAGCTTATCCCTCCTGATGGAGTAAGCGAAAAAGTGTGTACTTTCTTTATAGGGGGGAAAATGAACCCGAATTAGACACGGAGCATCTTCCATTTCTGCTCCGGGAACGGTGCCATATCAGATTGGGGCCCTCTCGTGTATTTGCTGGTTCTGTTACAAGCTGGGACTGGGAGCCTGCCCAGCAGCAGGGTGCTGATAGTGTGTCAGACACACACTGCATTGAGCAAAGCAGATTTTATAAGCAGAGAGTGAATTGGAGGCAGGGTGAAAGTAAATAGACTTAGAGCACAGAGTAGTAAATCTTTCTAAAAGTTAGTACAGGACTTTTTTTAACTAATTAAAAGTGAGACACTACCGAAATACCATTTTTTTTTTTTTTAATAATAATGAAAAATTTGGATTAAAACAAGAAATCTAGCAATTTCTTTATTCTCAGGGGAAATTATGTTTGTTAATGTTTCTTTGTGGCAGCTGTAGCTGGACACTCTAAGTATTGGGCTGACAGACAAGAACCTCCGAGTGAAAAATATCAGGATCAGGTTGTAAACAGAAGTGAGACAGACTAATCTATTTTCATTTCCCAAACAGAGAAAAACCAAATTTCCCAAACAGAGAAACTGTGGTCATCTGGCAGAGTGAACGGAAAGTAATGGAAATGGAAAGCATATTTGAGTTGTAATTGAATAACTCATTATCTATATCACTGGAAAATAAACTCAGTGTTCAGGGGCTGTTTTGGTTTTTTAATATATGTTTAAAACTGACAACATCCCCTGAAAGATCAAAACTACCATTGTGCTCCATCCCAGGTGCAGTTCAGCAACAGGGACTCTGCAAAACACAGATGTGTTTCACTGAAGCAAAGTCAATGCAACTTAAGTGCTTTGTTGAACTGGACCTGAGTCAGAGACCCATCAACCTCACATCTTGGAGCACTTCCACGCTTCATGGAAATCCCTTTTTCCACCTGTAACATTACCTGTCCTGGCAGAGAGGGGTGCGAATCCTGCAGGGACCTCAAATCAAGGTGTTTCCACAGAGGGTCTGTTTCCCTGTTTGTGCTGATTATGCATGAAGCTGATGTTACGTTGCTTGCATGCTCTTACTTCTTTGTGATCTTTATAACTCGTGAATAAATTATTTGTTTTATGGAGCTGTAGCATATGGCAGCAAAGAATCGCTCTGTTATGAGGAACTCCCAGGTGACAAAAATAAAATGAATAACTAATTTGTTCAACTTTTTTATTGCTATGAATGTGTGAGCACTCTCTGGTACCCAGTTCCAGGTCTTACATGAGTGAGCATTTCACTCCGAAGACAAGAGTAGGGGACCAAGATCTGTCAGACCTGGCATAAAATATGAGGCAAAAGACTAGATGACAGTGATCATTTGAGAGGTCATTTCTATTGTTCTTCCTTGCAGCAAGAAGGACCATGGTATTTCAATTATAAAGATGGAAATTAAATGAATCATGTAAGCAACTGAATATTTAGCCCAGGATTATTTTATCCTGTTGTTTTATGAATAGAAGACACCAACTACAAAGATCACATCGAGTTGTGGACAGTAAGTAGTTTATAAGATGATTTTAGTTTAGCTCTCTGTAAAAGGGTGGTCAAACTTGGACACAAAACCTAACCCAGGACTGTATACTCATGCAAATTGAAATCCCCATTTAATTTCATTTGGACTAATCTTTTATTAGATCTGAACAAGTAAAGGTTTTTGTCTCTCCAGTATATTCAGCAAAGATCTGTTTCATGTATAAACCAATCTTACATTTAAGTAATGGAACAGAATTCATAAGCTACACCATAGCAGTGTTTTGGTGTCAGGTTGCTCTTAAGCTGCTGATGTGGGTGCTGGGTGGATAACAGTCTTAAAAGATAGTGAATAATGTTCCTGAGGATGTATTACCTGTAACTGGCTATTTTTAAAGGAGTTATTGATGTGCATGAGCAGTTAGTATTTATTTAGTGCCAAAAATACGGCATGTTATTATCAAAGTCTTTCCTGACCCCAGCTGATTACAGTCTAACAGAGAGAGACAGAGGAGACATCATGGACAGGAAAATCCAGTGGAAGCCTTGTATTAATAGGTTTGATTTTTAGTTTAAATTCCCTTCTTGTAAGTCTTGTAGCACTGCCCTAAGACTGTCATGAAGGACAGATCATGGTGACTGTCTTTATAATGCCAAATGCCTCATAAATTGCTGTCACATGATGGAAAAATTCTGCACAGAGGATTGTTTCCCTTCAGTATTAATATTTTAATACATGGGAGATGTGTATGAAAACAGGACCTTCTACTTAAGAATTGCTCATTCCCTCACCTGGACCTCTGGTCACTGAAGTATGACTTGATAATGCTTTCTCCAGCAATCAATTGTGATGTCACAGGAAGATTATGACCTCAAGTAAGAATCAGTAGCAAGAAAAGAAAAAAAATCTTAAACCCAAAAAAATGCTTCTTTATGCAAATAGCATCCAGTAATAAAAGTGAGGAGAAAATACGTTCCAGTTGGTAATCTGCACCTTTGATCTTACTCTATTCCCACAGTCTCTTAATATTTGTTATGTCTTTTCCTCATTAACAGAATGGAAGTAATTGCCCTTGTTGAAATGGGATCAGAAAAACAGGGATCTTGAGAATTCACTTTCATTGGTGTAAGTATTGGTACGCAAATATTTAAAAGCAAATATTTACTTAATCGGCACTGGTGTTTATCTGAAGTCTCACCTTCATCTAAATATCAGTCATCTATAATGTTTGCTCAACAGATCTACTGCAGAATCCTCACCTAACAGTCCCTCACAGGAGGTAAATTTATTAAATGGGCAAAGTGTGAAATTCATCTTAACATGCCCCTTGGATTCCAGGGTGTAAGATTTCCTCTTAGACAAGGCCCAAACCTAGCTGGGAGATCGGGGCTTCAGCCCCTGTTTTCCTTTAAATTTGTCTCTGAATTTCAGCCCAGTCTCTCTTTCCTGTCTGTAGAAAGGTTGATTTTCCCATTTCCAAATTCCATGATCAGTTTTACCCCCTGACCAGCTGTGTGAGGTGGAAAAGTCCCTGACTCTGTATCTACAATTGGCCACAGTGTAATGTGCTTTTTCTTGGAGGAATAAAGTTTAGGACTTCTGCTGAGAAGGGTAGGAGCATGAAAAAGGGGAAAACCCTTGCTTTGCCAATAGCTGTGAGTTCATTCTGCTTCAGGAGGAGGAGACTCATTGCTTAGAGAACAGTATGAATAGGGGACTACAGAACAAGCTCCCAGCCTGGAAACATTTTGCCAGATCAGGGCTTCAGCTCAGCAGGAAAATTTTCTACCGAATATGAAGAAGCACCTTGAGAGCTGCCTCATATATGGACGCCAGCCTAGCTCTGATGTTCACCAGATCTTAGAACCTTGGTGTTGACCAGGAATTTCTTCAGCTCTCTGCTCAAAAGCATGAGCTGAGATTTCTTTCAAACTTTCTAACCCTAACTTCCACTTTAACACTTAGCTGAAGCTTAGCCTGAAATAGGATGCAAAAATAGCAGGGTTTGGTTAAGACATTTTCCTAGAACTTTGCTAAAAGGTCAGGTTTATATAGGGAGGGTCAGTTTTTGCAAAGCTCCTCTTGGTGCTTTGCAATTTAAATTGACATACTCCTCCGGTGCTCTTAGCAGTAAAAAAAAAAATTACTGACAGAACTGCAAAAGTAGAAGTGGTGTAACTGTCGTGGTCCAGGCATATATTATTCTCAAACTCTGTTTTGTGCTCTTCAAACATGAAACATGGCCTAAAAAAGTGGTTGTTGTTTTTCTCCAGCAAGCTAATACTTGTGCTTACAGACCTTGCCCTGGCCAGTTGACATTCTGACCAGTCTGAGAATGTCAGCAAGCACTGGCTGCCTCCAGCATTAAGCAGCTAGATTTAGTGACCTTGAAGGTTGGACCTGTGCTCCCATGACTTTATTACAGCTCCTGTATTTTAGTGATTTCCCAGTTCTCTTTCCCTTTGCCTTAGCTGTATAAACCTCTGAGCCTGGAGATCATGAGCACATTGCAAAGGTTTCCAGTGCTCAGACCTAATTGCTGCTGCCACAAACATCCAGGACAAGCCTCAGGTTATTGCTATCCAATACACTGACCAGAAGAAGGTACCTCGAAGTGTGATTTTGGTCAACTTACAAATTAACTGGGGATTTTTCTGTAGCCTCAGTGCTATGCATTCGTCTCTAAAAATGAATTGAAAAATTGCATTTGTAGAAGCCTGGGTTCAAGATGTGACAGGATAAATAAAGGGAAGAACCTGGTTTGGGTTATTAGCTAAATCCCCTCTGCCTTGAGGAGGCCCTTGGCCACAGACCACTAGGAGGATATTCTAGGGGAGTGTCATTAGGTACTTGGTTCAGTCTTACATTCCCCATTAGGTATCTGCTTGGTTTTGGACACTGTATAATACAGGACACAGAGCTGGGCTGTCCACAGTGCCTGTTCCTGTGATCCTGTATAAAGGGAGAAAAAACAACTTTCACCATCAATAGGGTAGAACTGTTCCTGGTAGGCAAAAAAAAAAAAAAAAAAGAAAAAGGAATGGGATTATATCTTTTGTAAAGAGATTAAAATCTGCAAGGGCTTTAAGAGCATAGTTTGAACACTTGAGGAGATACTAAAAAAAGAAGAGGAATCAGCAAAAATAGAAAAATGCAGGCCCATGAAAGATTGCCATGATCATTCCTACTGAAAACTATTAGAATACGGTTTGTGCAGATACTGAATAACCCCATGCTGGTTGCTCTGAGCTATCTGAAGATTGAATTCTGTCAGATCAATATAAGAAATGTGCTTTCAATACAATGTCAACACTTACTGTAATAGGCAGCAAAATGCTGCATCCACGTCTAACTCTGTATTGCCATTTCAGATTAGAGTTCAAATACGTAAGACATTTTATGGCATGGCAGAGGAGAGGGACGTGGTCTCTGCAGCAATGAATATTTTCCCTCTTAGGCATAATGCAACCTAGTAACCCCCATTTGCATTTTGGATGCACCTAAGTTTAAAAACCCAAATTTTAAGGCCTTATTCTCTCTGTCTGACATCTAGGGGTTTTCAGAAACCAGAACCTGAACTCCTGTAACCCAGCAAAGCCAGAAGCAGGGGCAGCCAACCTGGTAAAAAGGGATTCCCTGCCTGCACGGTGAGTCTGCTCTGACAGAAATGAATGGCTCCTCTCTTCAAACTCAGAATGATAGAAATACTGCTGAAAAAAGGCAAAGATGAACCAAATTAATTTTAAGCTCTGACATTTACAAAGCTATTTTTCAAGACCAAAAAAAAAAAAATGAATAGGCTTCATGTGTTGAAAGACTTGCTGTCACCTGTGTCAAGTTTAAAAGTCCATGTCACATCTCTCTCAGGTGCCTTTCTTCTTGACAAAGATGCTGGAGTCTGAGACCTAGCTCGATCTCACCACTCACAGATACAGAAAAGCCCTTAAAAGACAGGTTCTTCTTACTCTGAAAAATAAAAACAGAATGTCAGCAGTTTTTATTATTATAGCTCTAGGGAACTAAATTGGAATTTTTTAAGGTAAAGGCATCAGACCATTAAAGCGTATCTGTTTATGGTTATAGAAAATGGAATAGAAGATCTTTAGCATATACTGTATTCATAGTGTCATCAAAATGTTCATTTCAGGTCTGGAAGGTTTATTAAGTTGCCTTTATGGGTTGAGGGTGCAGGCACAGGTTTCAGAAACAAGGTCATTTTCAGAAGCTAAACTGCCTTGTAAGGGAGTGGAGATACTCCGAAACCAGTTTTTAACATGAGATTTAATTGCACATAATGTTTCTCTTGCCACATATCAGTGACTCAGAGAAATGTCTTTTTTCATGGATATAAATTCACACTCTACTCCCAAATATAGTTAGCACTTTTCAGCAAATCTCTGCCTTATTCAATAGGGAGCTCATTTATCTTCCTATTCAAAAGAATGAAATAAGGGGATCTCATTTTTCCTTTTTTTTTCTTTTGTTTGAGCCTTCATATTCTGCATTGGAGAGCAGGGAATTATTAGGTCAGGAAATGGAGTCAGAGCTGCAAATTAATCAATCATGCCTCATGTCCTGATATTGCAACACACAGACTGATGTCATTGGGAATTGATGAATGCCACATCTGCATGTAAAACTCACAGGCAATGTCGGGAACTCATTCCGCAGCTATTTTGTGGTTACCTTCAACTCTGATTGATACCATCTTCTCACTGTTTCCTTCTGTAGTCCCTGTGCTCCATGAAGGAAAGCAACTTATTCCTGACACTCCACTCTCACTAAGAGGTGGGGATTCCAGCTTTTTTTTGCAGACTCCTTCGAAATGGGTCCAAGAGTTTTAAAAAAGTTGACATTTAAGATCTAAATTTTTCCCAAATTCGCCAGCTTTTGCTTGGACACTTTTGTTGTGATACATTTCTCCCTTGCTCAGGATACCTAAGAGCCTGTCAGGGTCCACATACCACAGGAGGTGATTAATGCTCCGCTTGCTTTGTCTGAATATTGAATGCTTGCTCATCCAATATGAGCAAATCGAGAACAAAGGACCACACACATTAAACTGCTAGACATACTACTAGAGAAGAGTTCACTGCAAAAATTTACTGCATTCAGACAAGGCATGGGGAAAAAGCAAAAAACAAACCCAGTTTTGTTAAAATAACATTCAATCTGAATTGATGCCAAAAATTAAAATGAAAGGAAAAAAAACCTGGGGAAAAAATCTAACTGATAATTTCTATTTTCCCTTAACACAATGAAATTTTCTGTCATTTGGGGTGAGAAAGGGCCAAATGCTGAAAAAAACCCTTTCATCGTTTCATAAAAAAATCCTGTTTTCTTCCATTGATGAGGGCTACAAATAGTGACCTGAGCACAGAGGTGCTGAGAATAGTTAGACCATGATCTTCACTCTTCTAGCCAGGCCATGCAGCCTTCCAGAAGACAGCTTGGTACCTTTGCACTCTGGATAGGAGACCTTCATCTATTCACCCAGCTGAACACATACATTAAAATGGAAATTCAAAAACAGTATTAAAAAATTTTAAATTAAGCCTCATCGCAGTTGTGTTCACGTGGTGAGGGTCTGAGTGCAAGTCAGTTCGTGTCATCGGAAGCTACTTATATCTCCAGTCACTGGGGAGAGCCACAGCACATGAAAAATGCTTTCCATAGAATTATAAGGAAATCAGGGTGCAAAAGGCAGTCCATAAACTCACAGGACAATTAATCCAGCAATCAATGCATCCATTGTAAGTATCCAATGGGGTCTTAGAGAAAATGGCAATCAGGAGCATGTTCAAAAGTATTGATGAGAACAGCGCTGAGTCTCTAAAGTCCAAATATTTGCTACTCACCAGCATGATGTCTTTGGGAATCCAGAGTAGCTTTGTCTACAGCAAAATTAGTAAACATGCTTTGAAGGACGGGAAGAGGGGAATTGCTTCTGGGAACAGAGCACTGAGACATGTCTCTGGTTCTGATCTTACTGAATTTTATGAGAAATAACTAATTTTAATTACTGCTTTTCCAAACTAATTTCCAACATTTCTCCAAAATACACAGGCTGCTACAGAGACTCATGTGCATAATGAACATCTGTAGTAAAACTGCTTTATTATGGGTTGTTTGATGCTGTTTATTGCATACCCATTGGTTTTTGGAATGGCATTAGTGAGCAGCATTTTGAAGACGGATGCTAAATTTTGCTGTGGCAAATTAGTGTCAACCAAGAACATATTAGCAAATAAAAGAGTGCATCTGCTCCAAACAATGGGGTTTTTTCTTTGTATCATGATGATGATTGAAAGACTGTAATAAAGAAATGATACATATACTGTATCCCTCAAACTACATTAAAAAGCTGTTGCGAGTAATCAGTAATGCAGCAGGATCGACAACTGCGTTGCATGTAAGCAGCCTTTGGTGGCAGGACCCCAAGCAGTTTTCCTTGTGTTTATGAGGAGAATACCAGCTCAATACTCAAAGGCAGTTCAGTGGAAAGCGTTTGCCGTTTCCCCTGCCAATAATTTTTGTCTCAGCTATCTCCCATCTGTCCCTATTTCCTGGATATCTCTTTGTCTGAGTTTGTCCCCCTTTCCTCCTCTCTAGATTAATATCAATTCCAGGCCAGGGCATGTAAACTCCCTTGATGATCATTATAGTAAAACTTCAAGAAAAATCTTTCTGAGCTATGGATAGCAACATATGGGGACAGTTTGCTTTATGTCTCATTTTTCATACTAATGTGGTTATTTTATAGGATTGCATCTCATCTCCTGTCTGACTAATGCCTGAGCTGCGTCTCATTGAAATGAAGGGTTCCTTGGGTTTGCTAAAGCACAGAAGGTTTTCAGCTTTATTGTGCATCTGATGTTGTGGTGAATATTTGCTTGACACGGCTCAGTAGTGAATTAGCTCCTCTCTTCAGCCTCCCAGATTTTGCCATCTTTACACAGTTCAGTTAAAACTGAAATTCCCTGATACGTACATGAACATCTTTTTTGCTCAGACAGGAGGAAATCATGGTTCAAGCTGCTCATGTGGTTTGGATTTTCCTACGGCTGGAATGACACTCCAATGCATGATGCTCACAGTCACTCGGCAGACTCCTTGTGGGTGTCAAAAAATGTTCTTGGCTTGAACTGAACGTCTGAGCAACCACATTTCCTTGAGGGCAGCACTAGACACAGCAAAAATGTCACCCAGTGCAACAACTTAGGAGAGATAAAGTTTTTTAGTGGAGGCTTTGCGACGAAATTTCTGTTTCTAATTACTGGAGTAGAGGGGATTGTGGGGGATAAGGATGGAGGGAGAGGAGATGACCATTAGGAATTTGGAAAACAAAGGGTTCTTTTTTCTTTCAAAGTCTCACTTTAAATGGCTGCATTTTCAAATGCTATTTCATTTTTAAGGAAAAAAAAAAAAAAACGAACTCAAAAAAGATTAGTTGGAAAATCAGGTGAAGTGTCTTGAAACCATTCGTGTGGAATGTTTCAATGAGTCACATCTGTGTTTGGGGACCTGATTTCAGGTTAAGCACATTTGCAAGATTTCCAATTTGTCTTGCCTTGAGTTTGGATATATTTTTTTTAATCTTAAATTTTATCAGAAGAGGAGACTGTGTTTGTGCCCAAATATATGTCTGAGAAACAGTTCATGCCCATAAAATGTGCAGTTTTACCAGCAAAGTATATCCAGGAAAACCAAATGCTGGAATGAACTTCTGATGAGTTCATTCAATCCAAATCCTGGAGAAACTTTGGATTTCAGATATTTTCTACTGGTTAACAAAGAAACCTGGAACCTCATAATAGGTAAGGAGAAGGTGAGTAAGGAAAAAAACAACAACCAAATGAAATTACCACACAGACAGGCACAGTAGAGACAGATGAAGTCCTTTGTCACCCATGGAATAGACCATGACATTCATTGACACAGGCTGACAAAAGCTTGAAATGGATCTAAAATGCAGGAAGACAAGTTTGTAGAATTAAATCAATTAGGAGGTACTGAGAAAAGAGAAATAATCTCTGATCCCAATAGTAGTGCTGCATGGGGAACAAGCCACATGCTTCATTCTTACATACTTTTCTAAGCACCTACTATGGTTCACTGATAGAGACAGGAGCTTACACTAGGCAAACCTTTGACTTACTGATTCCCCAGATTGCCTGCTCCTCCGGATCATATCTTAAAGTGCCTCTTACTCGACTTTAAAAGTCTCTTCCCACAGACTTCACCTTTCCTGAGTACTGTTGTCTGCGTGGAACTAGGACATCAACTATTGGACTCGGGATGATGAAAATTTGGGGTATTATAACACAGACTTCTCTGGTTGAGTGAGACAAAATCAGACCATTGAGCTTTAGTCTTTCTTTTGAATTCAAATTAACTCATAAAATAACTCATTCAAGACCTGCTAGTGATTTTAATGGTAAAAATGAACGCCACTCTTAAATGGCACTAGTCTTTAACATCTGTGTTTTACATAGTCAGTTATAAATTACAATAGAAATAATTCCCTTTTCTTAAGCTTCATATTTCTCCTATTTTAAAATAATAAGCTTCTTAGAGTCTTTGTGTTCCTATATGTGTGAACCTGGCATTATGTACCATACAAAGGTGAATAATACAAATGCTAGCTAGAGCACTGAAACAGCCACCCAGCTGCCAGTTCTTCGTGGTGTGCTGAGTGGTCCCTGACATGGGATAAGCCGTGCAGCAGACAGCTATTAATAAAGACCTCATTTTTAGATCTTCTGTGAAGCTTCTAGCTCATATTTTCTCATTCCTCTCATTCTTTTTTAACCCAGGGAGAGATTGGGAGCCAAGATATCATATTTTCATTAGCTGAGTGAAGCTGCTGCATAGCTAGCGAAGGGTTAAAGAAAAACAAACAGCCCCTCAAGATGTTACTGAAAAACCCGTGCAGATAAGCACATGGGAAGCTCAGACAGCCGGCCTTCTGTTAAGTATGTGACAGAAATTTCCCATCTCGAGGTAAGGAAGATAGAGGCACTGTTAAATTATGTTTCCCGTGAGTGTTGCTAAGGCATACTTACACATATTATATGAGGTAGAAAATTAGTACTTTGAATTGTTATGGTTACATTTGCAGTAAAGTGTAAGTGTTTGCAGTTTTTCAGAAGTTTGCCTATGGTTTGTCATGCAGTTCACCCACTGAGAAGAAAATTTACTTGCTGTAAAACAGCGAAACAGATCGACGGCTACAAGGGAACGATTGCAAACTCTACCCAGAGTCCTCTTTCTGGAAGAGATGATTATTCTAGAGATGAAAAGACATAACTGACAGCTCCAGGCCTCACATTTATCCACTATTTACCTTTAGAAAGATTTAGGCCTGATCCTCATGGCACACTCAGCAATTATAATGGAGGACTCGCACACATTGGCATCAGTCCCTGCCCCTCGGGGGTGTGAATCTGCTTGTGAATCAAGGCTCAGTGTTATCACACACCTGGGATAAGGTTGGGGTTTCTTCAATAATGACAAGTGTCTCTTGACAGATATGGTACCCAAGTCTCAAAATTTTTTAGATATAAAAGTATATATCTAGATATGTATATACCTATTTTGTTGATGTGCGCGCATCTATATTTATATATATGCATGCATATGTATGTATAAATGCATATGTATATATAATATATATAGGCTATATACTTAAATTAGGTAGCCCCACTACCTTAAGAAGTGTGAAGAAGGTTGAGTTCTGACAGCCCTGGGCAGTGGTGGTGTGAATTTCTCCCCTTTCTCCCTCTTCAACACAGATAACTAAGGCACCTGCCGTAGACAGGATGAGCACAGCCCGATAGCAATTGCAAGGAATTTTGAATTGGATAATCAACTCTCAGGCATGCAATAAATTACGTGCTTTTTTTAATGTATCTACACAGCACACATGTCAGGAAGGAAAAAAAAAAAAAAAAAAAAAATAACTCCATTGAAAAGCAGGAAGATCCCAGGGTTAGATCAGACCTTCAGGGAACGCGTCTTATTCCCCCACTACAGCTTGCAAAAAAAGTCTTTAAGAAAAAAAAAAAAAAAAAAAAAAATCAAATCAGAATCTCTGACTGAGGGAATGTGTTTCCTAACCCAGTCCTCATGTCAGAGCCTGGAATCCCCATCCTCACCCCAACACTCATGTGACCAGAGGAATAATTCAGGGCAACTAATTTCCTCCTAAAGTCTCGACAGGTCTCTAGCATTGAAGAAGCCACAGCACTGCAAACTCCTTTCAGTCCCTACTCTCTTTTATAAAAAAGTCTCCTCTTTCCTGCCAGGGAAGGAAACAAGCACAGAAGCTGTCTGGTACCTATGCACCAACCGTACTGCTCAGCCCCTTACCTGAGTGCTGACCAGTCATAAACACTGTTCTCATCACACCACAAACTACGACAAAGCCCAGAATGTTGAATTAATGTGTCTAAGGCCTACTTGCAGTCCTAAGCAAAAGCACTTAAATGCCATGGAGTGCCAGCTAACATGCACTTCGTGTGCATATGTGTGAGAGAATAAATTGCCGACAAATTCCCACACAATTTTCAGTGCCACCACTAAGTGGATGAAATTTTGTCGCACCATACAGCCGTATAGAGCTATTCAATGGCAAAAAAGACAAAGCAAGAGCTCATACCTTCAAATTCTACAGTCAGTCTGAAAACAGATCCCAACCCTCAGCTCATTCAATCAGTGTAACTTTGTTGTCTTTGCCAGCTGTGTTTTCAGCCCTGATGAAGATGCTGACCATTCATTTTAACTAAGCGTATAGTAAGTGATTCTTCCCTTCCTGTTGCAATATCCTCTGCAAAGTTACATGCAATTGCTTCAAAGGGAAATTTCTTTGCAGTGTTCTTGTCACCGGAACTGGTTTCTTAAAAGCTGTAAGTGCTTTTGTATGGAACATCTCCATTTAGACCTAGTGGTTATTTGCTCTTTGAAGATGCTCTGCACATCCAGTGGCGGGACAAGGTGAGTAACATGGACTAAATATACAGAGAAAAATCACAAGAAGCAACATTTTATTCTCTCAGTGACTCATTTGTTAAGGATCTTTGATTTTGATTTTGAAGGTGTAGGGCAAAGGTGGAAGTGCTGAATTTGTCTGATTTCTGTTAAACACTAAGCATTCTTTACTGAGTATCATAAGAACCCACGTATGCCCCATCAGATACTGAAAACACTCAGAGCAGGATGCTCTATGGGGTAAAGTCATTTACAGGAAGAGCAAGGTGAGAAGTCAGTACCTTATTTCCATATTAAAAAGAAAAGTCTGGAAATGCAGGAGGGAAATGTACTAAGGAGATAAGAATGCCTGGGGAGGGGAGAGGCAGCTTAAGGAAAAGAGCAGGGGTATTGACTTCCACTGTGACTAACTATTCAGCAGAAAATGGCCCAAGATTGAACATGTCCTTTTATGGCAGTTATAGGAGAGCAAATCCATGACAGGGAGAAGGAACAGAGATGAGGGCAAACTGATTTAGTGGGAAGCAGTTTTGCCTTTCCGGGTTGCTTCTTTCAGAGCAAGCTACATGTTCACCTCTAAACCCATCACCTGCCACCACAACTGGTCACCTCATTAGGGCTTGTACAATAAACACTCATGCTTAAATCTAATCAGAACTTTTAAAAATGACAAGGGCAGTTGGCTGGATTGCTGCCCACAGCACGCTGAGGCTGCACCATTAGTTAAACACAAAGGTCACCATTTTCTCTTTGTTGTCTGCTAATATGATTTTGAATATTACTGCTTTCCAGCTATTACTATTTACACTGGGTGATTGGCTAGGCTCATTAAAGTGAATGAATGCCAGGAGATGACATCATTTACATTTAATTGTCTTGTTTATCAGCAAATCCTATATAGTTGTTTTAATAAAGGGCAAGGGAAGATAAAGGCTACATTTGCATTCTCTAAGGAGCCTTTGACAAGGGTTTAGGATGGTGTTGACATTTATTGTTTGCAAATGAGGTAATCAAATAACGTTTTGTTTTGCAATTGTTGCTCTTTTTTTTTCCCCCCAGTAAGTTATAGTTTTTCATTACTGTTATTGTTCCTGGATGTTAATGAACATATACTCAGTTTCAACTTTCTAGCAGACACTTTCAAGGATTCAGAACAATTGACACTGTGTTCAGCCTGCTCAGATTCCTCTTGCTTGCAACGTAGGATGAAGCACTAATGCACCAAGTTTACTGTAACTAGAACAAGAGTTTAAACATAGGCATAAGCTGTGGGCTTTTGTGAATTAGGACGTTCCAGCTTCAGAAATCAGATGATCAATATTTGCGGGGGTTGGGGGGGAGGTTCTCTCTTTTCTTTTTAAGATTTCCAGACAATACAAATTAAGCATGCAACACATTGCTAATTTTGCACCTTTTTTTTTTTTTTTTTTATCCCATATGTGATTAAATGGTTTGATGGGCTCATATGTGCAGATGCCATAATCCTTCCTCATGTGACCTCACAGCAGAACTATGTCAGCTCTCGGCTGCCAAATCTCCCGCTCCGAAGCTTCCCCATTATGTATCAGTTGCAGTTCATCTTTTTTCCCTATTTTCTACCCTCACACTCCCTTGAGGGTGCAGCTGTGCTAACTGCTTTTTGCATTTGTGCATCCAGCTCAAAGTGTTAACTTTATCCGGGATAAAGCCAAGCATGCCATTGCCATCTATGGACCTTACTCCTTATTTGACTATTAATTCTGTCTTCAAGGAGTTGTTTTGTCATCAGAGATATGTCAGCCTATTTCCCTTTCCATACTGAGGAGGAAAGTGCCTCTGGCCTTCTCCAGAGCAGGTCTGTGGAGTGTTTTGGTTTTTTGGTTCACTGTGTGTCTCTGTCGTATATCCCCTTGGATGCACTTCTCCAGAGCAGGTCTGTGGAGTGTTTTGCTTTTTGGTTCACTGTGTGTCTCTGTCGTGTATCCCCTTGGATGCCGCTGTTTGGTGAGGAAAGTTGGTATTAAATGGACATAAGAGAAAGAAGAAAATGAAGGCGTATACATTTCTGAATTAGTCAGACAATGGCACCTAAGACAGACTCTGGGTTTATGTGATACCTGTGCTCAAGGCAGTGATGAAGGATGGAGACTGCCTATTTAACCCTAACCTTTCAGGATTGACACAAGGAGTGAGGAGGTTGGAACTCAGCTGGGGAGAGGTCCCTGTGAGGTGAATGCAATCCCTCCTTCTCACCATCAGCTGTGTAATGAACTGGAGTTGAGAAACCAGTTTGAACTGCTCAGGGCTGTCTTGGACTCAGACGCACTAAAGAGATATCTCAGTCTGTCTTGGGCTTCCACAGAGAGTGTTTTGGATAAAACCAGTAAATTCTTTGTACTCTTCCTAAACTTTTAAAGGATTTTCTTTTAACTTCTGATATAAATGAAGAACAGTTTTCTGTCACCTTTAAAAAAAAAAAAAGGTTAAAAGAATCTGTGTGCTTGGGGGTGAAAATATAAGCCTTATCCATTCTCTGAAAGGGACAGGTCCATGATTGTTTTGTGCTCTTCGGGCTACAGACTCCACCTGTTTTGCTGAGAAGCCCAACGCAGCAATAGAAGTATAGCTGCTGGTTAGATCCATGCCTGGAGGCAAGAATGTACTGGTTAGAAGCTCCTGGCTCATGCCAGAAGTATACCTGACATTTTCTATTCAATTGTTAATAAGCATTTTGGATTTGATTCTCTGGTCCAGTTTTACTCCAGTGTAGGTTTGGTGGACTTAGGCTGACTTTTAGTCCATGTGACACAGCAAAAATCAACTCTTGCATTTGCAACAGGACCTAAACTCAATTACAGGTATGTATCTGTATACAGTTTTCTTTCCTACTAAAGAACAAACAAAACACCCCTAAAGAAAACTATTGTGTTGTTTGTTTTTTGTGAGTAAAACCAATTGCTGGAGTACCAAAGAGCTACTCCCAGTGGGCCCCCATATCTGGGATGATCTTAAAATAACCGATCATTTCTTAGCTGCTATTATGAAACAGTAGCAGGAAAAATAAGCAGAGTACTGCTTCACTTTTGTCTAATTACTCTGGCAGACGAAGGTGTGAAATGATTAGCCAGTAACATATGGGCTTGTGCTTGGAGAAGTTCCCAGTGAGAATTCTTTTTATTCCAGGCATATTTTATCATTTAATTTAAGGGCATTAATCCATGGGTGAGCCTCTGCCTGCCGCTCTCTCACTTGCTTTCTCGTCCTTATCAAACATATTCCTAATCTTAACCATGCTTTCTTCTGCTTACTTGCAAACACTGTAAATAACCCCCTGGCCTGATGCTGGTGACACCAGTGGGTGGAGAGTCGTGTTGCGATGTGGAGCCTGATCTTCACATGACAGCCATAAAACTGAGAATTTACTGTTTGGCTACAATAAGGAGCCTTAACAATGCTGATCATATCTATCAGTCCCATAATGAGAAGAAGGTGTCCTTTGCCTCCTCTCAGAAACACATTTTTCAGTGCAGTGAACAGAGCTGTAGCACTACTATTTTTTTTTTTTACTCAAAATCAGAAGCAGCATTTCAACTTGCTAAATATAGGCAGCGTGGGAAGGCACACCCACGCAAACACCATTTTTCCACGTCTACTTTAGTCACAACATTCCCCAGTTAGCTATATTTAGCTTATATTTGAGGTGCCTAAAATATTCGCATTAAAACAAGCCACGGGGTATTCTCTTCATCCAGCTACTCAAGACCACAAACAAGAATTGCATCATTTGGTGTAATAATGTACAACTTTGCATGTGTTCATTCATTTAATCCCCTAGTACTCTGCTTGTGCTTACCAAAGCTGTGTGGCCAGCAGATAACAATGTGCAAAGACACAGGGTTTCGGTTTTCAAACATGGGAAACTTAATCCCTAATCTGGATCCTCCAAATTGCCACTTAGGCACAGAAATGTCAATTTTATGCACCTAAGTGCCAATTTGAGTGTCCAAATGCGTGACTTGGACATCACATTAAGTCACCCATTGGGTTATATCGCTTGTTTTATCTATCTGAGTGCACATTATGTGCTGTAAGCAATTATGCTCTGTTCCATACAAGTAAATCAATTCATTCAAGTAGCTTTCCAGAAGAAACTGATTTCAGCACAGCAGAAAATATTAAAAACAAGTAGCTGGTGATGCGTCAGTGTCACACTCACCTAGGTGCCCCCTCTGTTCTCCATCAGCACCAAGTAAATTGCAGGTGCCTGAGAGGCTCCATTTACCATCATTTCTGAAAAGAATCTTAATCTGAGCGCAGCCATTTGGGAAGCCTGTTCCTGCTGCTGCATTGCAGTCCACCTGCTGTGATGCCTGAGCTCAGAGGATTATTTGGGGTGCTCACCAGCAGGCAAGGTGGGAGCTGAGATGTGCCTCGGGCAGCCGGGAAGACCAGGCTGTCAGGGAATCCAGGCGTTGCTCTCTCCACACATTCCAGGGCACTAATGGACATCTTAAAATAGGATTCTGGGTGTCGTCGTGTCCGCCACTGCCCTTCAAAACAGTGTTTAAGTGGCCTTGAGAAAATGAGACTAAATAATACCCACCATGTTTTTCCCTGAGACGCCTTAAAATGCTGTAGGCAGAGAGGCACAGATAGAGGCCACTTTAACTGCAGCCTTTTCTGAGCAACCCTTAAAATGCTGTAGGCAGAGAGGCACAGACAGAGGCCACTAACTGCAGCCTTTTCTGAGCAACAATGTCTAATATCTCTTTCACATCACGGCAGAGATTGCAAAATGAGGTGTAATTTTCAGCTTTAAGAGGGTGAGAAGAGCAGCCAAAAACTGGCAGCGTGTTCCCTTCCCAAGGAAGAGCTCTACAGCGTGTTACCTGTTTATTTTCTTCACTCTGCCTGACCGAAATGACCGTTTCAAAATTTCAAAGGAAAGAAAAGCAGCACCTGGAAATTTCTCCTGGAACAAGCCCATACTGTTTTTCTGGGGATTTACTTGATTAGGTATTCTCTTCATCCAGCTACTCAAGACCACAAACAAGAATTGCATCATTTGGTGTAATAATGTACAACTTTGCATGTGTTCATTCATTTAATCCCCTAGTACTCTGCTTGTGCTTACCAAAGCTGTGTGGCCAGCAGATAACAATGTGCAAAGACACAGGGTTTCGGTTTTCAAACATGGGAAACTTAATCCCTAATCTGGATCCTCCAAATTGCCACTTAGGCACAGAAATGTCAATTTTATGCACCTAAGTGCCAATTTGAGTGTCCAAATGCGTGACTTGGACATCACATTAAGTCACCCATTGGGTTATATCGCTTGTTTTATCTATCTGAGTGCACATTATGTGCTGTAAGCAATTATGCTCTGTTCCATACAAGTAAATCAATTCATTCAAGTAGCTTTCCAGAAGAAACTGATTTCAGCACAGCAGAAAATATTAAAAACAAGTAGCTGGTGATGCGTCAGTGTCACACTCACCTAGGTGCCCCCTCTGTTCTCCATCAGCACCAAGTAAATTGCAGGTGCCTGAGAGGCTCCATTTACCATCATTTCTGAAAAGAATCTTAATCTGAGCGCAGCCATTTGGGAAGCCTGTTCCTGCTGCTGCATTGCAGTCCACCTGCTGTGATGCCTGAGCTCAGAGGATTATTTGGGGTGCTCACCAGCAGGCAAGGTGGGAGCTGAGATGTGCCTCGGGCAGCCGGGAAGACCAGGCTGTCAGGGAATCCAGGCGTTGCTCTCTCCACACATTCCAGGGCACTAATGGACATCTTAAAATAGGATTCTGGGTGTCGTCGTGTCCGCCACTGCCCTTCAAAACAGTGTTTAAGTGGCCTTGAGAAAATGAGACTAAATAATACCCACCATGTTTTTCCCTGAGACGCCTTAAAATGCTGTAGGCAGAGAGGCACAGATAGAGGCCACTTTAACTGCAGCCTTTTCTGAGCAACGTCTAATATCTCTTTCACATCACGGCAGAGATTGCAAAATGAGGTGTAATTTTCAGCTTTAAGAGGGTGAGAAGAGCAGCCAAAAACTGGCAGCGTGTTCCCTTCCCAAGGAAGAGCTCTACAGCGTGTTACCTGTTTATTTTCTTCACTCTGCCTGACCGAAATGACCGTTTCGAAATTTCAAAGGAAAGAAAAGCAGCACCTGGAAATTTCTCCTGGAACAAGCCCATACTGTTTTTCTGGGGATTTACTTGATTTTTAATAGGCGTTTTCTTTCTTTCAGCTGCTTCCTGCAGACATGCCACTGTTAAAGCCCTGTTCACATGGGCACCCTCACAAAGAGAGTTGACATGGCAAATGAGAAACATTACCCAGTAGACACAAGGTTGGTTTCAGTGCCAGGGACACTTCTTTCCATGCTGCAAACCCTCACAGCTTTGCGAGGAAACTGCCTCAGCTCTGGCAGCTATGGGTCACGAAAGTCCTTGGCATGGGCAATACCTTATGTCCTCTTCATGGGCAGGGAGTGTTTGGGAAGACTTGAAAGTGGGAGGTCCCAACCCACTGTTAATGTCTCCTGATCTCCTGCAGATACCTTGAAGCCCCCAAATCACCTGTGTGCTTAGTTCTTGGAGTTCATAATGCTTACACCCAGCTTGCTCCTCCTCTCATGAAGTAGACCTAAGCCAATATTCACCCTATAGCATTGTGACTGTGGGTCTGGTCCTGGAAAAGACCTAGGTACACCATAAATTACTCCTGTCCTGAGTGTAGTGAGGAAATGAGACAGGCAAGAGGTTGACTAGACTCTTTTGCAGAGAAGCCAGCAGAGAGGCAAGAAACTTGTGTTCACAGCCATGAAAGAGAACTGCAGCCCATCAAATGTAGTAATGATCTCAGTATATTCTTGGTGAGAGGAACAATGACGATTAACATCTCTTCATAATATAGTTCCCAGGATCCTCCAGCAAAATCCAAACGAAGACAAGCCCATACATAGCAAAATTACAGCTGCACATGCATGAGTGGTTACTTGCTATACGCAAGGAATATAAGGGAACCCAATTTCATGTAAATGCTGCACATGCATGAGTGGTTACTTGCTATATGCAAGGACTATAAGGGGATATTTTTTATACTAATATATTATATAAGGGAATATAAGGGAATCCAATTTCATGTAAACGTTATTCACCCAGTAACTCTTTATATCACCTAATATTCATTTCCTCTCATACAAAACAAAAAGCGAGCTACCATTCCCAAACCCGGCTTTACTTGCTATCCTTCCTCAGAGATTCAAGGCCTTTGCTCATTGAAATTATTTTCCTTGCGTGTGCTCCTCAAATCCAGATATGGAATCAATATAATACAAATTAAGTGACCTATCAGAACAAACAGTTCAAACTCTCATTATCAGACATTTATAGCAACCAATTTTTAGGTCAATACTCAGTGAAAGAATACTTGCAAAACACTATGCTAAAATGTTACAGATATTTTTTAATTTTTTATGGAAATGCCTTCTAAATATAGAGAGAGTATATTTATCTAGGAGCCCATTCTCTACCCAACATTCAGATTAACTTGAAATATAAAACTGCAGAAACTTTCTTCACTGCAAGTAAAAATGAGATGATTCATTTGCACTGAAATTACAATGGCAAAACACACTGTATCTTCAGTTCCTAACTGTAGAAACTTTCTTCACTGTAAGTAAAAATGAGATGATTCATTTGCACTGAAATTACAATGGCAAAGCACACTGTATCTTCAGTTCCTCCTGCTGCCTTATTCACAGGAAGCATTAGAGAGGTAGAGCCCAATTTCTAGAATAACCTTACTGAGATACTCTGCATAACATGAAGAAAATATCAGAAGCTGGCCACTTTTGGGATAAGGAAAGAGATTCTCCTCCTCTTCCTGCAGCTGATTCTTATTGAGATGGAAATAACCAGGTGGGGCAGGTTAGCAAAGGAAGTTGGGAAAAAAACATCCATCTTTTGTCAGCCAAGCAAAGTGTCGGCTTTCTGCAAAAGGTAAGTCGTCTTCTTTTTCTTCAAATTTGTTTCATTCTGGGGTGGAGAGTGCAGTAAGAAAGCATGGTTCTTCCTATGCAGCAGTTCAAGGCTTAGTGCAATCCATGAAAGTTGTCCACTTCTGTCTGTTTGTCAAAATAAGGTTTTGAATAGAGACCAGTCTCAGGAGCAAATGGCTATAATCCCTCAGAGACGCTTTTCCACAAAGTGTTATTATTCTCAAATTAACTCTGAGCACTTACCAATAGAGGTCTGAATATGTGCAAATTTAACTTAGTGTTTTGAGCTTAGTTAATAAGGTTCATGTTGGCATTCTGTGGAGCAATTTTAGAATGTGACATTGTCTGACAGATTTACTTAAGCATCACAGAGAATTTTGTAGTTGTTTCTATTTCTGTAAGTCTTGACTGGGGAAACGATGAACACTAATAGGAAGCTATAATACAAAGTTGATATTATGTTTTCCAAGCTAAACAGGCAGACAGTTTTTGGAAGTAAATCTGTAGAAAAGTATGACATTATATGTGGAACACATGTGCAGAGGCTTTCAAACATAGAAATAAATGTCAGTCCATGTCTCAGGGGCTAGAACCACTTTTCCCTTTGGAAAACCAGACTACTCATTAACTTGTTCAAGGCCAAAAATTAGTCATTGGGCAAATTAAATTAAACTCACTTGAAATGGAATTAAAATGATGGAAAACTGCTGAATATAGTTTTTGTAACAATTAGAGTTGCTCTACGAAAATTAATGAAAAGCTCCATCTTAATCAAGTCGTAGTCCTGTCAGCATCCCTCTTTGTCGTTCTCTATTGTCATTTAAATAGCTAATCTTCCTCTTTTGCTTGTCACAGTTTCTACCCTTCATATCAGCTGGCATTGATTTGTCTTCAAGTTTCATGATAGTTAATTAAAGGTTTAGGAAAACCAGCTGATTTAGGTTTCCTGTGGCTGAAGGAGAGCAGATACACTCATCAGGAACAGAAAACATGTAAATGAGTTGACATGATATTTTTATAAAAGTATGGAAGGCAGAGATCAAAACAGCCTCTTAGGTCAACCAGTTCATCACTCCACTAGGGAAGAATTGTTTCAAACAGGAATAGTTTTCATGGTTTTAGCTAATCTAGTTTTAAGAATCCCAAGTAATGAGGCTTTCATACCGTTGACAATTTATTCTGATTACTCCTTTCATAAACTGTATCCACAAACTCTTCTCCTTCTTGCTACTTTTTTTTTTTTTTTTGCTATTTTTGGAAATAATATAAATAATAATCATTATTCCAGATACCAAGAAACAAGCTGTGTATAAACATTGTGCTGGGTGAAAACACGCTTTCAAATGTTAACATACAAGAGTTTTGAGACATTCATCAACATATGTCACACCTCATAGATTTTTTAACTTTGCCCTCAATGAATGCCATTAACGTATTCAGAGGCAGCTTTATCAAGAGAGAAGAACCAATTGCATGAATGATCCAATTAACTTGAATCTCTCAGGCTTCTGTAGGAAACTAATCCGTACTGACCTGCTACAGAGATGCATGGATAAAAGTAAAGCTATGCCCATGCTGACAACATATTGTCCAAGTTATATTTATCCCTAAGCAAGTAAATTGGCATTCTCTTTTCAGATACTAGAGTAAAGGAAGGATGGTGGGAGAGACTGAGTCTTCCCAATAACAGAAATAAATGTTCTTTAATCTTGTTTCCAAAATTGCAATAAGAAAAATGTTTTAACTCTTAGTTGAAATTTAATTAAAAATTGTAAGATGCCAAAATACACTTGCAAAAATATACATAATGCAGCACCTTTAGGAGATGTTTTGATGCTTTGCTGACAGGAGAGTAGAGCAAAGGATGGGGCAGGATTCCTAGCAAGGGATCAGTCTCTTGATCAGGACAGGGACCACCTGAAAAGGATTCCTTAGTCCCACCAGCAAGTGAATCAGATAGGCAGCCTTTGCTCCTCCTATAATAAAGATAGCAGGAAATAAAAAGAGACACAGGGATTGTAAGGGCAACCTATGTTTCTACACACCTACCCAGGCTGCTCTTTAAAGTGCAGCAATAGCTGCTGGAGGGTTCAACAACCATTTACAGAAACACTGCCTTTTTTTTTTTCTTTCTATAAGCAGCACCAGTTTTTCTCTTAAAACGTGAACAGTTAGTTGCTATAAATCAGGAGGACTCACAGGAATGAATGGACAGCTAGACAGTATTTCTTTTGCACAGAAATACTATGAGAACCCTCAGAAAGATACCCAGATATTGTTACACTGCGAATCACAACACAGTACTGAGTAAGACCCACCACTAGCCTACATCATCCTCATTAGGTAGTATCAACATTCCACCCCTTACTCTTATTTGTCACCTGCTTTGTTTATTTAAACTTGGAGACCAACCCCATGGAATTATTTTGCTTATTTTCAGTGTGGGTTCCAAGAAATGCTTCTCAAAGAGCTCAAGGACTTTGGGTCAGGCACATTCTTAGTTATTTCCATTTTTCCCAGCACTGTGATATCTCTGCTGTTTTTCCCTGTTTTCTTTCACTTTTTGCTTTAAGCTCTTATTTCTTTTTATTTGCTTTCTGGCCAAGAAACTTTTTTCTCTTTTCAGGGGCTATCTCATTGAGCACGTGGTCAGAAAAAGTTAAAATACAGCTAGTTTTCAATCACAGAGGCACCAAGAACAGACATGTCGAATTATTGTTTGTCTTAAATGTGATTCTGAATTGGAAAAATTTCACATGAGCTTATGTGTTTTTTCCAATGTATCCTTGTGATTTTACCCCTAGCAGTCTTTTATGTATCAAATTGATTTGTTATGCTTCAGAGATATGATTACAAATCCTTGAAAACTAACCAGTGAATATCAGTAATTTGAATCTATGAAGCACATCAGTCGATACATTCACTCTAAAACCCCTGTGACACGCTCATAACAATGCTTCATTTTTATCAGCTTCCTTCCAGATCAATATTTATAGTATCATTCAAACATTTATTATTGTAGAACAGCAATGCTCAAGATCCAAAAAAAATGGAAACAGAAAGCATTAAATGTAGAGCACGCTCTTAACTGCCTGCAGATCCCAGTGAGTTTTCACTCGCTTGCTTTGCTTAGAGTTCAAACTGGAAGGCTGTGGTCCTTCCAACACAAGCCAACAGAAGAGCTCCCTGAATGGAGGTAGGAAACTCTTTCCTGATAATTTCAATCGTCCTGCCCAGGCTGGGCTCTTCCGTGGTGCTGATGGGAAAGGCAAGGCTGTGCAACCACCCAGCTCTTCCTCACCACGTCTCTATCCCATCTGCCTCTGCCATGGTACACTCCCGGTGTTAAAGCCAGACATCCCTTCCCTTCTACCCCCACTTATTCCCTCCTTCCCCACATTCTCCTACATTCTCTTCTCAAAGCCATTTTTAACCATTAAGCTCCTCATCCTAATGACAGTCCTTCTAGGTAGTACAAAAATGAGGGCATCAGGGAGCACACCACGCTATGGGATGTGCTTCAGTCACAGAATCACAGAATCTTCTAGGTTGGAAGGGACCTTAAAGATCATCTTGTCCAACCGTCAACCTAACTGACAAAAATAGACACCCACACAACAAACAAGAAGCATCACCATCACTAAACCATACCTCCCAGCGAAAAAAGAAATTCTTCCCCATCTCTCCTTCCAGCCACTGCTGCACACTGTTACAACCCCACAACCTCACCACTCCTGCTCCCTGCCCTGTAACTGGGGAAGCTGCACCTTTGTGAGCACTGCTCTAAATTCACATCCACAGACTCCGTTTCTCTCACACCTTCTGTATGTGGAACTCCTGGCCTGGGAAATTTCCATAGGAGAGATTAAACATTGGCAAAGTTGTGAGTCTCTGAAAACAGGATCTAACAACGAGGAAGTGCCAGGCAACCTTAATAGGCTCTGCTACCAGCCTTGCCTATAACATATCTCTCTGTTTACTGAGTAAGTAATGTATAATTATGATGAGCGATTCAGTCTGCTAACTAGCCAGAGCTGTCAGAACTTGGCTGTCTGCACAGTTGATGGAAAGAGGATCATAATAATTTCTAAATGTGACTGATAATGTGGTTTACATTTTTCACATCGTTAGCTCTTGCACATTGGGATCTCTGGCTGGTAGGGAATAGATAAAGTTTCTATTAAAGTTCTTAACAGTTGGTTTGCTTTGGACGAGTGGTATTAGCAGCATCCTGGCATTCTTTACACGTCTGGCACTTTTCTGTTTTTATTCCTGGACAGTAGACCAACAAAATATATTCTGGCATGTGGTCTTTACCTTTTCCTGAGCCAAGTTAACCCATCAAAGTATGTCTAAATTGAGACACTTGCAATATTCATAGCTGTTACTGCTAAAGAACCAAAGTAGATGCCAATATTCAGAGTTTACAGTTACAGAGGCATGGAAAGACTCCTTTTCATTTGACTTCTGACATGCACACAACTGCAAACAAACATGTCCAAACTCTTCAATTGCTCATGGATTCCATAGAACCCATTTCAATAGCCTTCCATGGGGAAAGATTAAACAACAGAATTCCTCTGGTTTAAGGCAGCTTCCTGGTCTTCAGGGGAGTTAGAAGAGTGTCAAAGCTGCTGTAGCTTATGGTATACTCTTCTCTCCTAACAGAAAAGAGGGACTATACTTAGGTCAGGAAGTTCATTGCTGCTTCTAGCAATCTGAAGATGGCAGGGGTTTGGAGAAGAGGTGCCATTCAGCTGCCATATCTGTTCTTCCCTTGCTCTGTCCAAGACATATTTTGAAGAGACTGGTCTTTCAAAATTGGTCTTTTCCTATCAAAAAACGTGGAAGCGGAACCAGTTCTTTGCTTAGAATAATTTCAATGGCAGTTTCTTGATTTGTGGCATTAAATATGGTATTTCCGAAGGACAACTTCTAGAAAGCAATATGTTATTTTTATACACAGACCTGGCAGAGCATAGAAAGACAGGTGCATCAGACTGAAAGGGTCCTCAGGGACCCAATTGCCACCTATGCCACATCATCTGCCTCCTTTCAAAACTATGCCAAGCTCGACCTTAGTTTTTTTCTCTTCTCTGTCTATAATAATGAAATTGTTTCAGAATCTGATTCCTGAGTTGGTTAGGTGCTGTCTTCTGATCCCAAAATAAGTCTGTTCCCACATGTGTTATACCGAGAAGGTTCTTCACCTTAAAAAGATATTTTCCTTCCTCGTGCTGAGCCCATAAATGCATCTACACAGAAGTCATCATCATTCTTTGTGTCACTAAACTAAACAATCCAAGTTTCCAAGTAAGTCTCCTCTATAAAGCAGCTCCTACTTTTCCTAGTCCTGCTGTTTGCCAATTTCTGTGCCTATTGCAGTCAGAAATGATCTCTCCTTATGATGACCATACAACACCCTCAGAAGAGGTACAAAAGTTTGCTTGTGCTTCCCTCTCACTGTTAGAAACACTTCTGTCCTTATATCTTGAGAATAGATTTGACCACCCTACTGTCACGTTATGGTAATATTCCGCAGCTTTTTCTTCTCCCCACAGTCATTTCCAAATTATGAACTCCTAATGTGTAGCAGAATTATTATTCCCTCATGCACAACCTTGATTTCCAGCTCTTGAATGTAATTCTCAGGTCAGCCCAGTTTCTGTGTGCCAGTCCACTCCTCTCCATTAACAGTGCCTCCCAGCACCTTGTCATCAGTAAGCTACATTTGATATTAGTTAATTTCCTAATAGTCCTGCCAAGCTCATTAATGAAAATAGTGAATAGAATCAGTGCCAGATCATATCCTTGAGGAACTCTGCTAATGACCTCTTTTCAGCCTAATATTTCCCCTTTAACCTGATCTGTTGCCATCTCCTTGGAAGCCGAGTCCTCACATACCTGAGGTTTCCTCTGTGAATCTCCATCATGTCCATTTTATTCATAGTTCCCACATGATGGTGCAACTGGTATCTTCCCTGATTCCAGAGAGAAAGGATCTATAGCATTCCTACATTACCATTGTTTTACTAGAGAAAGCCATTGGTGTTCTCCATAGATTCTCCATAGGTTTTCCATGGCTCTCTTTCACTGCTTCACATCTTTTCTCTTCCACTTTCTCCCTTGGCGAAATCCTTTGCTCCAACCTAAATTTGCAAATTCAATTTTTCATATGCTGTTGGGAAGCCTTCAGCTATGCAGTCATTCTGCTTCCAATTTGTCATATAAATGCAATATATCAAGCAAGGAGCATCCTGATAATTGATATGCATATACATATGAGTAAAGAAATATAAAATTCATTTTGTATTCATAATTATACACACACATAGATATATATATATGTGTTATTTCAGCTAGTAAAATGAATTGCTGTAAATTAATTTTAATACACCTCTCAAGCCCCATATCCTATTTCAAACCATTTCAGAAATTTTTTTTGGTTGTTTTTTACAGAGGAAAAATATACTAGTAAAGACTAATTGGCAATGCCTGTCTTATCAGGAATAAAATAGTCCTATTGGGGAATAATTCTTCTCCGAGAAGTTTTTTATTGTCAGACTAGTAAAAATGAGTTAAATGTAATTCTGACTCATCCATAATAATCTGTTTATAGCTATGATGGTTATTTCTGTTTTCTACAGAAGCAATCACTTCCTAGATAGAATGGTACCGTAATCTTAATTTATCACATACATTTTTTTTTTGCCAGCAGCCAGCTGACTGCAGTAAATATCCCAGTCGGAACAAAGGTGCAAATAATCAATACATCTGTTCCATTTACACCAATAATGGCACATAGTAAGATTTATAAGCCTCAGTATAAAGGAGCTGCACTACTCAGTTGATTACTCTTCAATAGCCGACATGCATTTGAGTTTCACTTGTCTGTAAATATGACAAGATACTAACTATTTATGGAAAATGATTTACTGTATTACCAACACCCTATCATAAAGAGTTTTTCCCTCCTGTTTTTTTATAGGGGTTTTTTTATTCTTTCTTCTTTTAAAATGAATTTTTCTTTGGGAAAGAATACCTTACTTTCCTTCCATGGGTAGGGATTTCAATTAGCTGGCTGCCTACATTCCCACCTGATGAGCCAAGCCTCATTTTAATTCCAACCCAGATGTATTGTTTGCTACAGAGAGGAATCATAGCTTATGAGTGCAGAAACTCAGCTGTCTAAAACTTCTTAGAACATTAAGGACTTTATTATCTAAATGCTGATTTGATTATCAATACTTTAATAGGAGAAATAGAAATACTGTCACAGCTTGGAAGCTGAGTAGGCTGGATGGAGAAAATTTATGATAAAGAGAGCCACAAGAGCAGGAACCTGCTGAAAGGGAAGAGAATTAAGTGTTTGTTAATGAAGCAACTTTTTATGTACTCTCTTTTGACATTGGGCGCTACATTAAAAACCTATCATAGTCTCTAAAAATTAGGTCAGCAAGAATCTAAGGCACACTTTCTAGGAACAGAGAACTTGTTCTCCATCTTTGCATGTACTGTTTGTTTAAGTCATCAGGTCCAGGAACATTTTCCTTTTGCCGCAGAAATGTAGTGTGCAGTAGGATGAAGAGCCATTCTAGGATGGCGGGCTGGCAAGAAGCCACTGAACATTACAGATTTATATATGCTTTTATTTTGCTAGCAGTTGACAAACTGCAGTAAATAACTGCCAGGACAAGGGTGAAAATGACCAATAGATCCATTCTGTTTAAATCAATAAAACCATTTCTTATACATCAGGAATGACACGATGCTCATTGACGAGGTGCTCATGGTGTTCCTCACTTCTTCTAAGGGTAACCTTTCTACTCAGCATTTTCTGAGACAAGTTCCTCTTTATAGTTTCTCCACACTTTTAAACAGGAGACAGTGCTTTGGGTGGCAGAGCTGAGCTGTGTGTGGTCTGACTGCCAGACCTTCACAGGCTGAGAAAAAAGAAAACAGAGAAAAGAATCGATACTTTTCTTTTCTCCTTCCATAGCTTTATTATCTCAAGTCTGCCAATAAGACTTCCAGGTGTCTTCCTGCTGCTCCCTGCCCAGAACACACAGCTCCTGAGGTGGGTAGGAGGGAAATAAATGAACAGCACAGCCTGCAGGCAGATGGTTAAGCAGGTAGATATACACCAGCAACAAGGGAAGTCAATTGTCATCTGTGCTCTCATCAGCAAAACCCCACCAGGTGACATGATATGGCTTGGTTATGGCTTGAGTTACAGCCTCACAGCAAGTCACGAGCCTGCACTAATCAGATCGTTTCATCTACCAGTCCATTGAGTAGGAGGTAGGTACCCAATTGATCCTCTCATCCAAGCTGTGGTACATCTCAGTGTGCACAGCAACAGAACTATAAAGATGTCTCACCACAGCCCTGAGATACTAGGAGCTATCCAAGAAAAAAGTGAGACCAGTGGTCCAGTCTTCCTGTGCTTCCTTTATACTCAACAGAGCAAAAGAGCCTTATTCAGCTCATATTTCATCCAAGTTCTTTTGCTCACTGTATTCACACTGTTACAAGTCTCTTATTGCTTTAAAAAGCTGGAATAACTATGTAGAGTGGCATATACACAGAATCGTGCTAAAGAAAACTAATTCAGATGGCACTCAGGCATTAAGAAATGTCAGATTTCTGCTCACTAACCATTTTTTCTTCTGAATAAAAAAGTCCTATTGAAAGTGTGTATCATCTAAAATGAGCACGAGGCTAAAGCTGCCTGGACAACTGGATAATATTCAAAAGCCTTTGATTTTGCAACTTTAAAACCGTTCATTTAAAATGGGTGTTTTTATTTGATTTTTGTGATAGTTCCTATGGTTCCTTTATACATTTCCTGCCATGTACTGTCAGCGGGGGTTTGAGCCTTTGCCTCCAGCAGAGGCTGCTCATATTTGCATTATGGGAGCTAATTAGCTGCTAGGAGGAAAGTGTTGCTTTTCCAAAATTTGGATGGACAGGTCCAGGTATGAGGCCAAACCATGGGTTGAGGCAAGAAGTCCACCTTAGGCAAGCTCTTTTTCTCCTCCCATGGTCGGTGCGTTGTCGTGAGCGGGTGCCAGAAACGGGCAAGGGGATTTGAGCGTGAGGGTCTGGTGAGATGAGAGAAGCATCTTTTGCTCTTCCCTCTTCCAGAAGCATATGGTTACTGCCCTGTCAGGACATGGGGCTTAAAAACTGCTTTTGAGGCTTGAGAGGGGACCCCTTTAACCCTGATGAATCTGAGCCATCCCGAGGAAGCACGCACACACATGCACGCACACTCACAGCATAAGACTTCACACAAAGATTGTATTTTAAAAGTTCCAATCAGGAACTCCCTCACTCAGATTTTATTTCTTTAAAATCTCCATATCTTTCTGTTTTCAACTCTAAGAAGGTCTTGTTTGTGTAAATGCTGCTATGCTGTGTAACAAAAGAAATACGAATACTCGCATGAAATGTTTGAAAAATGTTTTGCCTATAGGTATGAAAAGAAATAGAGTTGGTTCATCCCCTTCTTGGGTCTTTACAGCAATGAGCAATATTGACCATCAGAGTATTACAACATAAGAAAATAATCCTGTGACATGGGGAAGCCAGATGCACAGAATTAGCTCAGTCCTCAGTCTCTCTCTCTGCCACATTTTTGCCAGCGAGAAATTAGCCTGTTTCTGATTGCAGTTTTGGAAAGCTTGACATGCCTTTTGGATTAACCAGCTCTCACTACAGATGTAACAGGCACCAATCAGGCAGCAGCACATTATTTTCTGTGAAGTTGCACCACAGTTCAGCTACGGGTCCAGCTTGTACTGCCAGAGCACTTAGACCTCCTTGGATAAGACCAGGGCCTCAGCCTAACGTGATCTGTGCTGCCTGTGGGGTTGTAAACCGAATTTCTCCAGGAACACACATCTGATGATTGCTCTCTGCAGAGTCACACGCTGGTGAGCCTGATTAATATGAATGTAGTAGGATAGAGGAAGAGCCTCCCAACCTTTGAATATATTTATTCCCCAGTGAAGCAGCATGGCTGGCAAGAGCTCTCAGAAATGTGAAGGTTTATTGCCTCATAATGGAATAAAAGGATTAATTTAGAATAGGTCTGTAGCCACTTGTAAAATATTTCATTTTAATAATTTATACTAATGGAATATATGATCTAGGGAGGGTCACATGGGTTACTCCTGGGCAGTTGTTGACAAGGCAATTGTGGCTGGGAACACCTGGGCTGGACTCGTATTTGCTTATCCCTGGTGGACTTGTAGGATGTTACAAAGAGAGAGCAAGAACAAGCAGCAGACAAAGCCTTTAATTCATCTACTCCTCATGTTGCTGCAGAGCACTCATCAGATGACAGAGCTGATCAGCTCAGCAGGTTCTTAAAACATGCACAAGGAGAAAAAAATTTAAGCTTTTATCTCTGTAATAAGTAATGAATCCTAATTTCCCTTTCTAATATCAAAAAAGGGAAAAAAAAAAAAAAAGAATTAGCCTTCTTGCACGAGCACAGAAGAGCTCAGTAACAGCAACAATCTCAGCTCCAAGATTTAGGGGATCTCTGGATTTAGGGGTCACAGACACTGTTGTGGGTCGGAGTCTTAGAGATTTGGCTGAAGCGAGAGCTAGATGCGATAGGCAGGAATTATGCAGTCTGTACAGAAAGAAGGTTGTATCTCTTTCCACACATGTGCTCTGAGTCTGTTATCTCCCTTTATCCATCTGAACTGTGTTTGTGATGGATATTTGTGATGCTCGGGCCTGTCCAAAATCTGAGAAAGGTCTTTGGGAGCTCAGAATTGTGCGGGGTCTCTTAACCGAGAGATTTGCAGAAATTCCTCAATTCCGTTTCATCTGTGTCTTGTTTTACAAATCCCTCTGCGCTGACGGTATCATGCAGAGTCCAATGTCTCAGCAAGACATTTCCTTCAACCCTTCTATATGACTGCTAAGTCCATGTAAGAAAAGGCATCTCATAAATATTTTTCAGCTGCTTCTGTCAGCATCAATAAATCAGAATCAACAGAAATTGTCCTCACTTCTGTCCTTTTTTTTTTTCTGAAAAAAAAAAAACTTACACAGAAATTCCCAATTGTTTGGTCTCATCAGATAGAGTAGAAGAACATAGGACTTTGTCCTACCCCTGCCTCATTTTTAAACATAAAAACTTGACCTCTGCTTACTGTCTACTTCCCCAGCTTTGCTTTCGTTAAGCTGCAAACATTTTTCTTTCATAACAATTTACATATGTAATTACTACAAGTACTTCAGGAATTGTTTGCTAAAGGCTGTATGTAAATACTAATTATCAGTAATTAAAAATCCACAGCTATTAGGAAGATACTGATAGGGAGAAAATACTGCTTAGGAAGCAACATTTGTCTAGGCAAAATTAAACATCAAATAACTTTCTATCTGGGTAATTATATGATGTGACTCATCATCTGCTGCATAAATGGAAGTGCAAATGGGAGAAAGGTGTCCCACCACACACACACACATGCACACCCACCCCAGCCTGTTTACAAACAGTGCATCTTCATTATTGCAAACTCGTTTCACATTGGGAGCAAAGAACACGGTGCAGTTGCAGAAACGTTACCAGCTGCACTGAATGTGTTCTGTGACATGCTAAAATCGGGTGCTTCCAGGCTGATGATATGCAAACTTAACTCTCCAGGTCGTAAAACGCACTGGGATCCTTTATTTTGCCAAGTAAGCAAGAAAATATCCTGTGTAAAGAGGAACAAAGGACATCTGCTTCTTATTTCCACAAAAGCTCTACGGTGGGTTTTCACCGGCCTTGATGTATTTTTTAGCTGCTAATGAATTTGTTCCCTGATTAACTGTGGTTCAGCATCCATGTACTGGCAGTGGAATTTTGGCCCATCTACAGATGTCAAAGGGCATTTTGCCACTGTGGTAAGCGGAATTATATTTTCATTTTAGTGATTTATTACAGATTTCAGCAGGCTTTGAATCAGCCTTAGTCCATCTAAAATTAATCAACTTTCTGAGCCTGGTGGGAAAAGCAAGCAGGTAATCTATGTGCGTTTTACAGCAATCCCAAAGTTTGATCTCTGCTGGACCAGCTCCTGATGGTAGGGGAGGAAAACCCATTACCAAGCAGACAGGCTAAAGGGGGCAGCAATTTTACAAGGGGGGCAAAATAGATTTCTGCTCGGGGAGCGCAGGCTCCATCTCACTCAAGCCTGTCACTGTAACGGGGCGGCGTGAAGTTGCCTGGAGCACAAAGTGGCTGCTGATGCGCCCCTCTGACAAGAAAACGATGCAGCTTTGAGAAAACCTCTCTCTTTCTTCCCATTATAAGGCTCAGCCTGGGCGCCTGCAGCCGCATTGTCAACAGGAGCAAGAAGCCCCCGGTGCAGCCGGGCTGAGCTGCCTCCAGAATTCATTTTCAAGGATGTTTTTATTCACTTCTGTGGAGTTTATTTTTTTTCCTTTTTCTCTCTGTCTTTGCCATTTGAGGCTCGGATTGAATACAGGGAAACACTTCAATTATCTCTGGATCAGGCCCTCAGATTGTATTGTGGCTGAGGCTTTGAAAATTGCTGTTATCAAAACTATTAGCTGACTTGCCTGTGCTATTTTGAGCTGGACTGAAAAAGGGCTTGATGGGACACTGAGTCACTCACAAACCACAAGCCAGGCAGGAATAACAGGAGTTTCGCTGTCAGGTTTTGACTTTCAACTTTCAAAAGCTTTTCCCAGCCAACAGCCACCCTGTTCTCTCTCGGTGAGCTGCTAGACCCAAAATCCCCCGAGCCTGAGGCCAAGGTGGGGCAAAAAAGGGTAGTCTTTTGGGCAAAGTCCGACCTTGCCTCGGCCTGGTTTCCTCCTGACAACAGGACAACACCGGCCTGATGCTGGGGGCTTTTACCCCCTGAGATGTGAAGCTTCCACCACACCAGGCCATGGTGCAGCTCCAGTCAACCCATTGCTGGTCAGTCTACAACCAACAGGTGGTAGATAAAGAGTCCAACCCCTGTGGCTCTGCATTTGCTCCTGCATATCCCTCGCCTTGGGCTCAGCCTGCCCTCACTACACACCAAGCATGGGAACTCCCTGACATCTGGAAAAGCTTAGCAGCTCCCAAAAACAGTTTTCTAGCCCGTGAGTAGTATACTGCCTTCCTCAAGTCTGCCAGTGACTAATGCTTTGGATCAATATTTTGTTAATTTACAGCATTTCCTCAGTCTTAATTTGGCAATTTTGTTCTTCCCCCTCCTGCTTTCACTGCAATTTTTTTTTTTCTCTTTTGCTTCAACAAAGCATGAAATCATTGTTTGTCAAAAGATAATCTGCTCACTGCTGTATCTGGTTGTAACTAATGATATTTTCTTCAGTATTCTAGATTGCTGGGGAGACGTGGAACTGTACTCTAAATAATCTGAGATGGGTCAACCCCACTGCTGTGCTTGCATGGTACAATTAGGAACCTGCCAATCAGACCCTCTTGGTCTTATTTTGTGTGGCTTCATTTACTGAAAAAGGTAAGTGTGGCTGTCCCAGACAGAGAGACAGACCCCCTCTCTCCTACCAGTCTCCCTCCTCTCCCTGCCCTCTGGTGTGCTCTGGATGAGGAACTGGACAAAACACAGTGGCAAACAAGGCACAGTTTAAACATTTAGTGACCTACCCACTTCATGTGTTCTTCTAGACCTCCTCACAAAATGGACACAAAGGAGATTCATGCTGAAAAAGAGGACTACAAAAGGCAGCGTGCTACGACGGGTGGAGGGGATTCATCTGTGGGGACCAGAAAGAAATGTTTGGGGCAGGAATGGAAAGGAAAGACCCTTTGGAGGGATCTTTGCCTGATTCTGGATGGAAGGCTTGCATCTGTGCACATCACTCAGCCTCAACTCTCCCTGCAGGAAGGTGCCTCTTCCCAAGCTTGACTAGGTCTTTCTCTTAGTTGAGAAGAAGTCACATCCTCTTCCTGCTCTCCAATTCACAGGCTAAAACCTCAGCTAAAACACAAGATAGAGGAGATGAGTTCAAAGCCTTATGTCTGAGAGTATAAGAACCTGTGGCGTCCAGCTACAGACGGGCCACCAGGATGAGGGCAATTTGAAGAAGGGAGGAAGAGCATTTTTTTATCACCCCTACTGAAGCAATTTGACTTTTCATGGGACATAAAGGCATTCATTACATATGTAAACAATGTACAACTGTGTGTGTTAGCTGTTAGCAACAGCATAAAGGATGAAAAGATCTGGCACCCCGCTTCAGTGAATACAACTCCATGGAGTGTTATGAGTGACTTAAGGGAAAGGAAAAAAAAAAAGCACACCATGTTTCCAAGAACAAGAGCGAGATGAAAGTGCTTGTCATCCTCTGGTGAGTGGTGTGTCATTGTAATGGCTTCCGGAAAAAATTACCACTGAGCTCTGCATGACAGTGTATATCACTCAGGACTGCAGAAGGGTGGAGTACACAGAAAGAAAGGGAAAAAAAAAATAGCAAGCTATCGAAGTTTTATAGTGGCATCCATCACACACACTGCAGGAACTGTTATCACCAAAGCATCCCTCAGCAAGTGGTCAAGTCTGGAGGGGCCTGACTGCTTGTCAGTGGGCCAGATACCAGGGTAAGGGGCTCTCTTCCAGGACCAAACGTGGGGCCACCCACTGTTGGCAGGGCAGGACGTGGACCCAGACACCAGGTGCTCTTCCCTCCCACGTGCTTTCCCTTCCTTCACCTGATCCCTTCAGGTCATTCAGACGTATTCACAGCCCTCCTCCAACTCACTTCTGTTTTCTTTTTCTTTGCTCTCATGTGGAAAGAAAACAGGTTTCGAAACCTCAAGAATTGCTGGTTGTCCTCTGATCAGCTCGAACTGGGGAGCCAAAGTGCATCACTTACAACAGTGGGAAGATCAAACAAGCACCCCAAAATGTGGACTATTTATTCCAAGGCTGTCATTCAGCCCTCTAAAGATTGCAAAAACTAAGCTGGAAGCACAACAAAACCAGACAAGATAGTCCTTATTTCCAACTTCTTACTGGACTGTAATAGCATGAGCTCAGCGTTTCCTGTGGCTCCAGATCATCTGTGTCCAGGTCTGCCAGAGACCAGAAAATCCCAATAAGCAAGGGGACGGAATTAATGAAGGTAAAACTGTTTTGTGTCTGATGCTATGTTCTACTCAGGACCAGTTTCCCTTGTTTTTGGCAAGAAGTGGGGTGTGTGTTTGTGTACACTTATGCCTGTTTACCTCGTGGTGGTTTCACTGGTGGTGGGAATTGCAAATGTGCTTGCTCATTCCTCATGGTTTCACTGTACAAGACAAATAGAATTGATTTAGAAGGAAAGAGACTTGCCAAGGACAGTAGTAATGGCTTTGTGCTAAGTACATTTAATGCAGTATGCTTTGGCCAACAGCTGCAGCTTTGGAAAGACACAATTCACCTTCTCCCAAAAACAACCATGAGAAGCTAAGTATCTGGCTGAGAAGCTAGTTTATGCACACAAAGATTCAAAGGCCTGCAGTGCTAGCTAATAGAATCAAACAGCTATTGAAAATCACGGCCAGCTGAGCTGGTGAGTCCCAGGAGGGTTCAGGAGAAAGGAGGAGAGAGAAAAATTCCTAAGCGTGGTTTTCTGCGTAGATTGAATATATACTCTTTTATTCTGTGAAAGATAAAATGGAGTAAAAGTGTCAGAGGCTGCCAGATTTAGGTATTAAACTATTTAAAGAAATAATTATTATGATATTAGTCCAGAAATTATTTCATCTGGCAGAAGTTAATACATTTCATAGATTCTAGGGCCAGAAAAGGCTATTTAGGATCACCTAGATTAAGTTTATTATAATTCAAGTTCAGTAATAGATGCAGAGGCCTGTTCTGCCTGGCAGACAGCAAATTTTAAGGTCTTCACAAAGTCTTTAAGAGAAAGGGGAGTGAGCCAGACACAGATCTGCCAACCAGTTTTCCAACGGAAGTGAGCAGAATTTGTCTAGAGGCATGATGTTATTTTATGATCAGGTCCAACAGCTTCCCTGAAGCAGTGAGGTCTGCTCTGAAGGATTGTCTCAGCCTTGGCATGGGGAGGACCAAAGGGGTGACCTTCCCTTGCCTGCAGCAGCCGTGCTTTGCTTCAGATGCACAGCACCTCATCAAATCACAGCTCTCCTCTTGCAGCCTGCGGGAGTCTCCTCTCTCCCACCCAGCTCTGGGCTGGTTTTCAGAGTAGTTACTGCTGAGCAGAGCCCTTCACTGCTGTCCTTGTCCCATGCAGACCATGTGATTTCTTCTCCCCATTGACCCCTCCAAGGGACTGGCTGTGGGGGGACTGGTGAGCAGCTGGGCTGGCTCTTCTCACAGCTTTTTCAAGTACCGCATGATAACCAAGTGCGATAGCGCTGGTGGGTGGTCTGGCCACAACCTGCAGCTCCTCACAGGGAGCACGGAGCAAGGTAAGTGCTTCAAAAGGCAGTTGTGTAGGAAGCTGCCTCAGAGGCTGCCCACTGCTGCAGAGATGGATAGATAGGACAAAAGCTCTTCCCACCTCTGGGCTCCTCCGGCACCTCCCCTGGGAGTGCAGAGACGCACCGGGTATTTTTATTTCCACACCAAACTTACACTGTTCAACCTCAGGCTTGTTACAGAGGAGCGTGAACGTATTTCAAATTTACTTTTGGGGTTGTTTGTTTGTTTTCTAAACCTGTCCTTGTTTTGGACGAAAAAAGAAAAAGGCTTTTAAAAAAGCAGCGGCTGGGAAATTTACCCTTGTTTATAAGTGGGGGAAAAAGTAAATATACAAACAAAAAGAATCACTTTAATTTTCACTACTAAAGACTTCTCGCCATATTTTTTCCACCCCAGCAAAATCACTGCATCTACTATAAAGCCCCCTCTTTTTCCAAGAGTGACAAAGGGTTTCTTTGAAAAGCTTTTGTTTGGTGCTGGCACCCCCAGCTCCAAAAACCAGGGCCTGGCCCCGAGCTGCAGGTACTGCTGGGCTCTGCTAGGCTTTTCCTTCTTTCGCCTTGGGGCAACACAGAAAGAGCAAAGGAGCCAGTGAGGCCACTTCTGAGCCTTGTGTGTTTGCATCTCGCCCCTGCCAGAGAGCTCAGGTGACTTTGTTCTCCAGCTTCATTTGTATGCTTGGAGCCAATCTTGCCATGGATCTGAAAACCAATCATTCCTATTGATTTCATTTTGAATTTGCTGTGTGGAACAACAGTCAGAAGAAAAGGTTTGCCTTGTAGCTATAAAGTGGAAAAAAAACAAAACCTCCAAAAACACCACCAATAAAACAACAGTGAAAAAGGAACCCAGAACTCTCTTTTGCGTAAGGTAAGCATCCTGGCATGTTAAAATCACCCTTGAGCACCTCCCACTGAAAATTAAAAGAAAGTCTCTGTTTTGTCACTGAAGCTGAAAAATATTGTTATTTAACAATTGGTTGTGGGCATTGTTGATGTTATAATATATCTCATTTCAAATTATAACAGATGAGTGATCTCTAAATTGTTGGTTCGAATGAGATAATACCCCATCATGCTTTCCTTTACAACACAAATCCACATAACTAGCACAGTATAAATACAATCACTGGCTGGTATAGATGCTTCAAATACTATTTTAAATCCTGCAAGTATGGCTGGTGCTCAAATTGACAGCTCAATGCTCTGTCAGTTCCCACTGCCAATCTCATTATGGAAGTAAATGGCTCTATCTTATTTTATCCTGTTCTATACATGATGCACTTAAAAGGACTTAAAAAAATCTAGTAAATGGAAATATATGGTACAATGAACAGTTAAAAATGTCAATTGAATTAGTGGTTGTGTGATATCTTTTCAGCATACAATGTGAACACAGATGCTGCCTTTTATAGAGGTTTATGCATACAGGGAACGTGAAGTGGAACAAATGAGATTTGAATTTTATTATTCTTGTATAGTGTTGCATTGCAGATAGCTTTTTTTAATTAGCTCCTATCTCAACACCTATGGCAACTCTAAATAATTCAGGGAATCTTGTCTTTTATTGTTGTTGTTGCTGTTGCGGTGACTTCTTTCACACAGAAGTAGCCTTGCGAATGACAGGAAGCTTATCTGTAGCCTAATGTAAAAATGATCCTCCAATTAAACAATTAAACTCACAGGGAGTGTGCTATGCTCCACTCAGAGTCTTAAACCCAAATCAGCTACCAGATGCACAGTGACAAATCTATCCCAAGCCCTCAGAGGTGCTTGGGATAGATTTGCTTCCCTTTTCATGAGATTTCTTACATGCTCCACCAGGTGGAAAAGCCTGTAGAAGTCCATTTGATGGAGCAGGGGTCAGGGAGCTGGTTCCCCACCAGTGCCTCAGCTCACCCAAAGGAAGGGCAGGAGGGACTCGGTGCCACCACGGAGTTTCATCAACCTGTTACTGCCTCCTGGCCTGGCATTACACCCTTAGCAATAAAACACGAGCTGGATATAAAATAGGCATGAAACCCATCACTCCCAGGACTTCAAAGCAACAGGCGGTATTTTATGTCAAAATAAATAAACAAATGCATGTAGACAGAAGTTGATGTTTATGCTACACTGCGGGGGGGGGGGATAGTCCCACCAGCTCCGTTTCTAGACAGCACATCTTCGCACACCTTCTTTGTTGAAAAACTTCAGGGACACGGTGTCTTATAAGGATTCCCTGGGGCTCCCAGCCTCTCCCTCGCTTCACAATGTGTGGGCAGGATACAGCTGTTCAGCTTCACTGCGTGGTCTTCTCATCCAAACTGTTCACATAATGCAAAAATTACATCCCTCAAGGCACTATGGAAATTCACATCCTAACACAGCTTCAAATGCCTATTTATTTTGCAGCCTAGTGCAAATATTACGTCTTCTCCAGAGTCCACTGTTTCAAACGACACCGCAGTGCCTCAGATTAAGCCTGTGGGATTCCTTTTGTACCTAAAAAGGATAGGGAATTTCTTATTATTTGCAGAAAAGCAGAAAATAATTATTTATTTTTTAAAAAAACAATTATCAAAATGACAGATTTCAAAATGACAGTTTCTTTCAAGGCAAATACAAACTTTAGAAAATTTGTGAATTGCTTAAAAGGTCATTCTGGGGAGGCTGAAGAGAAAGGAGCATTTTAGGTTAAGTATTGCACTGTAGGCTGTTCACTTACTTCAGCTGAGTACTCCCCATTCATAGGAGAAACCAAAAGGATTTCTGCTGTTGTATGTCATACAAATGCAACATGATATGAAATTTTTACAGGCATGGATTTGAGAAATTTCTAACTCAAGCTTTCAGCACTGACATTAGTCTGAAGAAGCAGTCCTTATGTTTTTGGCACCCATTTCAACGCTGGAAAGCGAGCGCAGAAGAATGAGCTCATCTCAGAGGGTCTGGGGAACCTCTGTCCAATATCAGCCCTGACCTGGATCCTTCTGTGGTCCTGGAGGAGTCACGTAGAACATATCCAGAAATGAAGGGGCTCACATATGCTTCTACCAAACCCACATCCTGGTTCCATCACCACGCTGTGTCAGGTAGGTTTTGCTGTAAAAAAATGTCATTTTTTACATTAACGTATGTTCTGCCATCTCTCTTGCTCATGTTCCTCAATTCTCTTTGCATTTCACCCACAGAAATGTTGTTCATATGTGTCCTTTAGCTCAGCTGTAGAAGAAAAAGACATTTGCCAGGTTATGCGATAGGGAGTTTGGTAAAAAAAATGTGATTGCAAACCCAAGGGGCATGAAATGGTCAAGGGAGCCCTGACATGGGCACCCTGTGTTAAGCCCCAAATTTAATTCAAGCCATCAGAAAACAAAAGGAAAGCGAATAAGAGACTGATATTTTGCCAGCATCTGTCTCTTCAGAAGACAGCAGTTGCTACCAAAATATTAGGATCTCTCATCTGTTTTCCTCATTGTTTTTGTGATGAGGGGGAATTAAATCCTACAGTTGCAATTGATCTAACATGCCAAGCTCTTTCCTGATAATTGATGATTTTCTTGAGCTCCTTTTTTTGACACACCCTGTCCCCAGATGCCCATTGTCCCCCCAAAACTCTCTGTGGCCCCTAAGCCTTAATTAGATCTTGCAAGTTCTGCTTCTGTGGTGCTTTCACTGCCACAGGTTTCATTTCCACTCCAGGTCGGACTTTTCTTCAGGCTCCAGCTGTAGTTCAAAGATGCTCTGCTGTTCTTTGCCATCGGCTGCTCAACTTCAACTACCTTTTCATAGCTGTGGTTGTAGCTGCTGTCCTGGTCCTCCCTGAATGGCTGCTATTTGCCTCGGCACTCACGACGAAGGACCGACAGCAAAGAGTGAGTGTGAAACAGCAACTTTGGGTTAAACTTCATGATACAATGCAGAATTTAGGTATCTATTTCAGGAATGGAGGGGGAAAATCTAATTAACATCTCTACACTGTGTTACACATTATAGACCAGAAAATGGGATTTATGGAAACCAGTGCTTGGCCGCTACCAAACCCAGCTGAGGGATGTGTAGGGCATTGCACTTCTCCTAGGCAGAAGTCTCTGGCCCAGAGCTGAGGTTTGGATGTCTCTTAGAGTTAATTGCTCCTCCTGTTTGAATGCCCGAGTCATGCATTTAGGGGAACAGTAAGCAGTGCATTTTGCACTATTGCCCACCTCATGGTTAAGCCATGGCACAGGAGGACAAGCCAGAGGGAATCCAGGCCCTGCACCTAGGGCTAGGGCAACCAGTTAGAAGAAGAGGGGGCTGCATTTTCAGCTCCGGTTCCCTACATTTTCTAGAGGCTTTCTAATGTAAAGGGTAAGGGCCAAACTCACTTGCCTGAAGCTGTGCTCTCTTTTTCTTGCTCTTCAGGTAGCCCCGTAACTGCAAAGTTTCCCCTGGCTGCAAAGTTTCCCAGCGTCAGCATATTGTGCAAAAGGTGGTTTGAATGAAGTCAGCTCTCTGTATCAGGGTGGTAAGTGTGTTTTTGAGCATGTTTAACAAAATAAGGCCTGCAGGGCAGGGGATTTTGGAAGCAAGAAGCCTATATTTTTGTAAATCCAACCAAGCATATGTAGGAGGTCGACACCCTCCTCTTGGCCAAGATGATAGCACTCCTACTCCTGAGTATAGCAGAACTAATGTATAAAAGACTTTGCAAGAACATTTACACTCTTTTAGGGTTCTGAGCTGAGGTAGAGATCTTCTGGGCCAGTGGGTTTGAGTGAGAGTCTAGAAAAGGTCTTCTTCCACACTCAGAACATCAGACATGGTATACCCTTGTGAGGAGGGAGGAAAGGGGGCTGTAGGCAGACATCTCCACGGGAAGACTGAATAAAAGGTGGAACATTGTGAGGAGGATACTGCTTAATGCAAACCCAATTAGATATTAGCCACAAAACTCCCCTGCCCTGCCAGTCACCAGCCCCTTACTAACTTTATAAGGTAGGTTTTGACGTTTGCTTTTCTACTCCAACCCCCAGCAAGAAGAGCAGCTTGTCTGCTGGCTGAGAGCCCCTTTGAAAATGCTGGCAGCTTCCCTTTTGACTTCCTTTCCCTGCCCTGTGTTTTCTGGCAGCAGAAGTGGTGACTTCAAAGCAAGCAGTGGGAATGAACTTTTAAAAGGTGGGCACTCAGTAGCAGCCACATTAGCAGCTGACTATTTCAGAGACCTTATTAAAAGAGAGGGGCCTCAGTAGCGAGGGATACATTAACAGCTACAGGGTACTTACAGTGCAGAGAGAACGGCAGCTTGTTCTTTATTTATCAGCTGCCACGCTGGTAACTAGCTTTGGCAGAATAGCAGACTAAGTCAGGAGTCCGGGGAACAAACGAGGCAGATTTCTTTCTGCAGTGCTGGTAACTAGCTTTGGCAGAATAGCAGACTAAGTCAGGAGTCCGGGGAAAAAACGAGGCAGATTTCTTTCTGCAATGTTGTTTTGTTTTGTTTTGTTTTTTAGATTCTGCAGTTGCAAACTGCCTTGATAAAGAGAGGTAGAGAAGGGAGAGGGTATGGCTGTGATAACCTATGTAGCAATGTGAGGTTTAGGGAAGCTGGGTCCCAGTTCACCTGGGATGGGGCAGGTGGTACCAGAGGGACCAGAGTCTCTAGTGGAAGCACACGGAGCACAGAGAAGCAATGCATCATACAGCGGTGACACGTACCTTGGAGGGGACGGCCCAGGAAGATCACAGTGGCAGATTTTTAACAGCTCTGGGTGCTCTGGGCACACCCAGCTTTTCTAACCCTACTCAGCATAGCTCCTAACGCAATTATCAGAGCCACCTTTTCCAGCCAACGTTATGTCAGAAGCACTCAGTGTATGGAGCTCTTTGGAAAATTGGCTCCTATTTTTTTGGCAGTAATTGAAAGCTGAGCTCTTAAGAAAATGGGAGCTCTAAATGCTTGGATGACATTTCTCAACTTTCCCCACAAATAGGAGAACCTGTAAGGCACAGAGGCAATGCCATCAGCCATCTTTTAAGGATAACTCCGTCAGATAGACTATTATTACATTAGCTCTTCTATTTTGTCCTCGTGAGAACTATAAATCAAATTAAGCAGTAGCAGAATGACAGACCAGTCATTCAAATTCAAATATCTCTTGTTTCAATACACAGCTATATCTAAACAGAAATAGCACCGATGTGCATGTGGGTAACAGTATGTGTAGTGCATGCCTGTTCCTTTAAATGAAAGGAAAGGCCAAGCAGTTATCTCCATCAGATTTTATTATGTGACATAGGATGAACAATTACATACTGTGCAATAAGCTAAGTGAGGTTTTAATCGCTGCCGCATTTATGGATGGTTTATCCTGACCTTTCATAGCCTTAAAAACTAATAACTGAAGCAAAACGAAGTTTACCAGCTCCTCTCAGAAACTAGCCATGTGAGCATAATCGAATCCCAGGCATTAGTAAAGCCTGGATTCCTGAGCTGGTGAGGAACTGAGTCACTTCCTATGTCAGATGGGGCTGGACAAGCAATGTCTTTTCTTTTTGACCAAATTAGAAAAAAGGGTATGGGGTTTACAGCTAAGGCCAAATCATCACCTGAAGTAAATTACCCCGAATTTGCAGCTTTCATTGTCTGCATAATTCGTTTACAAGACAATAACAACTGTTATGATATGTATAATGAAGAATTCTTATTATAAGAAATTCTTTTAAGAATAAAATAAATATGATAAGAAAAATAGTTATATAGAAATTATGCTAGGTAAGTATCATACTAAAAAGGGAGAGCTTTGTCTTACAGAGTTACCAGTTCTATGGAAAGGTTCTCTTAGGCAAGGGGATTGACCAAGTCCACGTGTAGGTTAGTAGCAGAGCTATGAACAAAACCTAAAGTGTCACTTTTTCTCCTTCTTGATTATACCGCCATGGCTTTCCGGAGAGGTGAATGAGATGACAAGGCATAAAAGAGGGTGTTTAACACTGTTTTCACATTAACATTTTCCTGCTGGTCCCCTGAAGACCCACAGCTGTTGTTAGGACTCTGATCCAGAATTTTCTCCATTCCAGAAAACTTGATACAAGAGTTGCCTCCCATTCATGTGTCTTTTGCAGGCCGTTGATTTATGGACTTTAATGCCTCTTGCAGTCAAATGATGCCTTGGAGCCCTAATGCATCCAGGAAGCAATCATTTGAAGTAAAAGACCTGACGATTCACTACTATGAAGCTAACTCTCATGATAATCTCTTTTCACCGTAGCTATGACTGTAAACACAGGAATGCAAAGCTGCCCTGTTTCAGCTCATTTCAGACATGAAGGAAACAAGATACTGCAATTTTTTCTTTTTTCTTTTTTTTTTTTTTTTCCAAAAAGGAAGGCACATTTGCAAAGCCTGCCTGCAGCAAGCCCTGTCTACCTGTGGTTTCCTCAGAAGAGTGGCTTTTCAAGGCCTCTTGAAGGTTGCCTCATTGCAGGCTTGGAGACAAAATGGCCTACAGCAAGACTTAGCCATTTTATTTGCCACCCTCAGCTGCAAACGCAAAGAAGCAGACACGCCTCAGATTAAACTCACCACAAACATTCAGAGAAGATAGCTGTTGTGATCCGACCCACAAAAGAGAAAGAAAATGCACATATCCGATGAGTTTGCAGGCATCGTTTCTTGCAGCTGCACAGCTGTCCTTCACACATGAAAGAAGCAGGTCCAGCTACCAAACATCTCTTTTGGCTTTTCTTTCTGTACAGCCACATTCAGGTTTCTCCAAACCACAGCTCCGCACAACATTACAGCTGTCTGGGCCAGGTCTTCAGCAGTTGTAACCCATGGATTTCAAACGCCTTTTCCACCCACTGGAGAATCTGTCCGCAAGTTGAAAGTACTTCCCTCTCCTCCTTCCCCACCTGCCACGCAAACATACACACACGCATCCACACACATGGTAAATGGAATGAATCCAAAAAGTTTTTCTCCACTCTTGTAGCATTATTTTTATTTTTTTTTTTTTCAAACTAACTTGGAAGGAAAACTTTGAAAGCTTTCCAATGCAAATGTTCCTGGGGCGAGAGGGCTGAATGTAAACAATAGCTAGGGCTTGGTTCTACAAGAAGTTTTACTGTGGAGTCCTAAGTCAAATATCCTTTTCTCCTCCTCTTCTTTCCCTCCTACAGCGAACCTGTACTGTCCACACTTGTGCATCGCTCCATCAGACTCTCCTCACGGCTGCCAGGCTCCTCAGCTGCTGCCAGGGAAGTGAAAATGTGCTGGTCTGACATTTTGAGCGTTGGGGGAAGACAGTAATTTTCCCTAGTTCACATGGTTCGCTGAGGAACAGGTAAGACACGCCAGAGAAGCATCTTCTGCTTGGCTATGTGGATGTGAAAACTGCTGGGGAAACCAGAGAAAGGATCCTATCTTGCAGTAATTAGGGTAAGGGGAAAGAAAAGGGGGGAGGTGGAGAAGTAGGAACATTTGGTTCATGTTTTGTAGCGTCTTTGGGCCTTGAAGTGGTTAAATCAAAGAGCTTCTGATTTTCAGAATGGATACAATGGCAGCCCTCTCAGACCAGACAACCTCATTAAAGTGGGAACAACCACATGATAGGATGCTGGGAAAAGGGGGTCAAAAGGCAATGAAAGCTTCTGGTTTGATTTGCTAAAGTAAAGATAATCACCAGAGTGGGATTTGATGAGGTCAAGTTGGGTAGACCTAACTTTACTCTGGAAATGGTGCAACTTTTCACTAGAGGAACTCCAGTTGGGCTGGGTGAGGTGAACATGCCATGACAAGGTCAGGCAAAGACCACGAACTTTGGCTATTCGGCTGCAAATTCAGAGGATCCAGTGAGCTCTGTATGACTCCCTGAGAACCACCCAGGTACGAGCACACACCAAGCGATTTTCTGAGTTTATACAGCTCTGGGGACCAGGATGATCCTTTTCTGACACATGAACAATGTTCAGCAGGTGGAGCCTCTCAGTGCCTTTGCGATACAAACCACAGTAAGACTGTTAATGAGGTATTATCTTTTAAATTAATCTCTCCAGTATAAAGTTGTTGGTGGTGGGCTATTAATGTATTTCAGATAACCATATTATCTGGGCATCTTCTGGGTAAATCAAGCTCATGCAAAGTTTTTAGCTGATTTCATCATCCCACTGTCTCTTTTCTCTTTGCAATGCTTTAACTCTTCTTGGCATATTAGGCTGCTGCTGTTGCAAAAATTTTGTTGCAGTTAATTGTTTTTAGCTGGTTGATCAATTGGATTTGAAAGATGTGAGGCTGATGGAGGAAAAAAATGCTCATTTGACTAGATCTAGCTGTGAAATGCACTACTAATCCCCAAAGATACTTGGATGAGTTCTAAATTCATGTATAGGATTGTTGATGGTGTTGATTGTTTAACTTCTAGATTCATAATGCCTTTCATTCAGTGGATAAATGTAACTACACTTGTGTAAAGGAAGATGGCCCGTTGGAAACTCCAGCCATCTGCTGGCCTTATATATGACTGTTTCCTTTCTTTGATAAGCAACACAGGGATTTCCAGATTCAGCAACTCGGCATCTTCTTTTAAAGCATGCACTAAATTTGTAACATACCATAGGCTGGCTTTATTAGATTAATTAAAGAAACCTATTAATTTCCAAGTAAATGAAGAATATTTTTAATCATTGCATGTGAACCACTTAGCACATTAACTTGTCCCTCTGAAGTCATTTACTTAAGTGTGCCCTCAGTTTGCTTAATCCATAACTGGTCAATAGTATATTAATATTACAGTCTCATTTCAGATCTAAGCATGTCTGAGCCTATTAAACTGTCACCCTGGATTTACTTGCAGGGAAAAATTATCTGCATTCAGAGATAGAGGGAGAAAAGTATTAAAGTGAATCGAGCACTAATGAAATTAATCATAATCATCGTAAGTACTTTCAACTGCTATCACCCAGTGGGAGATGCTGCTACAGGAAAGTCTTCCTGCTCTATTGTTTTTATGGCTGAGCTGTGGAGCATATTTTAGCTTTTGTTTGTTCCAAAGAGACCTAGAGCACTCTGGTGATCGGTTGGAATCATTCCTTTTTTTTTTTTTTTTTTTAAACTAAGAATCAACCTTAGAGACAACCTTGAAATACAGCCACTTTGCATGAAGCTTGTTCTACTGAACTAGTTTAATGTAGGTCAGACCTACTGTAGTTTGTGTTATAATTCATTCAAACTGTGAGACTCCATCTCTTGCTGTTTACTTTTACTGCTCTGCTTTTGAACCTAATATGTATAATTTACAGGTCCAAGACAACAGGAAAGAGCAAGTCAGGAGAAAAATTATCTATGTCCCTGCACTGTAAAATACATTTAGATATACAGAACCAGATCCTGAGCTGCGTAAATCAGAGTAGGTGCGTGGTGCATTAAAGCCAATAAAGCTATGCAGATTTATATTAGTGCTGTCAGATTATCCTTTACAGCAGTCCTCTTAATTCGTGCAAAAATTTTATAATCCTTTAATAATACTTGAATCTTTAAAAAAAGTTTTTCCTTCCAACTGCTAGGGTCTGTAGTGGTAAGACACTAATCTGTATCCTGTTTGATACACTGTGAAACTTTCGAAGGGTTCCCCCACATATCTTCTTTGAATTCTTCAGTTGTCTAGAAACTCTGGTGTTGTATGGATTAAACAGTTGAAGGAAACCTCTGATGAAGAGGAACATGACAATGGGAAAGACAAAAAATAGCAGCAGATCAAAAGCAGTTATCTCTAAAAACAAATTCGGTGCTATCCACAATTAAGCAACATTTGACATTTAAAAAATATTTGATCAGTGTTTTGGCTTACAGAACCGCTTAAGGGGCACTGTGATGTGTAAATTAAATTCAAATGAAGGTTAAATATAGTTCTTTGGGAAAGACTGCACAGTTTAAATTACCTAATTATTTGGACAAAATCTGTTCTCCTGTAATTATATGTATACAAAAGAATGTGTCTTTTTACTAAGTGCATTTGGAGAGGAGATGTTTATCAGCAAATGGCTACTTCCTCTTGAAGATTGTAAAGATACTGTCATCACTCAGAACTGTGTAAGGAGGAGGAAAGTTAGTTTATACATTTGTCAGAGGTCTGCTGAGGTTGAGTGGAAGTGAGACAGCGCACTCCTGTATTTTGCTGTGTGCAGCCCTCTGGGTCCTGATCCTGAAAAGCCCTTTACTATATGCTTTGCCCAAAGTCTTTCCTTAGAATTCACACCTATGCAGGAAGGCATATACCAAGGCAATGTGCTCAGTCAGTGCTCTGGTGATGAAGAGCTGAGAATTCATCTAACCCATGTCTGTTACAATGCAGGATCACTGTCTGCAGACTTAGGACCAGACTTCTGCCTTGCCTTCAGCTCAGATCCTCTCATTCTGCAAATGTTTCCAGGCTCCAGAGGGACGACTGCTGGGGTGAGTTATGGCCCCATGTGAGTAAAGGGATGAGGGTCTGGATCACTGGGTCTTGTTTAGTCTATTTTTAAATGTGTTGAGTGAGGGGATTTCACCATCTTTCTGAGGGAGGCTCCTCCTGAGCATAGCAGATGTCAACAGCAGGATAACTTTTGCATGATATTCAGCATGAACTTTCTTTTCGCCTTGTACATTCCTCTTCATTATATTCTTTTTCACTTAACTGTACCTCTACCAATAATCACACCTTTCAGTATATGTTTCTTTCTCCAGAGCCATTGTTCATTCTCATAAACTGCAGCCCTTTCATTCTACCTTTGGTGTCACTCCCTTCACCTCCATTCTGCTTTGGGAGGCCACCCTTCTCACCTTTTCCTGCCTCCCTCCAGTTTGCCAGTTCAGTTCAAATTGGCTGTGTGTGGCTGACAGACAGAAATATCAACCTTGCTTGGGGCTCAGCTCTACACCATCGATTTGATATCGCAGTACAGGCATAATGCACTTGGATTGTTCAATTCCTGCTCGTGAACCAAAGTCTTGCTCTCCAAAGGGCTGGAAATTAAGTCTGCATCACGTGCCTGAGCTTCACAGTGCCGTTCACTGCAGCAGATCTGCAACACGGGACAGAGTGTTGGAAAGGAAAATACAAAGCAAGGTCGTATTGCTTAAAATTCTGTCATTTCCAATACGTACCTAGAATTATGCAAATATCTGTGGTTTCCCAGGTTGGAAGAGCGGCATTGCTCTGCATGTCTGGTCCCCAGTCATAATATTTGTCATAATTATCCTGGAGAAGAAATCGCATGCTCATTAGAAAAAGTGCATTGATGCACAAAACGTGTGTCTGGCAGGCCCAGAGCATCTGAACTGCACGTGGGGTGGAATGCTTGGGTTTCACACGTGTCAAGGAGGGATTTTTCAAAGTGAGTGGGAAATTAGAGGCAGCTCATCAAACTTTCCCACAAGTTATTTTATAATTCACTCTATTCAAATTCATTCTGCAGAACTCTTAAAGGAAAAGGAAGAGAAAAAGAGAAGGGAAAAAAAAAATTGATTTATTGCTAATAGTCATAAAGGGAAACCATAAATCTACTGGGGCCACGCAGTGAGTCTAATAGTGAGTAAGAACACATGTAATCAATATGAATGTATTCATTTTTATTTTCTCTTAGCCACAATCAATATGCACGGTATCTCACTGTTGAATAGGAAGGCACAGCTTTTGCCCCAGTGAGTTTACAATAATTCAGCAAAACTCCTGCTGAGTTTTGATTGAATAATAAGCTTGGCTCTAGCTAGACAAAAAACACAGGCAGGCAATACCCTGACAGGGAGCAAAACCAGGAGGCAGCAATCCTAGGAAGGAGCCGGGGTGCAGGAAGGCAAGGGATGAACAGAGCACTAAGGGTTGACTTTGAGGAAGAAAAAGTGCTGCAGCTGTATCTCTGGGGGGTGGAAAAGATTGTAGAGCAGAAGGTACCTGTCCCCAACCTTTGGCGCAGCTTAAAAAAATATTTTCCAAGGTGATCTTCAGAGCACTGCAGGAAGGAGATGACACGTGAGGAGCTGACCTCCACAGAGCTTCAACCTCCATGTGACTCCTCCAAATACTCATTTACAGCATCACTCTTAATTGCCTTCATAACTCCTGCCCCATGATGGCATGCACCCAAAGGGCATAAAACGGCACTGGTGGAGTTGCCAACAGCAGAGGAGGAGGAGGCAGAGGCCTGGGGAAATCTGGAAGCACACTGGAAGAGCAGGCACGGACAGAGGGGAGGAAGCCTCCGCTCGGCTCCCCGCCACTAACACTGCTGAGCAAGCAGCCTGTTGCACTCTCCACTGACTTTAATTTGCAAACAGCCTTAAAGCACTGCAGAAAACAGCATGGGATTTTCTTTTTTTTTTTTTAAATGACGGTAACAAAGGCTTGGCTTTGTAATGCCTGTAATGTAATCGCCGAACAACCAAAGAGTACACAAGGTGTCATGCAGAAACAATGAGGTCATCCTGATCAGAACAAGGAATGAAATCAGAGAGGAACATTCATATTCATTGAATCAAGCTTCTGCACTATCATTTCTGGACATTGAACCTACCTGGGGCACTAATACAAATCCAACCAAATAAATATAACAACTGTTTCACGTGCTCTTGAGCTTATCTGCCAGAGCATGGTTCTGTCCCTCAATCCCCTCAAGCAGCCAGCCTGAAAAAAGTTCAAAGAGCAGTGGAGTATCTAACTTTCACTGAAATTCAGGAGTCCTGGCCATTTGGCTATTCTTTGAAAACGTACACCCAAGCATGCACTGCTCTGTGTCAGACACTACGGTTCTCAACGACCTCTCTCTTTTCCTGGGAAGAATTCCAGAAAAATCCTCCTGGATGAGCTCTCCAAGACTAATCACCGTACACTGCTTACCTATTCACTTCCCAGGCTGCTGATATTCTAGTAATTACACTGTGTTCTGTCACGCCTTCAGTTTGTTAGCCTCCTAATGAAAAGATCTAATTCCTTCCCTAACTGGTTGGGAGGCTCGGTTAATGGTGCTGTCTAAATGAAGAAGATGGTTATTACTATGATTATGAGTGTTACGTTAGTAATAACAAGGAACTGTGGTCAGGTATGTTAGATGACAGGAAATGAGAGAAAATACCCACTTAAAAAGAAAGTTAAAGAAAAAATAGCTTTTCATGAACTGAGGAGAGAGATTAGCATGTGAAACAGAACATGATGAGCTCGGTGAAAAAATTCCTACTAGCATTAACTTTAATTTAAAAATCATTTGGTTTTGCCATGCATTTTAGCCCAGGGAACACTGGCTTCCTGCAAGCATGCAGGTGAGCTCCTGAGCTACTCACAGGAATACCTACCTGCAGGAAGGGAAGGTTGAGCTCATGTATTTGGTGACTCATATCCAGTGAGAACTACGCTACCCTGAGTGAGTGGAGGATTCAAGGAGAAAGCTCCTGTCCTGTGCCAGAGAAGTCAATGACTAAGGGAGAAAGTAAAAGACTAGACAAGTTAAGGATGGTTTTTTCCTACCCCACCTTTGCAGTGTTTGGCAGTCAGTAGGTTTTTGTCTCCCTGAAGAGGCCCAGATGGCACCTGGACACAATAGTGTTGACAATCACATCAAAGGATCTGTCTCACCTTTCTGTTTGCTCTCCACTTTGGTGTCCCAATGCATCTGAGCCAGATGCAAACATATTTCAGACAGCAGAGTACAGGGGGAAAGAGTGGTATAAATCCCACATGTGGTCCTGAGTACAGTTCTCCAAGGTAGAGATACCAGCTTAGCCTTCAGGTGGAGTTAGGTTCTGTTTAAGTGAACAAAGAGAGCTCCAGATGATAGTGATCCAGTTATCGCCTCACAAGGAATGTGCAAGCAACAAGAATTTGAAATACAACACAGTAATTACTTTTAAATAGTCATCTACTCACAGCAGCTTGCTTTCAAAGTAAGAGGCAATATTTTTCTCAAGGAAATTATTTCTTGCAGCTCGTGCACCAAGCCCTAAGCCAAAAAAGCCCACTAATGCCATGAAAAACCTCTTACCGACTGCAAGAGACTAACTGTAAAGTCCTTTCCAAACAGCAAGCTACCAAAATCAACACATATCAAAGACCAATCCAGACACTTCTCCATTCCTTCAATGTCGAACACACCAATACACCAAGTCAAAGAAGTGTTGCTGTGTCCCTCTTAAACACAGATGGAGAAACCAACCACAACAGCAAACATGTCAAATTGACTTTTTGTTGTATTGGCCTGTTTATTCTTTTCCATACTGACATTCATTAAAAACTCTCATTGCAATCCATCTATGCCCTAAACACTGTCTGACATTTTTCCAGAGAAAACCAGGAAGCTCATTAGCTTCCTTTAAAAAACACAAATCTGCACCTCAACATAAACTTCAAGAAAACATATTTGATTTCCTGTACTGGAAGGTAACGTTTTCAAAACTAACAGCAGAGGATTTGGTACATCTCCAAAATTCTTGTTTGCTCACAGTCATGGTTCATGGGACACCTCAGGTATCTGAACATGGAAGTAGCTCTACTTCATCTGCAAAGCCTTGGAGGGAAAAATTAGAGGAAGTGGAAGAATAGGAAGATAAATTTCATAAGGAGTAGCAAAAAAAGCACAGGAATTATTTCAATTAAACACACAAATTAAAAAAATAATTAAATGGATGCAGCTTCTTCTTATTTTTACAGCTGGCTAAAGCTTTAATAGTAGTAATTCAGTGCTCGTACAATAGCATCTGCACAAACAGATGTAGCTCCCTTGTGTAAAACATGCTGGATGCAGCAATGTATTTGCTTGAACTTGCTTTCACAGGCAGCCTGGTCTAACAAAGGAATGGTTAATGATTTCTGCTAAATAATAGAAAGCTTCAGACACATGGCAGTGTAGGATGCTCCTTACTCTCCCTTTGTCTAGGCGCACATATTAAACCTTGCGCAATCTAGAATCTAATTTGGGGGGAGGGCTTGGGGAATGTGGGGAGAGTCAGTGAAGAGAAAAATCTTCATTCACTTTGCCTGGTTGTGGGGTAGACCACATAGATTACCTTTTTTTTTTTTCCCATTTACTCTTCTCAGAATATTTGTGTTTAAAAAGCTTAATATGCCCTATCAAAAAGGATTATGTGTAATTGGTTTGATGCTCATCTCCTTGAAACTGATGCTGGGAGACAGTGTATTCAATTTATAAGTTTGCATATAGGACAGCACCCAATAAAAGTCCCCAAAACCTGATAAAGTTGTATATTATACAATTTATCTGTACCCCCTCTTTATTTTTTTTTCCTTTGTGCAGAGAAATGGTAGAACATTTCTGCACTTGATTAAGACCAGTTAGTGGAGATTTATTGGCGAGTGTTACGCTGTGGTTTTGGTATTAACCTCTTAGATCACAGCAAGTGGCTTTTGAAGTTGGCTGGGGGCTTGAGGAAAGTTCTTTGTCAAGGGACATATCACGCCTGCCTCCTTCCAAGGGGAAGCTGAGGGCAAAGGGGGAAGTGGAAAGGTCACTCTGTGCTGCCTGCCACATCATGCAATAAATATTAACCAGAGATGATTATTGAATGCAAAGAAATAAATAACAAAGAGCTCTTACAAGCCTTGCAACTTGTATGTGCCTTGTTAGATGATTAAAGAAAAGCAGGGTTAGGAGAGAATGACTCTGCCAGACGAAATCTCACACGTGTTATTCCTAGCTGAAGTGTAAAGAAGGTGAAATGATTAAGGGGTTTATCGGCCCTTCTCCATCCCCTTCTGATTACTTCTGACCCTTCCAGCAATCCCAGTAGCCCTGTTACTGGAACCACGCTGCCAGGTCCCCCACCAGCATCAACGCATTTTTCTCCCTGCTGGTTAGCACACACAGAGCATCAGCACTATCCCACTGGGCATGACAGCAGAGGAGGACATGTCCCAGAAGAGGAGAGCAGAGCAAGTCCCCTCAGTCCCACCAGACAAGTGTAGGGGGACTTGCACACTCTGCTCCACAGGGCAAAACCTTGCTTGCTACAGCTGGGCCTGAAAGAGAAAATTAAGCCTGTGGAGTTTTAATTTCTCTGATTAAATGTCCCTATTAAAACAAAAAGAGATGGGAAAAGAGAAAAGCGTCTAGTAAAGGAGGTTGGAACCAGACCACAGACTTCATCACAGAGCACAGTCTTTCCAGGCAAGGAGCAAAGAGATCTACAGCTTTATTTCTACCATTATTAAGACAAGGGCAAATTGACAAAATTCACATCTTAGTGCAGTTTCAGGTAATGAATGTGCCACAAGATACAGAAAGAAGATGTTTAATTGGCAAGTCTTCTAATTGTATTACTTTAAATGCTGGAACAAATAATCAAAGAAACTATTTGTAAGCATCTAGAAGATAACGAGGAGATGAGTTACGGCTAGCATGGATTTGTCAAGTACAAATTGTGTCACACTAATGAAATTTCCTTCCCCCACAGGATAATAGAGCTCGCGGACATGGAAGAAGCAGTAGATGTCATATATCTTGAGCCTAGTAAGTTTTCTGACACTGTCTCGTATAACATTCTGATAAATAAGAGAAGAAAATGTGGACTAGGGGAAACCTACTAGATAGTGAGTGCAAAACTGGTTAGAAAGCCATATTGAAGAGAATAATTATCAATGGTTCACTGTCAAAGGCTGCATCAAGTGGTCTCTCTTGGCCTGATACTATTCATTGCTAATGAATTGGATGATAGAGGACATTGTGGTGCTATTAAATCACACACTGCCAGTTTCTAGGAGAGGTTCCACATCTGCTATGGAAAAGGCCTAGTGTTCCAGGCGTTCTTGAATATTTTGAAAATGTCTCAAAAAATAGAATGCAAGTCAAGCAAAGTGACTATTATATTATACAATGACCAAGCAGTAGTCTGCTGCTAAAATTAAGTTAATAATAATTGACTTAGTACTACAGCTTTATAGGTAAACATCTATGTATTACAGTTGGTCAGAAGACAAGCACAAAAAACTTAAGTAGAATATTTTTTTTTTCCGTTACTCAACACTCAGGACATTGCACGCAGACTAGTTTTTAGGCCACCTAGCTTTAAGGAACATGTGAGTCAACAAGGTCCAAGGGAGAGCAACAACCAAAAATCTGGTCATCTAGGAGAAAGAGCTGGGCCTACATAGTCCAGAGAGAAAAAGACTGATGGAAAACAGAGAAATTATCTTTGAATCTGAAAGAGAAAGTGGGCACTTTCTTCTCTGTGACTGTGGTGAATAGAACAAGAAACAAATGGTTTATAATTTAGAAGAGAGTTTAAGGTTAGGCATTAGGAAAAAATTTCAGTGCTATGGACAGTTGCACAATGCAATAGACTCCTTAGGGATGCTGTGGAATCTCCATTGCTTAGAGAAGTTCCGTGTACAACTTGATGTTGTCCTGGAGTGGGGAATGGACTAGTTGACCTCTAGAGAGACTTTATTCCAATCCACTTTTTTATAAGCTCATGAGTTCTATGAATACCACAATCTACCTATGTTTAATAAATTAAACTGTAAGGGAGAAAAATAATCCCCTAGACCCAGAGCTAGGTCTGAAAACACTAAACGTGTTGTAGTAATAGGCCATAAATTCACTTTCATTCTCTAAGGAAATTTTATTGCCTTAAAGACTAACATACCAGAAGCCTTCTCTAATAGTAGAGTAACTCCAACACACTGGCAGGTTCTTTGATTCATATTGTGAAAGAAGTAGTTTATGTTTATAGAAACAAATTGGTTGCATCAGAAATACAGGTTAGGTCAATCTTTTGAGCTCTATATGTCTCCAAAATGCTTCTTTGTAAACCCTCATATGTTTCAAACAGCAAAAACACAACTCCAGACTATTATTAAAGGGCACTTTGAATTATTTTCATCCTATTCCTATACTCACTGCTTCTCACTATAACATTGAAATACACTACGACCAGAATGAAGACAAAAAAACAATGCAGACAAGATGTAGTATGGCCTCATCAGCTAATCAGTAAAGAACACACAACTGTGCTGTTCTTCGGTGTCAGACATCCATATTTTATGTAAAGCAGAAAGCACTTTATAAGTTGATGGAAGGGACCCTGAGGGATTTCCTTTGGATACCATGAGCACAACAGCAAGAAAGAGAAACTTTCTTATTAAAATCTTGCTAAGAAAGTGTGGTTTCACAGAAAGGAATAATTATTGCTGTAAAATGTCATACCAGTAAAACAATCCAAGTTATCAACCAGGGTTTTAATTTTCTTTTTGCATCACCAAGCAGATTCCATAATACATTTTCATATAAATGCCTAGGTCTCGTTCTTTTTCACTTGGGTTCACTGTAGTGTTATAGGGGAATGAGGCCTCTCGCTCATTTTGATGAGCTAAACCTGGTGGAGGGAAACAAAAGCCACCGACTACCTTCTGTCTGGAGTGAAACTAAACAATTCACTCAATGAGTTTGAGCTTCAGAGAAAATAAAGTCAGACTGAACCGCCCTTGTAAAAGTCTGCCCCCCAGCAGTTCATGGGGTTCACACAAGCTACGTTTGTTCAAAGCAGTCCCAAGAGGACAATGCAAGCCCTGTTTTACTACCACAGGATATAAGGTGGTATCAAATAATGAATCCGAGCACTTCCCTTCTGAACTCAGCCCAGAGCACTTTTAAAGTTTTCTAATATAAAATAATATACCATGAAGTGGAAATCTTTCTTATATTTTGTCATTTTAAGCTGCGGTAATATATTTTCCCTTCGAAAATATAACTCTGTGCTCATTGTGTGCTTTTTTGTTTTCCGTTTAATCTGTGATGCATATCTGAATGGAATTTTTGCCTGTAATTCTATAAAATTTTCTCTGAACTGCTGCTTATGCTCTACTGATCACAACTCTGTTTTAAGGATTGGCTCTTATTTTTCAATCTCCTCTTCACTGCCCCTTTTCTGTATTAGAATATGAGGAGTAAAAGGGAAACAATTTTTGCACATTTAACACTTTGTTTCCCCCCGACTTCTGTCTAGGGCTATGGGGATCTTGCTACCTCACAAGAGCAAACCACAGGAAAACACACTGCTGAAATTACAGACTTAGTAAATCTGATAGTCAGACACAAGCATTGACTGATATTTTTGCTCTCCAAAGTGTTTTAGAGTTATCTAGTATGTTTGAGCTGTGACAGTTACAGCAGAAGGCTAGATCCTCAGCTGGTGTGCATCTACTTAACTGTGAAATCCTGAGTTATGGTTTACATACCTGTACGTCAGGCCAGATTTAACAATGGCTCTAGACCATAACCTCTGGCCATTGCCCCCCCATGGTCATTGGTTCTCATGAGTGTTTAAAAATGACACTGATTGAAGAAGTTCCCATGCCATTTAATTCAGCTTCTATAGGAAATGGCTTGGTTTTTTTTCCGTCCAAATGGAGCCTAAAATCACTTCCGAAAGTGATTTTAAACTGACAAGTATGACAACTACACCAAGGCTAAGCTGAACCCTGCACTTACAACCACTTAGCAGCTTCCCAGGTCCTAAAGTATAGTATTTCATTAGCTGCTAGGAAGAAGATGTGCAAGTTTACATAGTCTGTTGAAGCCGCCTCAACTGGGACACTTTAAAAGCTCAGAAATTGTAAGGAAAGTCCATGCTTCACCCTGTCTTGAATAAGGTAAACCTTTGATCATCACAGATGGAGAAGTGATGTTCAACCAATGCCACAGAAGAAGCGACTGGACTTCTGGCTCCTCTGTGTCTAACCACAGAGCCACTGCACAGGCTGCAGTCCTTGTGAAGTGCAATACAAGTGAAGAAAGACTGATCACTAACTGGTAAGAAAGTGAGTGAGGTAAGCATAGAAGGGAAAGCAATCTCAGAAAGAGGTGCGAGCTACAAACAGGTCATTCAGTGACCCGAGTTCATCCCTGGCTCCTCTGTACGTGGGACAAGAGCAAACCAGATGTCTGAAGTACCCTGCTAGAAGCACAGTGAGAATGTCTGAAAGTCCCTCTGCCTTTGAAGTAAACATGACTTTAAAAGAGGTGCGAGCTACAAACAGGTCATTCAGTGACCCGAGTTCATCCCTGGCTCCTCTGTACGTGGGACAAGAGCAAACCAGATGTCTGAAGTACCCTGCTAGAAGCACAGTGAGAATGTCTGAAAGTCCCTCTGCCTTTGAAGTAACACGAATCCATAAAACAGACTACAGCTATTTATAGGAAATCAAATGTACATGAAACGGGATGAGCTTCCATGAAATAGCAAGAAAACAAAGAAAACAAAGCAAACAAACAGGGATGTAAGGAAAGCACAGTCAGCATTTGTAATACGGTCATTAACCAGGCTTTGTACTTCTGAATGCCCTTTATTTGCTGGCCTCAGAGCCTGCAAACATTAAGGATTTGTCTACAGAGAGGCTGTGGCAGTAGATGATTTATTTATTCTGCTGCCACTTTTGTCTCTGGTTACCCTTTTGCTGTGTGGAGTCTATTTACACTCTTTATGGACGTGGTGTGATGTATGCACATGTAACCAAACAAGGACTGTCCCGGGGCATGCCCATTCATAGCAAACATGCTCTGTCTGTGCAAGGAACACAAGGCACCTCCACACCCAGCACTGGCACACACCCTGCAGGCCCAATAATGACAAATTCCAGCTACTGATCATCACCAGCACCAACTCCTGCTTCACCCAGATTTTCCCTGAGACCATTCCTCCTGAGCGTCCACGGAGCTGCCGGGAAGGTTTGCCCAAAACCCTCCCACTGAAGTTACCAAGCTGTACAAATCTGTAAGTCCTGTGTTTGGGTCTTTTGAAATGTCTGGGCTCAGCACCCAGACAATGTGGCCCTGATATGGTTGGGGTACACACCTGGGGAGCTCTCCTAGCCTTAACTTCCCCATTTGTAAAGAGAGACCACATTTATTTGCATTAGAAGCTACTGTGAGGATTACTTGTACACAGCAGTGATTTAGAAAAGAACATTTCTAAGTGATACCAAAAGGAAATGCCTTCTTTTATTTGTGCTGGTTTTTATTTGTTTTTTTTCTCCTTCTGTGGTGACTTTAGTGCCTCTGAGAAGCACTCGGAAATCCTGTTTTCTTAAAAAGCAGCTCGAGGAAACCAAGTATTGCTGTCATGGAACAGTCAGTCCCAACACGTTGCGAAAGCCTTGTCACTTTACATTACACACCCTGATGAGATGCAGGTTGAGAGATCTGTATCTAAATGGTTTCATGGGTGGTAAGAGGGTCACACATGAAAGTAGCCCCTCTCCCTGCAAGGCAGCAGGTTCTCCCAGGAGATAATCAAGATTTTCTTCCTGAAACAGTGGATCTCTCCACTTAACAGCCCATCACACATAGGAAAAACCAGGGACACATTATTCAGATTTGATTATTGTGAGAGCTCAGGGAAAATTGTGGGGACTAGGAAACTGGGTTCATGGGAACCTATACTTTGATGTTTCTATTCTGCCACTAACTTTTATATTTGCGCTTTCTCTCCAAAACTGATGGATTCATTATGCTGCACCACCTGCTTTAGGCATTCTGCAGCTGCCACAGCAGAAAATGGACAGATATTACATTGTCACTGAACTAACTGAGCTATCGCTTACTGCTTCCTTCCTACAAAGGGGAAGACGATAGACCTGTTTCCCCCAGCACATTTCTTACATCGAGATGGTGCTTTGTTAATAAGCCAAGCCCAGTATTTTAACAACTGCAGGGTGAAGGGTTGAAGTGGTAATATGCCTTAAGGTCATGTGGCACACGGTCATATTTTAATTACCCCTGCCTGAGGCTATCTCCACAGGTATGTTTCCTTCCTGCATAAAACATGAACCTGGGAGTGATTTCAAAACACGCTGTCAAATAATCTGTGACTCCAACAGGATGTACGTACTATCAGACTTTAATCCAAGGGCAAATTTTATTCCAGTATTTTATCTTGTAGGCTCAGAGGGGCAAGAGAAAGAAACACTTTTCTGTTGGTAAACTAATAATGTTTAGCAACACAAGGTGTATCATGTGTTCTAGAGATCTTTCATTTCCTTAATAAATACCCAAGCATAGCAAGCTCTCAACACCAATATCCTTTCAATAAAAGGTAACCTTATATGGTCACTACATGATACATGATTTATAAGATGTCATGTTAAAGTAAACTCAAACTCACCCAACACACTGAAGGAAGGAAATGGTTGTCTGGCTCCATATGGTGTTTTCATGTTTCTATTAAAACCAGACTATTCAAACACTGTGGATACCAGCACAGGTTTTAGCTCTAAAGGAAGGATAAAGAGAGTCTTATTCATGCCATCTGTATCAATAGCATAAAAATTGCTGGCAACACATGAATGTGGTTAAAACACTTAGGGTCATCTTACTGTTGGGGATAAAAAGATATTGCTCCCACAGACTGGTTTGTTCAAAGAGCTATCATGAAAGTGGATCACTGAAACCCTTTGCTAGCCAAATATCATGTAAAAAAATGAATAGGGATAGTTGAACTGTAAAGACCAACTTCTTTGAGACAACCTCCTTTAAAGCAGGATATAGCACTGCAGAAGTTGAAACCTTCTTGAAATCTTCACTATCATACTTGCCACTTAAATCCAAGGTCCAGATTTTTGTGAAGTCATGCTATTCTGACTGAAGATATTATAGTGCTTTCACAAGCATCTTCAATCTACGAATGTATAATGCACCTTAAATAAATAAAAAGTCCCTTATTTATTATGGATGACTATTAAAAAAAAAATCTAGGGCATTGAAAGAATTTCTTCCCTGTCTGTTCTCTGTCCCTGGTGGATCCTAGGAGGCATGGTCCTAAAACAGGCTACTTCAGGGACTCCCAAGCTCAGCCCCTGCCAGGCTCCACCCATACATCAACAGAAGAAACCTGATGTAAACAGAAGGTGGCTGAATTATATTTTTCCTTCCCTATAGGGGGCAACCCTTCACCACTTCAGTGAATGAGGGTCCACCAAACGTATCAGTTCAGGCCCAGGAACATGCTGCATCACCACAGCATAATGAAATCAAAGAGGGGAACAGATTTCAGCGCGTGTCACAGCAGGTCAGTGCATTTGCTCAGTCGTGTAGTGCACAAAGCTCACACAGTTGCTTTATAAATTATTTTAAAACCTGATGCCAAACCATGCTGTTGTAAAGCCCAGCTGACTTGAGACCCTGCAATAAACTCAATGAAGTACAAGATCTCCTAGATTTTGTAGAGGAGGACTCATCCCGCGTATTTTCAAAGTGCCCTTTCACACTGCACCTTAAGTTACACTAACGCTTTCAAGCATTCCATTTTGCTAAAAGATTAATGTATTTGTTATGTACTTTTGACTCTATGAGAGTTTTGGTTCATTCACTTCAATGGATAGACAGTGGTCATTAGCCTTACACATCAACTGCTACTTCGATTTTAACACAAGTACCTTCAAGAACTTCTGCTAATGAGAATGGCGAAGACCCAGAAAACACTTTCAATTCTTTGAACCTCAACCACAGCATATTACAAGGCTAATAGTGTCACTACTCCATTAAAATTTTTAAATATTACAACCTCTAGAGACGTAATGTTTTTAATGACTTTAATACCTCCCCCTCTGCCCTTTCTTTCCTACATTAAACACTATAGCACACAGCAGCTTTTATTTTGGCAGCAAACACCATCCATGATTCTCATCTCTAATTGTCTAAATGATTTCTATTTAACTTTCCATGCACAGGACACATTCCTTGGTCAGTCAGAGCTATCAGTAGAGCCTAGAGGACAAAACACCTTCTTTCCAACTACAGCACACAGGCAGAGAACCTGAGTATGAATCAATACATGAGGAACATCTTACCGGCTTGCAGCAGGCACAGCATTTCCAGATGTTTTCTTATCAGGCCAAGGGACTTTCATCCATCTTTCTGGCTCCTCTACCTTCCTATGGCTCTTCAGCATTTCAGAAAGATACTCTGAAGCTGGAAGAGAGTCTGAGAAGTATCTTAAGCATCCTCAACTTCCATAGCATAGTATGTAAAGTGAGACAGCTGAGCCCAACAGGGTGATTAGAGGGGGTGGAGATCAGTACACCAGGTCATATCATAAAGCCAAGGAGGCCTTGAAGCCTCCTTGGGGTGATTTGCAGTGTATGGGGAAACCCAGAAGGACAAGGGGCAGAGGTAGGTGCTGAGCTAGAGCTGCCTGGTGCTGGGCAATAGGGGAAAGCTGAGCACAAGGGATCTCTGAACTTCTGCTGTTCTTCAGGAGCATTGGTATCCCTGTCCGTGGGATTAGGACACTCACTTAGGAACTAGGATGCCAAATATTCAGATTCCCCAGAAGACCACTCTTGACCCTAGATTCTAAAAGATTTTTCCTGTTGCAGGTGGGCCATCAAGCACAATGCAGAACTCCTGGGCTAAACGAGCACAAACAAGAGGGCCCTGGGCTGTAACTTTGAGGTTACAGGTGGGAAGCTCTGATCTTTGCTGCCATGCTGGATTTTATCAGAGGGAAGACTCAGGATTCTTCCTGCCAGAGCAGTATCCTAAACACAAAGCTCACCCTCCCTTTCAGGCTGTCCAATACTACCTGTTCCTACATCAGGGCAATGCCACCTGCTGTCCTTGTGCTGGAGCCAAAGCTGTTGTCTTGCTTAGACCTCAGCCTTCATCAGCTAAAACCTGAAGAACAGGAGGTCCTATTCCCTGCATCGTTCCTCTAGTACAGTGCCAAGCAGAGACAGCCCACAGAGCAAGGTGACAGCAAGATACCCAGAGGCCTTCAGCCTCACCTGGGAGGAGAAATTGGTTTGCTCATGTCACACCCATGCTGTGGGTGTTAGAGAAGAGGAGCACAGAGGTTTGGGGGTGACTCCAGCACGTGCTCTATAAGCAGAGTGAGAAAGGGAGAAATCTGCAAGGAGACCCTTTTTGCAAGAAGGATCCTGAGAACAAACTAAGGAACCAAGAAGCTTTTTTTCTGCTCTTCCTTTTCAGCTTGGTGCTGTCCTAACCCAACAGCCAGCACCTGCCCTGGCCTCATTCAAGTGATGGAAATTTGCCACTAGTGAAGACAGGCCCTGAGTTTTCCTGACTGATTTTGTGAAAGGATGTACCAGGAATAAGGGCCCTGCTGTGTTAATATCAAAATCTCTACAGCTGGGTGAAGCCAGGCCTGCCTCAATTGCCAGCGTGATTTCTCAGTTAATTATTTTGTGACCTGACCAACAGGGATGGTCATTTTAGGTGGGAACTGGTTTTTTCAATGTAATTAGTATGGTGTGTTGCTGCTTTGGAGTGGTTTTGTATATAGGCTGTTTGTGCAAGCACACGTGGTGGGGGAAAGTGGTGTGAGACAACAAAAGTTTCTGCTGGCGTGATCCTCTTTATCATTTGTTCCTGGCAGACCTGAGTGTGCTGTGAGCTACACTTGCAACTGCGCTCACCCAGCCAGGATTTAAGTTACAGTAATTCATTTCAGCAGAAATGAATATGCCCATCTGAACTCCGGGCCAATTCCACTGCCGTGACAGAGAAAGAAAGTGACAGAAGCGTCTGCCAGCAGTCTCAAGCGCGGGGCAAACAGTATGCACAAGCATTTGAAAGAGTTCTAAAGAATAGTGTTCTTCCTTAGCTTATTACCTTGCTGTTTACTATGTTGGAACCAAGATTAAAACGCTTTAGTGTTTACTGAAGCAGCATATATGGTATCTAACAGCATGTTATTTTGTGCACACTGTTTAACATTCTTTATTGCTCCAACTCATAAGGTTTATTTGAAAGCAGCGGAGGAATTCATCCCATCTACCATTTACTCAGCTATTATCAGCTACTGCAAAAGTGCCGTGTAGAGAATAAACACTGGTTATTTATGAGCTTTTGCAAAGATGCAAACTCCTGATAGAAAATTACATTTTTAAGATCCGTTATTATTTATGGCATGTTGTGTGTCACTGGATGTGGTTGCATTTTGTATGCAGGTTGCTCCAGAGGTAAGCCTGAAAAGAACTGTAGCTACCTGGTTTTACTTGGCATTACAATTATTTTATACGTGATTCCAGCCTCCTTGTCTCCTTCCCGCTTCCCCACCCAAGCAAAAATCCTTTTTTTTTTGGCTGGTAGCTACAGTGAGCATAGAGCTGATGGAGGGTTAAACTCTACCTAATGGTTCGAAGAAATCTTAGTCAAGTAAATGGGAAGCCTTCCTGTCCAAGGGGAAGACTGATCATGGAATACTTCTCTCAAATGCTAAGAAATTTCCACCACAGGAGATCAATAAAATGTTAGCCAGACGTAGGTCAGGAATAATTTAGATGCCATTTACAGAGATGTGATCAGAGAGAGGAGAGGTTCCCGCTCAGTGGAACATGAGACGCTTCACACGGGGACACCGTTTGGCTCAATCTGAGCCATGGACCAATGCTCACCTACAGGCAATTCCTCACTGTTGGACCAGTTAAGAAAACTCTTCTAAATTCTCCAGCTAACTGTAGGAAAATGTTGCATGTTTTTCCAATATTTCCACTTGCTCCAGTTGGCTTTTTAAGTTTGGTGCATTAATGCAGTTTAAATTCCCCTCTTCCACCTTTGTGAAATTTTTCCTGGTCTTGCTACCCAGCTAGAGACAAGGGTGTACATAATAGCTAGTGATTGCTTCAGATGAGCAATTTGAGTGGAAATGTTTACTGCAGCCTCATGTTTCATCTTCCCAGAACCTCGGTGACATCTCGTCTGGAATACTTGCTTTGCACCACGTCTCCGTGTATGTATTCCCAGGTTTGATTATGTGAGCTCTCAGAGGAAATAAATGCCAAGAGCTATGTACCTTTGCTAACTAGCATTCTTATGCTGGTTTTGCATAATCAAGCAGCACCTTTCATCCAATAATATATTTAGAATATCTTTTAGACAAAGCCCAATTTGATGAGGCTGACTCTGCAGCAGCAGGGAGCATGCATGGTACATTGGGCTTTAGAGTAATGGTTTAGATCTCTCTACAGCATGTAGCACACATAAGCTTTGAAGCATAAAAATCATAAATGATTAACCTACTTGATTTCACATAAATGATAGAAATATGCTCTTCATGGTTTATTTTATTGTCTAAAAACAAAGGCATTATGTCATCATGTGATAAGGTCTTTTTATGGACTTTAGCAATGCTTGTCTATTTTGTTTTAATTGCCAATTTTTCACTGTATTAATTGCTAATTATTATATATTTGTATACGTGACACTTCAATTATCATCATGTGATCACAACTGTTTGGATTGAATATTGTCTCGTCTCCATGAGCTATTTCCACTGCAAGCTGGGCAGCCTTAAAAGAATAGCATCTGGTTTTCTTTGCTTTTAAACAACATTTAAAATAAGAAAGAATCTTACTAAAACATCCAGTTTGCAAGAAAGCATGAAGGGCCTTTGTAAGAAAAACTAAATCAGCATTTTTTGACTTTTCAATAAAGCAACACCTCAAGTCAAAATTTGGGGGGAAGACATGATACTACGAAAAGAAAATGTAATGCACACCAATGTAGACATTTCCAACAGCAATCAAAAAAAAAACAGATGACAATTCCCAAGAACTCTAAGATCTACTAGTATCTTAAAAATAAAAAACTGCATATTTTTGTATATCTCTATTTTAAAAGTGCTTCAGAAGCCTCCTTTGGATTTTCAGGTAATGTTTGAAAAGAGTAACAGTCTTAGGGATTGTTATTTTCCACAGAAGCTACTGGCTGCTTGCTATGTTTTTTTTTTATAAGAAAACCCTTCAGGCAGTACATCCCTACCTGGTTAAAATCAGCAAAGTCAGACAACTTGCAAGACACGTCAGAAGCACAATTCCTGTTGGACTCGTGTAGGAAACAAAGAATTTGGGGGTTTTTTGTAGCTTGGCTACGTTGTCCTCCCAGTGTAATGAAATTATTTTCAGAGAACAATGGAATTCCTGAGAAATTTTTGAAGCTTTACTTCAGTTAATCTTAATCCCAATGACAAATTGGCCACAGCGACTACAGGAATGTTGAAGCTAAACTGGCTATTTAAGCTCTGGTTTTAAACACCCTACATATGGTTCATTAGCTCATCTCCTTGCCAGGTCAGAAAACAGGTGAAACCTGCTTGAAGACGGCTGAGGCAACCAGGAGACTCTGGAGGCAACACAGAATGAGTCCCAGTGTCACGTACATGTGAGCTCACCCAGAGAAATTACACCAGTGTCACCTACAATACACGCTCAGTCATCTATTGGTAGACCTGAGCCTCATCTGGAGGCACGATCTAAAATATACATCTCTCCTGCAAACTAAGAGGCAAAGATAAATTCCCCCACTTTGTTTAAAATGCTGCTGTTCTTGACCTCTGGGAAAAAGAAAGATTTATATAAATAAGAGTTTCTCTTTCTGCTTGCTTCCCTGTCCTGGAGAAATATGTATAAATAAGAGATCAAAGTTCCTGTACAAACACTCAACATAAAGCTGACAGGCTACAAAAGCAGAGCTTCTCCCTCAGCGTCTCAGGGAATGGTGACTTAGGAAGCCCCTGGGACTTTGCAGAGCTGCTTCCTCCACGAGACTATACCCTGTGAGAGAGGCCTTTTTTTTCATTTCATTTTCATTTCAGTGGTGCCTCTGAAAATATAAATATGTCAGAATGATTAGGTGGTAAATGGTTTATATTAGCTGCTGCAAGATATTTCTGCAGCCTATTTGGAATCACACAGTGCTGTCTGTGGCCTGATCTTTCTGGAGTCAGCCGAATTCTCACGCAGCAGAGAAGACTTGCAAACTTTGGCTTTGGCTAGCCCCACAAAAGCCCCAACAAACTTTTTATTTGTTTGTTTTTGTTTTGTTCCCAGTTAAGATTCTAGCAGGCAACATGACATTTCCTGGTTTTATCTTTATTTTGGCTTGTTTGAATGTCTCATCAGTTACCTCCCCATCTCCCAGCCAGCTGTGCAGATTCAACTGAGCAAATAAGGTCCGGTAGGAAGTTATTGATGGCTTTATCAGTATGAAACACTCACAATGCATCACCTGCATGCTTAGGAGTGTAATGCTGACAATAAATATGATAATGGTTGTCACACATCAGTGAGAGAAATGTTGAGCTTCCAAAGCACTGAATAAATTGCATTTCCTTTTATTTATTCAGTGCAATAGATGGCACAAAGATGGTAGAACCAACCAACCATTTTGACATGTTTACAAGGCTTTTAAATCATGAAATGGATTATTGCAGTGCTGAAAGTATTTGGCAAATGCATTTTATGCACAGCACATTCTGCTTGAAGAGGCAGGCTTTTTAATTTACATTTGTTAGAAGCACCTACGATGAAGAAGGATGGTATGTCAAAGAAGCTACACTTTTGGTACCAAACACCTGCACTGTTGCATCCAAGCTGCCTCACTCAGAACCACACTGCTAGACAAAAAGGAGACATGAGAGTCAGAAGAAATATGCAGATGCCCATGAATCACCTTGCTGGCTGTAGCCTGGTGTAAGCTGGATCCACAATAAGGCCCAAGCGTGGCCAAGCTCTTTCTCTTGAGTGAGTTCACAAACACACCTGATAGTGAGATTGGATCCATAGATCTTAATTAACAAGCCTTCTTTATTGGTCCTTTCCCACTTCAAGAATTTGGGTTTAATATAACAAATCTGTACCCATTTGAGCCTGATGCAACAAAGTGATAAATACTGCCCGCAACATGTTGAATGAAACAGACTTGTTTCATTTCCCACTGAGTCTCATAAAAAACAGTAAGAATAAAATCAGACCTCCATGACTTCATGACTGAGAACTGGTAGCAAACCTCTTGATGGACCCATCTTACATACATCCCACGTTTTATCTCACCTAACTTAAGCTGTCTAAAAGTGAAGCATTGCATTACCCAGGACAGCCTACCCACAGCGTGCTTCTGAGGTGGCCATTGCGAGGCAGGATGGCACAAGCAGCTATGACAACACTGTATGTTTTTGTCTGGTCAACAGTCCCACCCTGGATGTCTAAGTTTTAGATAGCCAGGTACAGATGAAATAAATCCCTACGCAGCATCATCTGCCCAGTACTGAGGAGCCGGTCCCTCACAGAACAGCAGTTATTTAAAGAGGTTCCACATGAAATCTCAACCCAAAGGTGCTACTTATGCCAAAATCTGATGAGTAGTCTCTAAAGAAAACAGTTTTCCTTCAACCATTTCTTTTTTCCCTTCCATTTCTGGATCCAATAAACCAGATCTTCAGCAGCTGTAAGCCAAACCCTTTTCAGCTCTGCTAGTTTAGAGCAGCTGATGGTCTAGTCAAAGCTTCAAAATCAGCATTTTGGCTTCAATTAATCTTTGCTGCCCCGAATACGGTGTTCAAACGTGGGAGCAGTTAACATAAATGTGAATTGTTTGAGGAACTAAGAAGCAGAAAACAAACCTAGTAAGAAACAAACAGTGCATTGTAAGCTGTTGGAAGACGTGCATTTTATTTGGGTTGTAGTTACAGGCTAAATAACCATGGCATTCTGCCAACAGTAAAGCTGTGGCTTTACAGAAGTGTCTTGGTTTTATTTAGAACAAAAACTCAAAGATATCAGAGCATCTTACAACCAGGGGAAATAATAACTTCAATATGAAGTGGAATAAAGAAGGACTGAAATCCCTAAAAATCAGTTTATAAAATGAGCCAAGAGAAATGGAATATTAGGGATAGGTCAAAAAAAAAAATTAGAAAAATGGCTAGTTCTTTGTTCCCATAAACCAGAAATTAATAACATGCACATATTTAATGTTCTCCAAGTTTAGACATGGTACCATTCCCATTGAATTAGGCATGTATACATTATTAACACACTTCAAACTACATTAAAGTAGCATGAATGGTTTGATTTAAAATCCACAAATGCCTGGCAGTAATGTATCTTCACATCAAGGAGAGAAGTGAGCAGAAACCTTTCCACAAGCTTCCAGTTCTGCTGAATAGTGTTAACATCATTCACATGATTTCAGGGAACACTAAAATTAATTTCTTCTCTAAGTATCTGTGGGATTTTGTGTATTTGCTTGGCTTTGGGCTTTAAGGAAAGGGGAAACAGTACTAGGAGAAGTACTGCGGGCAATTTTAGAAACCACAGGCCATTGGCAGGACAGAGAATAATGGCTCTGAGCAGTGCCAGTGGCTGCTAAAGACCTTTCTTCACTGACTCCTGATGCAATAGAGCAGTGCACATATAAAACAGCAATGCTGTGTGCAGCCTGTGTGCTCTGCTGCCTGTGCACAGTAGGCCCTTATGCTAAATGGTCTCAAGAGAGTATTATTTTGTGTGTGTGTGTGTGGTGCATCCATTCAAGTCTGAGATTTTTCTGGACTATATGAAGGCACATGGAGAAATTTTCTTCTCCTTGCCCTTTCTTCGCATATATCCCATGTTAGCAACAGTGGCTACACATTCCGTGTCACAGCAGAACAGACCGCTCTCTCCATGGCTATATCCTATTCAGGAGCTATTTCATAAACTATTCTACACTACCCTTTTTTTAATATTGTGAAACACACACACATGCTGTTCCCCGATCCATCCTCACCATTGGCTTAGTTGTATTTGGTGTAAGTCAGACACAGGTTTGCACTGCCCTGTGTGCTAGGCTGCAGGCTGGGCTTCATGACCTTTCTATAGTCTATTCACCTGCTGATCCACAGCCAGAAAAACTTATTTCCATTACAGGAAAATTTGCAGGAGTATTCTGATAAGGACAGCTGCTTTTTCATCACTAATGCAGTGTGTGACAGCAAAATTCAAGGAATGTTGTAGAAAAATTGTTTAAAACAGAGATGCTGTAAGTAACAGAATGGAATCAGAGAATTGTTTTCATCTGATTTCTATAAGAATGGAGGGTTATTTAATTATGTCGTCTGCATGTACGTGCATGAATCTGTATGTCCTTTCCACACATTGAACTTACCAGCCTTCTTGAAGCAAATTTGCCTGAGGGGTAGGGACTTCACAGTTATATTTCTTCATGAACGATGACCAATGGTAGCCAGGTAAAGAAAGATCCCTTTTACGTTTCCACTGAACAAATGACAAAAATATGAGTTAAACTCTTAGTAAACAGCAGAGAAACCTCAAGGGAAAATAGCTTTAGGTATCTTCCTACAACAAAAGATATTTCTCTAGGTGATCATCTTGAAAAACAGCAGAGAATCCAGCATAAATCTGCAGGAATCCATGCTTTATCAGTTCTTCTCAAGGAACAGCTTATTTTCTACTAAGAGAAATGTCAGAAATAAAGGTTTCCAGCAAAATATCAAATTCCTTAAACTAATTTAGAATGTTGCACAAGGGAATAATTTTGCAAGTTTCCATCTACTGAAACAATACCACACTCTTGGAAAACACAAAACCCACAATCTGCTATCCACAAACTGGTCTTTAGACTCAGTGTTGGCTTGCAGTATCCAGATGTAAAGCTTACCATAGCCCCCCCTTGGTGTAAACTAGCATATCATCAAGAAAACGGATATAACTCCACCTGTCCACATTGAGTAAGACCTTCATTTTGAGATATTTGGCAAGAAATCCATGAAACAGTATGAGCAGAAAGTCCTTGACCTGCTGGAGCTCAGGATTAATGACTGCTTTTGCTTTAAAAGTTATGATTAAAAAAACCAAAACCAAAAGTATCCACCCTAAAAATAATAAATAAATAAAAGGTCAAAAAAATCAAGTAAGAGCAACTCACATTGCTGCAAAGCTATACAGAAAATATTGTGCATTCTGCTTCTCCTAGCATCTTTTGCCCTGAGGGCAAAGGTGATGCCTGTCTTAAACCCTAGTTTCTCCTAAACAACTTCTTTCAGCAACTGAGAATCAACTCCTTACGTGCAGTTTCTTCAAGTTTTGATTCAACACAGATGTCTTGTTTTCCATTGTTTTAAAATCTTCATATTTTTCTTTTCCTTGCCTTCTATGGTATATCTTGAAGAATCTTCTCTTCATTTTTTCAGAGGCTTTGTCCTGTTGCTTAATTCATTGTTTTTTTCAAGGCTCAGTAAACTTTCCCTTCAGCTGCCTACCAAGGCTGTGTGATGAGATGGCAACAACCACCTGAGGGAGTCTGGATGTGGCTGGTGCTGCCTCAGGCAGGAAGTTGGAGAAGATGTCGTGTGGTTCCTTTCAGCTTTACATTTCCGTCATTTCAACTGTCTTTCTTCCTTGGCCCTGATTCGTTTCACCTGGCAATAGATTACATGATCCCAAATTCAGCAAAGCTCATTAAGTATAGGTCCATTCATCCTGTCTAAAATATTAGTCAGGAATGAACTTGGATCCCACTGGAACGACTTCTGAGAATCTCAGTAAAGCTTTTTCTCCCAGTTCCCCTTTTTCCTCCAGTTTCTTCAGAGCGTCTCTCGTCTCCATATCAGTTTGTGTGTCAGACCTTCCGTCCGATCTTGTTCCCAATCACTCTCCAGTTCTTCCTTTTCCTCAGACCTACCTCCTCTCTTCATCCTCTACATTGACAATTATTTATTTGTACCCTAAACCGTTCCACCTACGTTCTCACTATGCAGATCCTGTTGTTCCCATTCTCAGAGCCTACTGGTGAGGGAGCTTTGGGGATTAACTCAGCTCCAGCTGTGCAGCCTCTACCAAGCTCTCCTTCCAGCTCCTCTTCTACTTCTCCCAACAACAGGTTTGGTTACTGGTGCCAAGAGGAGGGATGAACTGCAGAGATCTTCAATCCAAATGTAAGCAAAGACTAGGAAGGCCAGGAAATGGGGAGTAAAAGAGTGAGGACCAAAAACTGAGGACTGTGATACAGGTTCCCCTATGCAGATGCAGTGAAATAGGGAGCAACAACCACCCCAGAGTTACTTCCCTCTGTCTCCAGCAATATGTGGCAACAGTTCAAATCAATGTAAGGACCAAGCTGACAGTTGCACAACCCAAAGACTTCTTAGCAGGATATATACTAAGAAAATGGGCAGTTTATTTTGAGGAAGATCTTTTTTTGTGATTTTTTCTTCCCAAAATTTTAACAATAGGAACCCAAATCTAGTCTAGTAAATAATATTCCTGTCCTAAGGCATTACATAATAAGTATGTCATCCCAGAATAAGTTTTTGTGGTTCATTTTGAGATGCCTGGAAATAACATTTATATTTAAAAAGGTAGAGAGGGGAAGGATGTTATTGATCATTGCTATAATAATGAGGCTTGTGCTTGCAGGTTAAATCTCTTTGTGCTAAGAAGCAAAGACTTACTGAAGAAGAACCTGTATCTCTGGCATAAATACAAGGGCATTAGACTGGCTCCAGGAAAGAAAGAAATCGGGAAGTAATTGTCAAAATTTGTGGGTTGATTTTGCTGCACCTGTGAGTTTAAGCTTTCAGTTTTAAATTATTATCATTAGGTTCTTTTATTGTGTGGGTTTGGTTTGTTTTTTTTTTTTTTAATATAAGAAGAACAATTAGTGATTCTTCTATCTAGCAAAAATGTCCTCCTGATAGCAAAATATCAGGAAGATGATAACATGTTATACTAAGTGACTGATTTACCCTTTTTGACGCAGGCCAATTTATTGCAATTAAAGATTGTCATTTCAGTACAGAGGTCAAAGACTAGGGCTTGTACAATCATTTTCTAAAGAAATTCTGAAGAGGCAGAAGAATGGGCTCTCTGCTCCCTCCATCATTTTATTCTGCCTCTGCATTGTTAGCAATGCTTGTTGCTAAAATGCATAATTTGCACACACACAAGGAGCTTAATTTTGATCTCAGTTACAGACTCATTATTCTAACCCAGAGCAAATAAAAACAGCTTTATGTAACCAAAGACTGAACTAAGCCCTGAGGGCCAGTCCTGCAAGACCTTCCTTGTGTGCATTTAAATTCAGATGACCTGTTTACAAGGAAGAGGATAATACAAACCAGATTGTGTAGAACTGGCCACACAATTGGTACAAAAGTCCTTACCTTCGTGGGTAACTATTTTACCCACAGGGAAGTTATCTGAGGCATGGCTCACACTATTCTGGCCTTTTTATCACTTAGTGTTGTGTCAGCATCATTTGCTAAATAAGCAGAGAGTGACGCAGAGATCTCCCAAACATGAAAATGGCTCTACCTTGGCCCTGGGAATTAGAGGCAGCAGGAAAACAGTAATGCTGGCAGGCATTCATGTTGCTGGTGAAAAAGTGGGGATGGAAAGAATAACAAAAGCAGGAGGGAGACCTGAGGAAGGAATGGATGAGACCTGATGCTGATGGGAGGAAAGAGAGGGTGTTTGTGAATATTCCCTTGCATGTCCAGAAATGAGTCTAGCCTTAGGACAAAGTCAACAGTGCCAAATAGGAAGTATGCTTCCCGATAGACCTTGGGTATTCTAAAATTTAGGGTTTGTTGCGGTGAATTTTTTGCTCATAATACACTGATTTTATGCTGGGGCTACCAGTACTCTGATACACATTCGTACTTGTTCTCTCAGTATACATTTGCTTACTCTGAGGCTGTCTTCAGCACTTCTCAGCTTTGTCCAAGAAGCAATTTAGTGCTAAATTATAAGAGAAACAAAATACACTACTCAACCATCAGATGGGCAGGTATAGTGCTTTCTCCTCTGGAAGTAAAAGAAGTTCATAATGGTTTATGAATAACTATAAGTTATAATTCAATTTAAATTAATGGATGGGTAAACCAAATAAGGCCTCCAAGTTCTTATTTTCCAAAGGGTAAACACTGAGGAAGAAAAAGAAAGAGTAACTGAAACTAATTAAACAGGCAAGCTCAGGAGTTTGCAGGCCAAGGAAACATATAAAATGTGCAAAAGCTACCTGGAACAAGCAATCAAAGCAGAGAGGAAAAAATGTATTTTTTGTGTATGATGTATGCAGGCTTGATTGTTCCAGTTTAACAGGATGAATCAGTCTAAGATTAATCTTCAAAATAATCATCTCAGTGTGCAGCAGCAGCCAAAAATACCGAGTAAATCTTGGGCATCACGAAGCAGGTTACTGAGAGTAAGACAAAGGGAGTCATTTTGCTGCTGCAGAAACCCATGGTGAGCCCTGAGCCTGAGTACCAGATGCTACAACTAGTGTAGCCCTGTGAATCCAGAAGGGTGTCATGGAGTTCAGGAAAATGTAATGACAGTCAGGTAAATCATCAAGGTAAAGATGAAAAAGGCTTGGACTCTGGGTTTGGGCAGGTGAAGGCTGGGAAGGACGTAATCAAGGATTTCAAAGTCATGAAGGTGATGGATAAGCTGAATGCAGAGCCCAATCACCCATACCTGCAGTATGAGGGCTGGGGGATGCTCAGTGAGACTAACAGGGTACCAATATAAAAGAGATTAAAGGCAGTGAGTACGTTTTTGCATGGGGGCAGTGAACTCATTGAACCTGCTACACAGGAGGTTGTGGATGCAGAGGTGTCAGCAGGGCCAGAGAGGGATTAGAAGTAGTCATGGACTAGACACAGGCCCATGGGTGGATACAAACATGACTAGACAAAGTCATACCTTCTAACATCCCTAAAAGAATAAATCTGGAAGAGGGAGAGCAGAGGGCAGACTGCAGAAGATGACAGGCTCCAATGCTCACCTTGAAGAGCGTGTCCAACCTCCACTGCTGGAGACACAGCCTCCAGCAAGATGAACTGCAGCTCAGATCTATTTCTTATGTACTTAAAAATCAACTCAAAAGGCATAAGAATGCTAATCTTATAAATAAAAGTGTAGTGTTGATTTGATCCCGCTACAGAGGAAGTGATAACTGCCAAAGTCAGTCTGAGTCAGAGCTACAAATGCAGAGGAAAACAAACTGTTCTTTTTATTCCTAACAACACTGAAACAATATAGAAGTTAAAAAATGCAGCACCTGGGCCTGAGGTTTACTATGCCAGCCACAAATGTGGTAGGGCATATGAAGCCCTATATATAGGACAGTATTTCCAGAAGATGCGAAATTACCATGGGAAGCTCTGGTGGCATCTACATACAGCTCTCCTCAACCTTTATCAAAATAAGCAACTTAAAGGGGTATACCATGCAATGGGGAGTCTAAATTAGGAGGTGAAACTAAAAAAGTATGCATTGGTGAGCCTAGCCAAAGAAAGCCTGAGAGGAGAGATAATTTGTTCTCTATAAACATATTAGTCAGGTAAATGTCAGAGGAGGAAGATGAGGTAATTAAGCTAAAGGAAAATGTTGTCAGAAGAACTAATGAGCAGAGACTAACCAGAAATGTCCTCAGGCTGGACTTGCTAATCTTCAGAAGGCTTCGATTCCGGAACAGCTTTCTGTTTGGAGCAGGAGGAGGAAAACACGTAGTTTTAAACTGGTCCTTGATCAGCCTGTGAAAGGAATAACACAAGGAGGAGAACTACAATAGCAAAGGACCAGACTTGGTGATTCAGGAGACCCCTTCCTTTGTGTCCTGGTTTGAGGCCTAAACCACAACACTTTGCCATGTCCCTCGCTCTCAGTGTCCCTTAATTGTTAAGCACGTCATCAAATAAGAGTGGCGAGTCCTGTGGGATTTCTCATGTCAGGGGCCTTGGGGAAGAGGAGGAGCAGCTGTCTATTATTTTGCATGGTCCCACCATCAGGTCAGCAGTACCTCATCATCAGCAGTGTCAAAGACGACTGACTAATCAAGCATGAGGTTTTGAATGGCTCTACCTATTGCACCCTAAAATGGAGCTCCTTAGCAGGAGACTGCAGCACATGGTGTGGATGGGGGATGTCAAAGGCACTGGACATCACATTGTATGTCTTTTCTAGACCCAAGGTCACAAGTACGTTTATTGAAAACCTGTATTGTATTTTCCTCAGCCCATTTCACTGCTGACCTTTCTACTGTTTAGGGGGTTTCTTTGCTAAAAGCCTATTCAGTGTTTCTGCTTTTGCTCTTTCCCTATTCTCTTTTGCCTGAGCCACTCCCACCCCCCTTTTTATCCCTAATGTTTCTGCCTCCAGAGGTAAGCAGAGATGCACTAAAGCAACCTAACACAATATCCAGCTTTGGTCACGACTTTCCTAAGCCTTCATATATTCATGTCAAGAAACAGAGGGAAAGAAACAGGTGGAGAATCTGCTGGGAAGGTTTTTTAAGCTTGCATTGCTTAAAAAGAAAGAACAATATATTGAATATTGGCTATATTTTTAAATGATGGCAATTAAAACTTCACTGCTGTCTCCTGTGTTACCTGGAATATCGAATAATACCACCAGGGTTTCAAGCTTTTGCCATTAAAGCTGATGGTTAGTTATTTTGAACACCCTCAAGGCAGCAGTTTAACATTGTGCCTGTCCTCTTTTTTCCTCTATGAAGTTTTCATATTTCCAAGTCACTGCACACAGTCCCATGATTACTGCTGTTTAAATATATCCTAATGCAGAGCGTTTAAAATCTACAGGACCATAATCAACTCAACCCACACAATAGCGCTTTGAACACCAAAGTGCTAGGGAATAATGGAAAGGCCACACGTATATATCTAATTAGCTAAATTTAGGAGCCTAAGAAATTTATTTCTTATTATACCCAAAGGCCTAGAAAACCAAGTTTTCACTCCTGATGTGTCAGCTTTTCCAATATTCCTGTCACCTGTGCTGTTAAAGTCCTAAGAATGACATCTGTACAAGCCTGCCTAGGGTGTCACTTGAAAGAGAAGATGTGCAGAAGATATTCCTGCTGACTGTTAGTCGTCCCCTTACAGTCCTATCTGCTTGGCTCCTCCCGAGCAGGAAATGAACAGCCTAAGGAATGATGTAATGGATCTACCATTCAAACCTGTCAAAACGAATGGAGGACTGAAAGTTTGCATCTGGTGCCACGGTTTCAGTTCAGGCTGGGTGCCTGTGGTCAGAAAAGAAACGAAGCAGATATTGACATGCAAACGTTGGGAGTCCCTCCAACCCCTAATGAAAAATAGTACTAGCAAAGGTGGTGTTAGATGTATGGATCTAAAAGAAGAAAAACCTTTTACAGTCAGCAAGTAAACTGGAAAATTACTGACAGGGTAGAAAGCATCTTTCTTTTGCCTGACTTCATAGAGGAACAGATCTGTGATGCAGCTGTTTCCAGCTCTCTGTCAAATTGCAAAACCAAAGTTGTCATACCTTTAAGGATAAAGAGAATAACAGCCTTTTAAACTCTACTCAAAGTGTCAGGGCCTCACCCCCCACGGCCACCCCACCTTTAAATCAACAGTAAAGGGTTCACTGATTTCCAGGGTAATAGGAATTTGCTCTTATTTGAATGTGACATTAACATGGATATACTGTTCTCAGGAGAACTGACTGCTATGGGCCAGAGCTGGACATTGATTTCACACCAAATTCCCCATTGATCAGGCACGGTAGGAAGTCTATTCATTGAATTGATAGCAGGATATAGCTATACAGTATTTGTTTTTCTTTTAATATACAGCTTCAACAGCAAGCCATGCATGAATTTAATAAAAGAAGATAATAATCTATCCATTCTAGGAGCTATAGACTCAACCTGGGTGGTTATCAGACCTGCCCTCACTGCTATAAATCATGTCAAATAGGAGACTCATTTTAGCTCTACGAATGAAAAGTATTCTCATGTTTTAAATATACAGAACCTGTGCTTTCTACTCACTCACATTCAGTAAATCAGTAATGGTATTCAGTTATGGTTCATCAATGTAAAACCATCAACAGAAAAGAGTCAGACCTATTGCACTCTTAGAAACCAAACATTTGAAGGCAACAAAGCGGCTCTAAACAGTGAATTAAAGTATTTGCAGTATCTTTTGCAATGATCCATAGTTGTTCGGTCAGCTCTTTCAGTCGTTGATTCATATTTAGCTTTGGAGGTTTTGTTAAGGTCATTTTACGAAACAATAAAAGGAGATGCTTTGAATATGCTAATGCCTCCTATTGCAGGAGAGCTAACGCTGGTAGGAGAGAAAATGGGCTGATGTAAAAGTCATTGAGAACTGTAAGGGAAACTGAACGGGCAGCACAATTGTTAGCAGAGTGCTGTGTCTGCAGCTCAATCTGGGAACAGATCCTTAGCAATCATTTTCTGCTGGACGCTTGTAAATGACAGAAGTTAAACAAGAGGAATTACACCCATAATGTTTTTCAAGAGGAAAAGAGCTGTACTTTTTAACGTGTAGGTTGAAAGTTACTTTCTAGATGCAGAAGTGGCTCAAATTCAGCTCTTACTTTTCGTTCAGGGAGCATCAATACAGCCAAGAAAGGGACTCTGGGTGCAGACTGGAATAAATAAGCAGGGATGGCACATGTGAAGGGTGCTGCCTCACAGGCAGCATTCTCGTTTCATGGCACAACAGGGTGGCCCAGATGTTCTTACTGGCATAATTAAACATCAGAGTTTCAGTAAACTACATCAACTCTTCTTTCTCCTTTACCAGCTCATCTGGCAGAAATTAAAGTTTTGCTTTCTACCTCACCTGACCTAGAAAATGTGATGTGGTTTTGTGTAACAAACCCCTCAGAAGAGCACAGAGTGATATCAGACAGCTGCTGAAAGATCTGTGGAGCTTAAAGGCTGCTTGCTCTTACCCCAAGGTATGGCTCTCCAGCAACTCTGGTAACAAAACTGGCATGGAAACCTGAATATGATAGTGAGTTCTGCCGAGCTATCTAAAGTAACAGATTAATAAGGTAAAGGAAAAAAAAATAATCCTTCTAAATGTCTCTTAATCATGCCATTCTAGTAATCCTTCACAATTATTATAGTGATTGAAATTAAGATATATCATAAAAAAAAGAAATAGTGGGGAAATTCAAACTCACTCAGAAATTAATTTATTCCCCCATGTTTATCTGACGATAAAAAAACCCACCAATGTTAGTTACATGCAATTCATTCACCCAGCCAGCAAAAAAAACATAAAAGATGGTAATAGCCTAAAAAGAAGCAATGGCAACTGAACAGAAACAATGCAGGAGGGCAGGCACAGAAACTGGGGCAAAATTCACAATTTTAGCACTGTTCATCCTTACCTCGGGTAACTCCAGGAATAGCTGAGAGTTTGGGGAAGGTGAGGTAGGGTTTTGGGGTTTGTCCCGTGCTTAATGACACATCTAGAAGTTCCACAATTGAAGGAAAAGGTGAGGGCAGCCTCTGACAGTGTCATCACTGAGCTGGTGGTGGCTGGGTAGGGCAGAGAACAGATCAGTAGCATCATGGGTGATGGTAGCACAACTCAAGAGCATCAGGGAGACCAGAGGACAGTGAGGTAAGATCCTCTAAGCAAAACAGAACACAGAGAAAACCTTGGAAATAAAGAAAAAAAAAAAAAAAAAAAACCACCCAAAGGCTTTGTTTTCATTGTACAGAACATAAAAACAGTTGCTGTACCAATATAAATGTTTGAGAGTCTCCTGTTTGCAGTGTTACTAAGACACAGTCAACAGGCAGTTGTAAACCTAGCTTTGTTTTAACCTATGTAGGAGATTTCTTCTGTGCAGCTCACAGTACTTTTTTTTCCAAAACATCATAGTGTTTGAAGCTGGAATCACATCCACATCACATGACTTGACCATCAAATTTTTGCCATCAAATTTTATCCAATTACTAAACCAAATACCCAGTGATTGTCTAAGAAATAATTTATACCCAGCTAAAACAGATTCCCAAAAGATTTTTTATCTTGGATGAAAATCTTGGGAAATGGAGAATCAATCTGTCCCAGGAGCATATTCCAACATTTAATCATACTGAAAGTTAAAAAAAATTATATTTAATCTAAATTCATCTAGCTTTAGTTTCCAGCAATTGATTCTTCTCAGGCTTTTCTTAGACTGCTTAAAGAGTTCTTTAGTACCTTCATTTTCTTCTTGTGAAGGTACTTATACACTGCAATGAAGTCATCTTTATCCTATTCCGATAAGATTGAGCTCTTGAATATCTATTATTATAAGTAGGGCTGACTGGAAACAAGATTCATGTTTTGTTAGGTCTTCAGAATTCAGTTGTTTTTTCCTACTGTAAAATAAAATGGAATTTCTGTAACCCACAACACTAAAAGCAAGTTTTTTCCTTTTTAATCCCAAATTACAGATTAGTTGTTTGATAGCAATTAGGCCTACTAGCAATATCTACATCCCTACAAACTTTCATTTATCATAGCTTCCCTTCGATGACTGTCATTGAAGATGAGCTGTCTGCACTATGTACTAAAATAACATTATTTTTAGCTATGCACAAAACCCCAAATCACTCTCCATTTTCTGAATAGAGAGATTGGGGCAAAAAGAAATAATGCAACAGTTGCAGAAATTTAATAGTAAACCTCCTATCCATTTGGCCTCTTGCAACACATTAACTTTACTGTTTGGTCTCCAAATCCCTTATTAGTCCTCTCACTTTCTCTCTTTCCATTTTGTAACTTAATCTGTGCCATTTTTTCTTTACCTATGTTTTCCTATGGAATGGTTGTAAAATTGCCATAGTTAGGGACAGGTTCTAAGGGAATAAAGGAACAATGCTTAAGATTAATACAAAAATCTGGAATTTTGGTAATTTGTCATCCATGAACATCAGTGGGAATGTTAGGAGACGGTTGAAATACCCTGTATTTCCAGTGTATTTTTTTCCCCCAAGAGTATGATTTTTCCTGAAAAAGAACTCTAGCATTATCTAAAATGAACACAGTGTGTAGGATATTGAATTGTTTCAGAAGCTCCTGAGTTCCTGATTATTTTTGAAATATCAGTTCTGTTCAGAAGGTTGATTTTTTTACTTCCTAATAAGCTCAAAAAAAATATGGAAAAAGTCTTACTAGTGTATTTTCTAAATTTTCAGTGCGCTCAAAAATTCCTTTTGCCACTCAAAATCCAAACAAAAAAAACACCCAAACTAAAACTCAAAATCCTGTTCTGAATATGAAAATAGATCAAGAATCATTTTTTTTTTCATATTTTTCAACAACTTCAGATTCTTAATCATTTTTGTCAAACTAAACTACCAAAACATTAGGATGATTAAATATCAAATGACTTCATCACTGACCTTTAAACTACAGTGTAGAAGGGGAAATAATACTACACAATGGGAACTGATAAATATAAAAATGTCTTTTTAAAGAAAGAGACATTTTTGTTGTTTCTAATTGAGGTTATTTATTACGTGATCTGAACAAAAAACAAGCCTAAAGCTTGCCTAAAAGCTTTTCCTACTCACTTGGCAAAATAATCCTGAATATTAAACAAGTCACAATATTTTCATTGCTGTGACACTTTGGGGAGGGGAGAGCAGTGTGGAGGAGAAAATGTTACGTGTATCAATAGCCATATTTTATATCTAGTGAAAAATTCAGCCAGATTAGGCAGGAGAAAAGCTCTTAATTTTAGATACCAAAACCTGTCAAGGAATTTCTTCTCTAGAAGATGGTTCCAAACCATCATCCTTAAAAGTAAACCAAACTAACCATATCTAAGCCCTATGGGCAAAATCATCCCATAACCCATCTTCCCCCAATACTCAGCCACAGAAATTAGCAGTACTAGAAACCTCAGTAGCCAGTGACATCAAATTTATAGACAGAAAAAAAGTCTTTAGGAAGAAGGTACACAAAACCCCCAAGGGCGAGGAATGAGATGAGAAGCAGTTGTACCATCCAAAACCACTGGATTAGGTCCTCAAGATGCTGAGGCTCAAAAGCTATTGTCAGGTGTCAGGAGTAAGGTGGAGGATGAGGTGAGGGCAATGTATTTTGTGTTGCTGCACTACAGACTAGGATAAACTTTTATGACTCTAAAAACAATGGGAATTATGTGGTTGAAGCTTAAACATTACTTTTTACTACTCACCTTTTTCCATCCACTGGTACTTGGTTTGGATTAAACTAGGAAGGTACAGTTCTGGATCCATGCTGTTGTTGCCTTCAGTAGGTGCAGAGCCTAATCCAAAAAAATCAGATTTGTAGTACTTCTTAGGAGCCTAAATAAAGCACATCAGTATTTAGCGCCTACCATCGTCACAAGGAGTTTGGCACCTGGCTGCTTCTGAATATCATTCTTGGCATTTATCTATATCTTTAACATTTTTAAATGTCTTTTTAAGTCCAGGCCCAATAAAAAAAAGGAGGGATTAAATGATACCTCAAAATGACTATGCAGAGGAGTTTAAAATCCTGGCACACGTTCATTACATACAATTCTCGATACCCTGGGCCACAATAGCTAAATACAAGCAGGTCTTCTGCCACCTGACAAGGGTCTTCTGTCCTGAAAACCCTCCCTTTCTTGAGTTGTCTGGGACTAGTTCTGCTTGTGGCAGCGTGTCAGCTTCTTTTTTAAAAGTATAACCTTTTGACACTTATTTATATTACACAAGAAAAATCTTATTTCTCATGCTTCTCATGAAAAAAACCCTCAAAGGCAAAGTGGAGCTTTGTTGCAAAGGGCTAAGAACTGTGTCTCTGCCACTCCACTTAAAAATCAGAAATACTTCCCTAGCTCCGGTGACTTGTAGGTCTTGTGCTCTAGCAGAGGGGAGTTCATTCCAGCAGGAGTGATTAAAGAGTAGATATAAGACAGAATCATGGGATGCCCTAAAATAAAAGTAATATGTGTTTCCCACTGTGTAGTTTTTTTCCTTACAGAAAGCATCCGTTTTATCAAAATAATTGTCAGATAATACCAACCAGCGACCACATTTCATAGTTCATGGTATACAAACTGAACCTGATTATTCTGTAAGCTCAGGGGAGCACCTTACTCATCTTCTACTCCTTGTGTGTTGATCCATTCTGATGATTGATACACCTCATTCCTCAAAATTTCTGCATTTTACAAAGCCTTACATTACAGCTCCCTGCTTTCTCCCTGAGAAATTAGAGCATCATAGACTTCTTTGAACATACTTTTAAGTGTCACTGAGAATGGAGTTCAGGTTTTGCACAACAAGACCTCTAGGATTATGGCTGGACACATCAAAATCTCATGTGGTTTTCAGAGATGCTGATTGCAGAGAATGCAAGTAAGCAAGGAGCAGGGTACCCAGCTTGTGTGAAAATCACGCCAAATAACGGAGGTGCTCGAAAACTTCTCTAAAAGTCTTATGTCTCAGCAGCTATTAACATCTCCCACTGTACAAATATCTTACATGAAATCAGGAACATCACTTTTCCAAGTGACCACCATGCAAAACCAGATCAGTCTAACAAGTCTGTTTCTCAGCAAAAATATCCTGGACAGACTGCATTAATTTAACTGCTAATGAAGGTAGCAGTCAATGGATCGGCGTGTGCCAAGAGAGAAGAAATGGAGAAAATAGAAGAAAAACACTTGAAGAAGGAACTTGTTAAACAGTATATCTTTTTTAGAGTGCCTCCTTTTAATTATTCTTACAGAAAGCAATCAGGTTTGGACTCATCTTTTGTACTCAACCTATATTAAGTCTTTCATTTTCCTCACTGACTTAAAGCAGTGTTCTTTATTCTTCCCACTTCAAATGAAATATCCACATCATTTGTTAATGCAGGTTGTTGGTTGTCAAAGCTTGTAAGGGTCCTTCAGTTTGGGGCAACTCACTTACAGAGCCTTAGGCTTCAATCCAGGAGATGTAATAAGGCAAACTGTAATATACAAGCCATGAACAGACTCATATCTATGGAAAAAAGGTTTCACTTTCTAATGCTCATATAGCTCAGGGTAAATTCAACTAAAATCCCGTCTGACTCTGACATAGCATGAAAGTAATTTTTATTCATTGGAAATTAGATGGTAGCAGAAAAAAAATAATCCTTATTTTATATAAATATAAGAATTTCCTCTAAAGTGGTTTTCATTTTTGTCCTGGGGGGAAGGAGGGAAAGGAGGGGATCTTATTCCTTGTTTTGTTCTTTGTGTGTTCATGTTCCTTTCTTTTTTTTTTTCTGTAATTTAGGGGGGGAGGAAATTGTTCCATAACAACACTTTAACTAATTTTACCACCTTGATCTCAAAGGATAAACTAGGTGTTCATAGTTTACTGTTCCTGCTTCTACTTTTGTGTTACAAATCTAAGAGATTTCATGAACACTGAATAGCCCATTCATCCTGAACAATTCAGCCCTAAAATCATTTCTATGTCATTATTTTTGAATGCTTTTTAACCTGTTGTTCAAAGAAAGATGAAGTTTATACCAGTAATCAGTGCTAATGAGCAAATCTGACTCCATTATATTATTATAATTTGCCATGAAAAAATATTGGTCTTTTAATGGCCATGCTGTTAAATCTTCCTACTGTTCTTTATTTCTCATATCAGGTATTACACTCTGTCCATTAGATGTTCAGATCCCTCGTAAACTCTTGCCTGGTTGTTCAACAAAAAAAGAGATTTTCCTGAGAATCAGTTCTTCCCAGATGTCTTGGCAGTACAGTGCCTCCGAATGGGGGTTGGTCTCCCAGATGAAAAGTGACAGGACCAGATGAAACGACCTTGAATTGTGCTGGGGCAGGTTTAGGATGGATATTAGGAAAAATTACTTCACAAAAAGGTTGTCAAGCATTGGAACATGCTCTCCAGGGAAGTGGTTGAATCCCCATCCCTGGAGCTATTTAAAAGACAGGTAGACATGGTGCTGAGGGAAACAGTTTAGTGGTGGTTTTGGCACTGTTAGATTGATGGTTGGTCTCGATGATCTTAAAGATCCCTTCCAACGTAGACGATTCTATGTTTCCATATCACATTCAACACAGATAAAAGACATGCAATCCCTTATAGTATAGCATATATTCTGAGACATGGGTTTCTAAAATCAGAAAAAAAAATCTAAGCTAAGTTCAAAGGTACAAGGGCTTTTAAGTATCTGGGCAAAAACCAAAAAGCCAAAATTTAAATGTTGTTGAACAGGGAGAAGAATCAGGCTTTAAGGAAATAATTTCAAAACATACTGACAGAACTAGTACAGCACGTAGTAAAGCTGGTCAAAAGATATGTTTGCTACTACATTTCCAGAAAAATTACCATTTCTCAGAAATGACCCAGTTTTGGTCACACTTTCTTGACTTAAACCAAAATTCTCTGGAGAAAGAGTCCTTTCAAAAATAGAATAGCCCAGTCAGTGAAGAATTAATAAAATGGCATGGATGACAAAATCCCTGGGTTAGGATTGTGACTGTACTGGGCAGAAAAGGCAACCTCCCAAATTTTTGCTGGAGCCAGTCCACTTGGTTACACATCTCAATATTCAGCAGTCCACAGCCAGCAGTTGCCTCCACTGCTTTGCCATGACAGCACCAACCTGGGCCAGCAGAGATGCACGTTTGACTTGACTCCAAATTCAAATGAGCAGAGATCTGATCCTGCCTCTTCAGCGTTATTTAAAAGACCATTACCACCATCTGAAGACATGACACAAAGTAAGGTTTCGATTTAAAAAATATTATTTTTTAGCAAATGACAGCATCTTCTGGCCAACAAACTGAACTCATGGTCAAGAAATACGTGGAGAAATATGACCAGAGAAAGCTCCTCAATAGTTAGGCACACACGAATCTGTGAAACACTTTGAATATTCCCTGAAATTGAGTGCTGCAGCAGTGAGAGAGTGGGCTACACCCTGCTGAGTTCATTCACATGAATAATCCTAGGGCTTTCTATCAGACTGTTTGTGTCAATACGGCAAACAAGTTTTGGCCTGTCCTGAATATTGTTCATTACAGTTTGCAACAGAGCAGATGTAATTATGTAAGTGAGAGAAAGGCAGCAGGAGCAGTTCCTAAAGGCAGGACATCATTAAGATTTCACAACAGGAACATTTTCCCAAGGGATCCAGAGGAAACGAGAGCCATGGATTTCCTGAGGCCAGACTCTATGTTTGGCTTCACACATCCAAGTGCATTCTTAATTGCAGCGTTCACTTGAAAGGCATAAAGTTGCCTGGAAAGTGAACAGGATTTGAAACAAAACCTAAAAAAATGTCCACTCCTTCATCCTACCCAACATGGAACGTGTGCTGGAAGAGGAAATCAAAGAATGGTCAGCTTTGGAGATTTACCACATGCCATTTTCGCTGGATAATAGAAAAATAAATGTGTGCATTGCAAAGGGTAGCAGTTGCTACACGTTTTAACAACCAGGGCATTGTCAATGAGAAGAACCAAGTCTGCAGGACGACTCTGAAGCAAGTTAAGAGGCATTAAGATTGAAAGCAATCAAAGTTGGCCAATGAGCTTAACACATCTAATATGCATGGAAAGAGGTGCTGCCTGGGCTTGGATTCAGATTCATTATAGGACCAAGAATCAACAAAATCCTTTACTTCTCCTTATCATTACAGCAAATTCTTTATTACAGGTTAGAAATGGTGCTCAAAGCTAGATAGTCACTCCTTTGGGTGAGCACATACACTCAAGTCCAGGTTTGGTTGGGGGTTTTTAATCTAGTGAAAACTGAATTAGCACCAAGAAAAATCACACACTGATTGGCTTTAATTAAAGGGGAACACTTCAGATATTTCTCCTTGAAGCAGGAAATTTCCTGCTGGAAAAAAGTCTTGAGAGAACTGCCTTGTTGTATGTCTATGTTGGGGTCACTAAAACTGTTCGTACATCACAACAACATAACACCATCACACTGCCTCCTGAGCTGCTTTGCAGCAGAGAAATTCAATGTTGTAGCTGTGTATGAAACTGTGCTAAATACTTTTATGAACACACACACACACATATACCACACATATACATAAGACAAATAAGAAGGTCCCAGGAACTAGAGCCAAATTCTGATCTGATAAAGATTTAATATCAGATTTAATGTGGCAGAACCCCTTTGTGTGAATCTTGCTTAGCTCTGTTAGGTGGCAGTACTATTTCTGAATTGCTCCACTTCAAATTTTAATCAAATCCACTCCTTTGTGACTATAATACACTGCTTCATAATAATGAAGCTTAATGAACAGAATTAAAAGTTGATTAATTGTAAGCACAGTTAAACACAGAAATGCTTTGCTTCTTTGCCATAAAATCTGTCTACTGTTAAAAACTTGTCACTTGCTGTCCTCTCTGTCTTTGGATTTTTAAACAGCTTTTATGGGCTTTTCAATTGCTGCCTGCAATTCAAATCCACGTTCATTTCTGTCTTCCTTGGCCCTTCACCCTCCTGCACCTCCACTTTCCTTTATCTGAAGGCAGAAAGCCACATCAAGTTCAGAAATTGCGTGATGCATATCTGACATTGCCACAGCTTTTTTTGCCTAGTTTAACAGAACTCACAGTGTAACAACAGAGGATGGTGTTGTCCTGTATCTTCACAGAGATTCACTCAGAGCCACTCTATTCACTAGCTCATTAGCTGGTCTCGTAAGAGTATGGTGCTGCCTTACAACTGATCAGAACTCAGTTCAGTTCAATCCTCAGCATATTTCCAACCTTCCAAAGTGAGAAAATGAAAAGAATGTTTTCCACATCAGAGGGAGCAAGGAGATAAATATCTGAGGGAAGTAAAATACTGAAAAGAGAGTGTAAAGATTGACTTTGCCCTGGGAAAAAAAATGCTGAAAAAAATTGTGTTGGAAGTTTTATGCAGTATTATGTGCGTGTATTTTTATCTGATTTTGTCTTCCTTGAGTGGCCTTACCTGGATCATGTTCCTCTCATGTCTTATAAATGCCAAAGCAGCCAAGGTTTTCCACAGAAGTATATTGAGCAGACACATCCTTCAAAAAGCGCTGCTGTGAGAAATCCCAATATACTTATATTCCTATAGGAAGAAGAGTTAAAGTTAGGCAAATACTAACTGAGCCCTCTTAAATCCTTCGGAAATTCTCATCTGGCATATACTACCTGTTGAACACTAACTAAATTTGACTGATCATTTAAAATCCTAAGTCACTTGGCCACACAGGAAAATGGTTATTTTTTCTTTATATACAGAAATCAGCAACTGTATGTTCTACTGTCTTTTTTTTTTTCAGGAAGAAAACACAATTTTTTCAAATCACTGCAGTCCCAGACATCTAAAGGAGAAGTATTAGTTTTAAGTAAACTATTTTGATTTTCTTCTTACCAGATCTTCACATATATGGCAAGATTCAAAAAGACCCAAAAAGTCACTCAGAACATTGAAATATTTTAAAAGTTTAAAAGTATATATGAAAAATATAGATTCCTGAGATATTATATGTCTCACTCATGTATTTCTCAAAGCTTTAGAAAACAGGAAGATCATACAAACTCTTATAAAAATATAAATGCAATGTGTCAAATGAAAAATAATAATTATTATCTTAACAGCATCTTGGGTATGTATCTTTTATAATACATGATGCATTGGGAGTCTATTTTACTTGGGTTACAGAATTAAAGCAGTAGGAGGTCTAATTTGAATTAATATACAGATTCATTGAGAAATATCAATAGGTTTAAGTATGATTCCTTGTAATATGCTGTTTTATGCATTTACAGTTTGGTCGATGGGGAAAAGGAGCTGCATAGACTAAAATTATACAGTTTTCTTGAAACATATCTAGAAGAAGTTTTGAAGAAAGCGCAACACAACAATTGCTTTCAGAAATACCCACCCCAGTTCACATGGTGCATGAAATTGTTGTGACTTTCCTTACTCTGCACTATATCTTTAAAAGTCTAGGAAGTGCCTGCTATTTTTCAAGACAGACTCGATGATACGTGCTGTGATGTCTACTGCAAATTTACCTTTGTTGTTGTTTTGTTGCTTGTATCTCTGATATAAGTTATGCATCTCTTATCAAGGACAAGCAAATCACACTGGTGGCAAAGCTAAGGACATCCAACAGGTGTCATGCAGCTCCCATGTCAGGGCCACCATATGGATTTCTGGGTAACCCGAATCCCTCTGGGATGAAACAAAGCTACAAAGACCACGTAGGCTGATACTCATTGCTGACTGACCCTCAACCACCACGGAGGAGTCCATGCAGCTTGGGACATAGACCCCAGGCATTGGTTGATGTCAGGTCATTCATTTCCTGAAACCTCTGTCCAGATGTCCCTTTTCCCTTTCCTCTCTGTAACACATATTTTGCACCTATGAGCCTTCAGAGGATTTAGGTATGCAGCTCTGAAGGCTGGCTACCTCTGAAGGTTGGTTACTTTGCCATGACAGAGCTGAAACCCTTTCTTTCCATCCCAGGGATCACATTCCTTTCACAGTTCAAATGCAGGGTATTAGCACACATCCACCTCTTAGCACTGAATATAGAACAAGCTTAAAAATCAGACTCCTAAAGTGAGTTGGCAACCGAAGTAGCCATTACCCTGTAAAACACTTTTAATCTTCTAACTATTGGGAACAAAAACCACATGGAGAGCAATGAGCTCTCGCTGTCTCCAGAGTGCCAGGTGACTACACCAACTCATAGTCAATCTGTAGCTATAGAGAAATACTGCAAATTTGCTCCAGCAAAATGTCCTCCTTGACATTAGACAGCCGGGCTGAGTGTTTCCTGGCAGCTCCTTATGCTTGTGAGTGTCATTGTTATTTTGTGAAAAAAAAAAAAGAAAAAGAAACCATGTTAAGTGCACAAGTAAAACGACAAGCATCTTACTGTTCTCTAAAAAACCTTCCTGATTGCATGTCACTCACTCTAAATTCTGATTAAAAGAGGGCATTGAGAATCTCAGCTGGCAATGCAAAAGGATAAATGGACTTATCATCAGCTAAATTTTGTACAAACTACCAGGCTCGGCAGCATTCATTTCAGAGCAAACTACTTGGGACCACTACCCAGATGTTAGCATATGGTCTCACATTGCAACATTTACAGTAAAGCATTGCAAAATTGTTTTTTTTAAGAAAAGCCACCTCTCATGCAAATGGAAGTGCTCTATGTAAAACTAAGGGTAGTACTGACATAGAACAGTAAGGACAACTTTATTTATAACCTCAGAGATGGGGAAATAACAATACACATGGGAAACTGTGAAGTGTAGTCAGTACCGAGAGCCTAAAATCAGGAAGATGTGGTGAGCCCTGTCTTGGCATGACTTTGAAAATTCCTTGTTAGAGCTTAGACTTAGAGGTTAAAGCAGAGTGGAGGACCAGCTGGGGACAAAACAGAATAAGGGAGGACATGGTCATGCTAATAGTCATGGACTATCTCCCCTTTTTCATTCTCAGATGGTTTTCATATATTATTTGCAGAGACAAAAGAACAAGACTTCCGTGTGGTGAAAGCCAATGTGGGAAGATTTCTCAGCCAATATGAGCTGGGACAAAAAAATCAAAATAAGCCTGTTGCTGAAGAAGTGTTGGTGCTGACTGAGGTGCAGGATAAAAACAGCAAATACTGAATGCCTACACAGGGTCTTGAAGGTGAGAAGAAATGCAGATTGTCTTCTTAAATGTTCAGAACCTGCAACAAGGCTTCCATGGTTTATTAGTCAAGGGTAGAATAAGGCTCTCCAGGATGCCATTAATTGTTTAGGATATCCTGGAGCAAGTGCTTCTGCATATTCACTTGATCTCAGTCTCTTTCTATGCATTATGTTACTACACTAACACCCCAGCTGTATTTGCTGTTCATTGTCATTTTCTAGCAGTGAGCTAATGACACGGCTATAAAACAACGAGCAGCTGGTGGCACAGTACAAATAAGTATCATTCAACATGAATTATGAATGGCATGAAAGCACTAAAGAAAACTTTTCAAAATACGTGTGATAATGCGTCCCAATTCTTCTCCCATTCCCAGCTGCTGACTCATCTCTGAATGTTGCCTGAGCGAGGGAAGGGGCCAACAAGGAGCTCTGGTTTGGTTCGGGTCCCTCACCACAGGTTGTGTACATGGTACTGAAGCACTAGCTTGACAATACATCACACCAAAGGACTGATACTTCTCAACCTAATTAGCCTGCACACAACTGGAGCTTTTTGTTAGCACCACACTCACTTGGGAGTAAGTAGAAGTGGTAGGTAGAAGAGATCTGGACCTAAAACTGTGGAGTCCCTAGACTATTCTGCAGTAATAAGTAATGGAACCATTCAGGGTTGCACTACACAAACTGGGTTATCAGGGAAACACTGGTAGAATTTGAAGCACTGGTCTTGGAGAAGGACGAAAAGAGAAATCTAAATCCACCAACACCTTGGAGCAGGGATGGGAGATGATAGGCAGGTTCCAGGAGAGTCACAATCCATCTCTGAAACTGTGTTTTTCTACCTCGGAATTCACTGTAATGCATTAAGCTTAGCATTCACCTGCAAAAACAGTGGTTTGAAGAGGGAGAGAGGACTGTCTGCTTTTATGTTGCCAACTGCCACGGGGAGCAGACAAGAAATCCTGGCCTCTATAAATTGTCGGAATAAGAATGCTTGGGGAAACCTAAATACATAGGACTGCTTCTACCTATTTATAGCATCCTGTAAGGCAAATGCAGCTGGTGATAACGTTGAAAGGTCTTAGATTTTCATTTTGTCTAAAAACATGAACAAATTAAGATCTCAAGAAATGGATGGTTTGTTCCTGAAGAATGGTCTGTTCAAGATACATAGAGATGTTTGTTTGTTTTTAAAATAAATTCTGTTTTAGAAAGGTGGTGGGAATTCGGTGGAAAAGCTCTGTATTGATACAGTCAGAATACAGCCTCAGTTAAGTCTTCAAAAAATGGAGCATTTAAATTACACACTGAGGCCCTTCAGCCTGCATGGACTTCATGTGTATACTTGTCTTTGCAGATTGCAGTTAGTCCCACTGATGTAAATGCAATTATTTTCATGGATAAAGTTATTTATAATCCATGTGTCTCAACAGATCGTAGCCTGCATGTGTGCACAAATACTGCATCACAATGTCATTTATGTATGGTAAAATGGTAAAGTGATCCCCTCTTCACACATTTAGATAGCCAATTCAGATGAGCAAATACTTGATTCAAGAAAACTGTAGCGTGAATGGGGTCTTTCGCTAGTACACATCTTCAAAAAAATCAACTTATTTATAATTGAGGTTGAAACAAGGACTGCTATTCAGTTTGGTAGCACATAAATGGTTTCCTAGGAGAAAAGAGGGTGGGTTGTTTTCAGATAACCAGGTGTAAAATTACCTCCAGTAACAGTTCTTTCCGACAGAGATCCCGCATGGAGCTGTAGAGGAGGGATGCTACCTTCATCTGGAGATGCAGGAGCTTCCTGAAGGCAGAACAAAGTGTGAGTGCCCTCTGTTTCACCAGAGACATCAGTGTGAGCTCAGAAACCTTCATAAAACAAAGCAGAGCTTGATTACCACATAGACAGAACCAGGCTCCCACTAACTCTAGCAGTTTTTGTTATTATTATTGGACCACTGGGGTACCCAGAAGTCAGGGAATTTCAATACCCACACATCCTCATTGAATATTAATGCCAGAACCATAACAATAGTGGCTAATAATGCAGCTTTTCGCTGCCATGTGAATTACACATCAATATTAATGAAGCCTTTGTTAACAGTCAGTGTTCTCTCCTTTCTGTGTCTCTGCCAGGATTTTGGACTGGTTTATGCCAACACCACATACTTAGATGTCAACCCTGAGCAGGTCCTAGACATTTCAGAAAGGGCTTTCTTTTGCAAATGTTCATTTCAATTAAGAAGTATGTCATATCAAGGTAGCTTTAAATTGACAGTTGTTCAGTTCTTTCCCCCTAAACAGAACAGATGTGGCTTTATATTTCTGCATATCCTAAAAGTAAGGCTGTCTTTTATTTCAAAATGTTATTACAACAGCCTTTGTACACAAATTCTAACACAATCATTCGCAATTATATATAGTTCTCCTTCTTCCCAGAATCAGACATACCAAGAAAAGCCAATGGTTTTGTGATGAGAAATGGAGACAAGTAGTTTCCAGATCTATAAGAAGCCCATGGTGCAGATTGGTAAATGAGTTCACCCTGAATTCTGCTGTTCTGAACAGGAAATCATTCCAGTGCTTTGAACCTTCATATGAAATTTAAATGTAATTGCCAGAAGCATTACCTTATTAATAAAAGTAGAAAAGCATCATTACTAATTATCGTGAGCTTCATTTGCATTTTCTAAACATTTACATTATCTAATCTAACTATGTAACAGATGCTTGCATGATTTCCAACTCCGCTCTCTTCCAAAACGAATACACGACACCAGTAAATAATAAGTGTTGCTTTGGACTACTCCTGTCAGATATAGTGTCTCACTCAGAGAGGAAATTCATGCGCCACAGAAGCAATACGTTTTTTAATGAGTACCAAACCACTTCATTTCAGCACAGCTGATCAACCTTGTTGAATGCTTCATCAACCGATCCCGTTTCAATAGTGGATCCTGCACAATATCTGCAACAAATTACCTCTTTGAAAGAGAGATTCAATTGATTTGCACTAATCTAATTTAGAGAAGGCCAGAATAAAATCATACTGGGACTTAATCTCATCTGAATACAAACAGTACAAAAATGCTGCCGATAAGTAGCTGATGTAATGCTCTAACACACCAGGGGGCTGATGTACCAATCCCACTCCCATTGAGGAGAGCACTCCGCAATTCCCAGTGGTGCCTCTGGGATTAAGACTTGAAATTGCATGTTTAGCACAGAATATCTGGAATTTAGTATCACAAGATTAAAGAAGAAAAGAAAAAGAAAAAGCGTGCTGGTTTTTGCAACAGTTGTCATGAAATGGCAATGACCAGCTGTCATAGATCCACTATGCACAGAACCAGGCCCCTGGGGAGATAACACCCAGAAAGGAATCAATGTTTTACTTCTCACAGCAGCAAAGGAACAATAAGGAGTGCAAGGAAGCCAACACAGATCCAAATCTGATCAAATCACAAGGAAGTTCTTCTCAGAAGAACTGTATTTTTCTAAGCTCACCTCAGGTGAGCATGGTCTGATGTCGTTGCTAGCAATCAACAAAAACAAATGAAACTGCCAGCGTTGCTTTTCCTCCTTCCAAACAAGCCCTCCAGATTTTGGTGGACAGTCAGGCAGCCAACTTTCAGCAAAACCATCGTTTTGACCTGAGCCATGAAGTCCACAGTACCAAAGAACAAACTGATTTTACAGCACAGGAAAGGATGGTGTAAAAGCCTGTAACTCAGAGTAAATGGAATTTGAGTCAACATGTTTCATTTATAGACATTTATTTGTTGATTTATTGTGTAGATTTAGAGTAATTCATCCCTCCGTCTTACTGTATCTGTAAACTGGTGATAACAATCCATGCTCTGTGGGAAGCTTGAGGCTGAACTTACTAATATTTGCAAAATACTCTGAGGTGCTGCAATAATATAAATGTAAAATGCCACTGTACTATGGCTATTATCTTTAAATTCATCAGATTCACCTGGAAATGTATGATTTCTAAGGGGAAATACAAGAATTCTTCCTTGTTCTATACTACAAAAATAACTATGTGAATATTTAGGGAGTAATTTTGAATTAAAATAATTGTAACAAACATGGAGAACTTGCAACATATTCTCATCATCTGGGACAGGAAACAAAAATAAATGGATGAAAAGACAAATAGGTACAGAGATGCACAAATGAATCAAGTTAGGGAAGTAGAAAGGATCTTTGGATCATAACCTCCAACCTTACAAAACTGCTTTGTTTGTGATTGACATTCTGGTTGTTCACAGTTCTGTTACATTCACAGAACATGCCAAGAGCACAAAATTAGGTGGATTACCCAGTAAAACACTCTTCATTCTCTGAGCATCCTTATTCCTTCACACCTTTGCAAGAAAATGTCTCAGCTATTGTAAGAATATTTCCATGTTTGGATTCCTTTGTTCCTAAATTAATGAAAAATTTCCTCAATTATTTGAAATTTTATGCCATGTTTCACATCAAATCACTGGAATGAAGCAAAATCTTAGGTCAGCTTTCTAGATAGTCAACACGAAGAAAAGAAACAAAAGCCCTTACCCCTGTAATTCAAAAATTAAAACCGATAATATTTGTGATTATTGTGGCTGCAATTCCACAAGTTTTCCTGAGTGTCTAGAGAACACAGTTTCTGACAACAGGCACTGTTTTGGCATTAACAGCTGTCCAAAACCACTTCCAGTTATAACCTCTTTAAAAATATCTGTCTTCCAGGAGCACTCACATCTGAAAAGTGTATTTTATGTTCAACTTGATTTCAGTAGCTGCCTGGAAGTACACACCCATCAGGCTGACTTCCTACTTTACGCTGTATTCACATATTTAAAATACTCTACTGGAAAGAAAAAGCATTCATGGATTAAGGTATTTACCCTCCTTTCATTTTCTATTTTCATGGCCTCAAACAGAAAGCAGAATTTCATGATAAACAAACCCCAACATGGGCTAAAACAATTCCCACTTATTATTCACAGCAGAGGTAAAGCAGGATTTCAAAGGCTAGAAGATGCCCTCAATTTGCATCCTGCTTCATTTGTCAGTAAATCTGCTTGCTGTTGGGAAGGCATTTGCCATTCTGTTCTATTAGTCATTCAGTTAAAGCAAGACTTGTAATTAACACTTGTGATAATTAGGCGTTGGTTTGGTTTGGAATCAACCTCTGTGTTTTAATTAAATCTCAGGAATTGACAAAAACGGATATGGGGTTTTGTTTAGCCAAATGATTAAGTGGTATTTTTTTATCATCTTTGTGTAGAAGCCATGCTATTTTCTACCCCAAGCAAGCAGGAATGTTTCATTGTGGATTTAAATGAACAGTTTACAAATAATTACAATTTTTCTGTTTAATGTTAATAGGAAATTCATTCTAAAAACAAATCACTAACCTCACACAGAATGCTGCTCTCAATGGACATATTATCTTTATGACAACACTAGGTCAGCCAACAGTACCATGTATTACACATGACTTATTCTTTATTGGAAGATGGGGAAAAGATATCCTAATATCCTTGCACCAAGCTCAACCTATACCAGTAAACCTATTACACAAACATTTTGTCTACCAGCAAACAGACAAGCCAAACTGCCATGTCAGATTACAATTACAAAATATATATATATCTTAAACAAATGAAACCCTTGTGTATCTAATGGTGCAATACAATAATTACAAAGACAATTGGATCATCTGTGCATCAAATTTACGGCCTTATCGTGTAGAGTCAGACCTTCTTAAAGTAGCTTGTCAAAGGAGCAGAACTTAAAAGGAAAGAGCTGAATGAGCATGTGCCTACATTTTTAAGTAGCTTGCAAAAACCTGAAGACAGTGTTTTGCTGATCAGTTTTGCAGAAGGTGAAAACTGCGGGTCAAAATTAAGACAAAATTAAGACTTTGGTAATGAAGCCATTTTTTTGTCTGGCAAAAGCCTGGTGGTGAAAGATGAATAGCCAGGAGGAGGGCCTGTATCTGAGAGTTGCTTTAACAATATCTTACAGATCAGGGCTCCAAGCATTGCTTCTCCTGTTAGTGGGGATGCTTGGGCAAATCTACCATCATAGAGGGGTTTGAATAAGGCAGAGAAAGGATAAAATAGTTGATTTGGTGGTGGTGGTGGTGGTCTCATTGAGGAGGTTGGAGGAGCTGGAATTTAGGAAAATCCCAAACACCCCCTGATCACTGAGTGTGCGAGAAAGGAGCTGGCTACAGATGACTTACAATAAAGAGTAAGCAAAATGGGGAGCAAACAAAATAAGAGCATGCTGTAGTGTATTGTCTAGGACTTTTCTTTCTCAAACAGAATGTTCTTGGGAGCTGCATTATCAGCAAGCAGAATTAAAAAGCTTAAAATATAGTTTTAAAGAATCACCAAGCTTTTCATTTTAAACTTCAGAGGAGCCAGAGCATTCACTACTTTAAAACAAAAACAACACAAAAGAATGTGCTGAAGAAAAGTGATATATGACAGGGTCCTTTCCCAGAGATACATATTTCCCAAGCAGCAGCTAGTTCAGAAACCTGTATATTCTAAAACCAGCCAGTACCACACAGAAGAAAGCCAGAGCAGCAGAGCCAGTCAAGATTTAACAGCAAGTTCACACTCCAAGATCCATTACAGAGCCTTTAAAATGGCATTGTGGTGGAGATATGAAGCCCACAAGCTGAAGAAATTATGTTCATCATTCAGAAGGACTATTTTGCAATGTCAGGGAGGAGTCCATTTATCTCCCTCACTTCCCCCTCAAAAAAAAAAAAAAAAGAGATATTAAATAGTATTGTTTCATAGATACTCAACTGGGTTTTGTCAAATAATTTTAACTCAAGTTATAAATATTCCAATGGATTAAAGGACACACATGGGCAGCAGAACAGTGACACAACAAGCTAATCTGTGCACAGAGAAATTAATAAAGACCATTAAACTCATTGGAAAAAGATAAAGCAAGCAAATAATTGTCCCAGCCTCCACTGCAAATAGTTTACAGATGCACAATGTGCATAAGTATTACAGGGAAATGAGTTCTCAGAAAAACTCAGCTGAGTTAGATGTAAACTCTTTTTACTTCTCTCAGCACAGTTATCGATGAAATAGAGCTTTGAAGAAGGAAAAGAGAAGAGACTGTGATAAAACGAGGGGGAGAGGAAAAAAGCTATAACTGAAAAATGAAATAAAAGTAGGGAAAACACAGGAAAGTCAAAATACTGAGAAAATGCACAGAAAAATAGATACAATAAATTGGAGATAAGAAGAATGAAATAACAGAACTCAGAATCAGAGATAAAGCACTAAGGAGGGAGAAAAAAGGAAGAAAATCTGGTTTGAATAAGATAGGAGAAGACACAGAGGGCAAAACACTGTATTAAGGCTGACAACACTCCAACCCCCAAAATAATTCAACATTAAAAGTCTTTAAATAAGACAGCCAGCAAGTTTTAAAAAGGAATAGAAGTCAACTTAAGTCAAGTTACAAGCAGCATGCCCAGAAAATATCATCTTTCTCCAGCATGCAAGTCCTGTGCTGAGGGAAGTAAGAACATTATTCATGTTGTTTTGAGTTGGCAAACTGAGGCATTAGGCAGCGAGGAGACTTGCCAGTGTCTTGAAGTAGTGAGAAAACTGGGACTTTTTACTAACAAGTCCCAGTCCAGCTGCCGCCAGCACGCCTTTGGCTGGGAGTCGCCAAGAGGATATCATTCTTACACAAACTCTTATCTGAAAAGGAGAAGGACAACCATGAGCCACTCTCTGTGAAAATGATCCCACCCAAAGGTGGAAATGACTTCATGCTTTCTAGCATTAAGCTAGGAGGCTGGTCATGAGCTAAGCCTTAGTCCCTCTCAAGAAGAAAAAAAAAAGAAATAAAGAAAAATGCCAATACTCTGGAATGACTAGAATATAAGTCTGCTTTTTCACTTGCCCTCTCCAGCCAGGAAACTGAATTCCAGGCATTTAACTTTGGGTGCAGGTATTTCTCACTCGTCTTCCCTTCACTCAAGGGCTCAATGCTGAGGACAGATGGGCTTTTCCACCTGTTCCTTACTGTCACAGAGCTAGTCTGGTTTTCTGAGCTTCCCTCCCTCCCTGAATTAAATAGCCATAGTCTTCTTCACAGATGATGTCATGTTTTTAATCATTTTTTTCTCTCCAAAGGACAAGCCTGTTTCATTACATATGAGAAAATGAAGAAGCCTTCAAGAACTGCAGGAGGCTGATGGGAGTGGGTGGCTTTTATATTAGGTGAAGTCCCACATACAAAATAAACCTCCCACTTCCTGCATCAGGAGCAGGATTTCAGCTTAGGTTCATCTCTGCTTTACCTCTTCTACCTCCCACTTTCCCCTTCTTACTTTCTGTTTAGCCCCATTCAGCTAAACCTCAAATGAAATCATTGCTCCAAAGCTGTATGGAGATATGTACACAAAGAAACGGAAGAAAAAGACCTATACACATTAGTGGAGTTTTATATATATTGCATAAAAACTTGTGCATGGTATCCCCAAGGTCCTGTCCAAAAGGCAATGAATTCAATAAGACTTTTCCTCTTGCCTTTAAAACACTTCTGGAGGGGGCCTTAGAAGAGCTGAAATGCTGTCAGCTCTGCATGTCCAGTGTAGCTACAGCAAGAGACAGTAACTTTTCAGTCTCTGCATGTGTCTTAGGTTTCATGCAATGAGGGATGTCCCAATGCATGGGACAGAGTGCCACACATGCCACACGTGCCACTGTTAGGGTCTTGGCAAATAGAGGCACATGAAGATGGGTAGTGGCTGAAATCCCACCCTCGCATTTAACATTTTCAGCTTCGGTGAAACGCAAAATGTATCAGGGGATGGAGTTTGGTCTTAGAATTAATGTTGCAAAATCTAGCCATTTTATCTTAACAGCTGCAATATTTTGGGGAAGTTTTCTTCTCATTACACTCCTACATTTGCATCAGTAAGAATGTGAAATGCTTTTAATAACTTATTCAGAATCGCAGTTGGAAAGAAAGTTTTGGAAATATGAGCTAGCCGTGGCATGCATTTCTAGAAAGCAAAAACACGCTTGAAGTGACTGATATATTAATAGCTCCTGTGTGTCAAGTCAGCTGCAAGATTCTTTGTGGCTTTAATACTAAATAATACTGCAGAGGAATACCTTTGTCTTCACCTTTGTCGGGCTGTTTCTCACCTTTAGGGACCACTGGGACAGAAGGACACTATATAAGAAGCAGAGCCTTGTCTCCAGTACTCAGCTGTGCCCAATGGCACTGACTGGAAGGAGAACAGAGTGGTTGGGGGAAAATCCTGCCTGCAGGGACCGAGGAGGAAAGAGTGGTGAAACCAAGTCACAGACGTTGGCCCCAGCATCTCCCCATCTGCTGGAGCACTGGAGCAGATACTGTTTTTGCTCTGGGTTCTGTCACAGTCAAGCCCTATGTGTTTGTGCTAATCTCTTTTGACTGAATTTTCTAACTGCCAGACTCTCTGAAACATCTTTTCCTTCCCTTAGTCACTTGAACCTAAAGGAACAAGCCCGTAGTTCACGGTGCTCTGTTACCTGAAGACAAACTGGAAGGCAGTACCATGTTCCGTTTAAGGTTGAAGTGACATCCATCAGAGCACTTGTCAGAAAGAATCTGAAATTTCTGGATGGACACATGGATGCAGTGGAGGAGGATGGGGTGAGGAGAATTTTCCCACCCTTGGGAAGAGATTTACACAAAAATAATCATAAAGCAGAGCAAAATGTTGACATGTCAAATAAAAGATACCAAGGTATGTCCAAGATTTGATCTTTGAATCATCTTGTTCAGTTTTTTAAAAATGCCATACATGACTAACTGTGCAAATTCGGAAAAATTATCCCAAAATACTGTTAAAATAGGATGCTTTCTAGAGCTACTGCTTTGCAATAGACAATGAACTGACATTAAAAACAATCAAACATTTTTACAAAAGCCACATCAACAAAGGGGTTTTTACCAGAATGAAAAAAGCAGTGAAGAAGGATGGAAATAAACCCTGCATCATCTTGGAAAGTAACAAACAGAAAGGAAGGAAAAGAGGGAGGAGGAATCTCCAAAACTTGCCCAAGTAATGAATTCCAAGGGAAAAGCCAGTAAAGCATATTAATGAATAACCAGATGTTTTCAAAGCCAGGAAATCTCCCCTTCCCCTCAGCCATTTTTAGACTGGAGTGAACTCCACTTCTTGCTCCCAGTTTGTTGGTACACATGGATACTCAGGCAGATGCCTTCTATGTGCCTCCTGCAATGCTTATTAAAACCAAGGAAAGTCTTTGCACCATTTGGTTTTGGAGCAGTCTCCAAGCAGAGCTGTGCTGTGGTTAATGCAACACTTCAGTTTGCTCTGAGACGTGACACCACATTTTCCATTACAATAAGCTTTCCTTTCTTGTGGCCATTTTAATTATACACAGAATAAACTGTTCTTCTAGCTATTAAGCCAAGCTTTCAAAAGATTTAAAACAGATCCAGTATTCATCCACTTACTTTTCCAAATTCACGTCAGAGATTTAATCAAATGATCACCCTACCATTTTTGGTTTTGCTTAACTATTGACTTCAGTGAGCCTGTGAAGTTAAGCACATCTCTACGTGTTTTCAGATCAGAGTCTCCATTTACAATGAGACAGCAGACTGAGAAATTAGCATTTCCTCATCTTCTTCTAACATTCAGCAGACAAGATGGGTCTGTAGTGTAACATGTCAGAGAACTACAAAGTCCCTTTGGACAGGCTTCTGTGAGAATTAGATCCTTAGGATTATTTGACAAGTGTTGTTTCTTTCTCTTTTGTTCCTCCTGTTGTCCTCTATGGCAGGTAGAAAACGAGCAATTAAAAGGATCTTATGTCTTCCTGTATTCAATAAAAAGAGATGTGTAAGCGGCTGTCATTGTGTCAACCCATTTCTTCATCACTGCCTTAAAGACATGCTTTCTCATCTCCCACCCCAGCCATTAAAGGGGCAGAAACTAATTTTCTCTACAATTTCTTCGGCTGGGCCTAAGCGGTTTAAAGAGGAGTCCTGCGAATGTGCTCAGAGAGAAGTTCCACAGTTTCTGCTGGGAAAGGAGTTCAAATAAATTAGAGCTCGTTGAGCATTACTACAGCTTGTTGCCTATGGTATTTCCTCCCCCCAGGGTAAAGGAAATAATCTTGATTAATGACACCCCAAAAAAAATCATTTTTCTCTTTAATTCACTAATTGGTTAATCTTTTATGACATCAAAGAAGGCTGCGGCATTTGCAAAAAATGGTCAATGCAAAAGCCAGATTTCCTGTGCATTTTCCATGTGTGCTTTGTTTCCTGATGTAATTTCTAACTGAAAAGGAATGAAAAATTGAAATCTCCAGTTTACATGAGGAATGGCAGTTTTGAGCTCCCTATCAGACACCTCATTTTCTCTACATTAGTCACAATCAGACAGACAAGGCTCTGTCTTGTTGAGCTACATTTAGCAGTCTGTCTGAACTGCAAATTTCGATGACATCCAAATTACACAGACTCAGCCAGTAGGTTACACTAATGCAAACTAGGAGAAAAAGAATCAAGACTATTGATTTTTTTTGGTCCTTTCTCTGTCATATTCCCTTAAAGGCATTTACCAGGGCTTTTAAGATCTTCAGCATTTTCACAAAGGAACAAATTATGTGCAAATAAGACTGCCTTAATCTATTCTTCCCTGCTTAGATTGTTCCTTCTCTACAGTCATTATGTGTTTTTTTACACTGCTGCTGCAGTTTACTTGATCCACTTTCATGCACCATGTGGTCAATATATATGTTGAAGAGTAACTGTGGAAAAGCACATCTCTTGCACCTGCCTATGATAATCAAAACCTTGTTTGTTAATTCCCTGCAATCCAAATACATCACACATCTCTCTGCTCTTTCTTGCAGCTGTTTCAGCAATTTGATGTCATATTCTGCAGAAAGCTCTTCTGACCGCATTTCCATTTTCAGACAACTTGATTTTTAGCAATGAATATTTACAGGGGGTTCACAACGATCTCGCTAATGTGAAAAGCAAAGACCGGAGATTCTAATGACAAACAGAGCTGATTTCCAAAGTACTGAACCTTCGCAACTCTGTCAAAGCCTAACATCCCTGTCCCTTTTGACTCACACTAACACGACTCCACCGAAGTCACGAGGAGCTCTGCTGCACTCGTACAGCGAGATAATCAGCTGGTATGAATTTCTAAACTCCACTGAAGGCACCAGATGTATGTATTAATTTTTGCCTACCAGTCTCTGCAGCAGAGCTACTGCTGATCTCCACCCCAATAGTTTGTGACTGAGAAAGAAACTCTCAGAAAACACATTCCTTGGAGCAGTCTGTCATTTCCATGCAGGTACAACACCTGGCACAACCGGGCCAAAGACTCAGGTTTCTAGATGCTACAGCAAGTAATAAGTATAATATCAGTTTCAGAGATTTTAAGTGCTTCCTTCTTTGAACCAGCTACCCACCGAGAGAATTAGGAAGGGCTTTTTCTAGCTGATCTCACTAAGCAGCTGTGTAAGCTTTTTTAGGCATAGTTAGCAAACTACAAACTCATTAACCACTACATATGGTACTGTCACTTTCCATGAAATCTGAAACTCACATACTTTCATTTTAGGCTGTGCACATGCTTCCTGTCGGAGCCTAACGTATGTGCCATCAGGCAGTAATATGCCCCTTATGCATTACCATTTGCGTTTGTTTGATTTTTATTTTTCAGAGGCTCCTAAGGCTTCTGACATTTCAGCCTTCCAACTTACATGTCCTGGCTTTTTTTTTTTTTTTTCCTGCACTATGAAAAGGAACCAATGCATTTGCCCTTTTTTTTCTGCATGCCCACTACGTCTCCATCATCCGTTTTCAGTTCCCTCTGTAAATTTTGATGGAAACTGAGGTTCATGGTGGCTTTTGGTGTTTGTTTTTTTTTCCCTTGACAATTGCAGGGTTTGGGGTATGTGAGTTTCTCACAGGCAGGTTAAGTTGGCCAAAGGCTTTCTTAGTCATTTTTGGCATCCAGGAAGGCAAATCTCTTTGCAAAGTACCCAGAAATGCCTCATTTATCATTCCAAGACAGGTTAGTACATCTTTCTCCCCTCCTTGCAAAACATAAAGATATATCCACTCTTCAGACTTACATTTTCCCTATCATTGATTTCTTTTTTTCTGACCACTGCAACATTACTTCTGGCCTATCCCTTTGCTGACCCCGGTGGAATAGAATTGAAGCAAAGCCTCAAAATTCCTTGAAGTTTATATCTCTTCCTTCCTTCTTTTGCATCTAGCTCTGGCAATCTTTTAGCAATTTTCCATTCCCACAGATTTTATTCTTCTAGAGCTCATTCAAATCACAGAAATAGCCTGTTTAAGGTATCTGCAAATTGTGCTGGTTTCCTATGTTCCTTTTTAATCAAAACTTCAAGTTTATACCATTGCTACAGGCTCATGTCATCTCAGAGTCGCTGCAAGATAATACAAAGATTGAGTTGAATTTGAATGAGCCCTAAAAATTAATTTGAATTACAGAAGCATTGCATGGTTGTCTTCTGAACATTTCTCTTTCCCAATCAGTTTAGGCTGTGTATTTCCATTAAAAGAGAATTTGTGTAGCCAGAGAAGACAGACGAAGGGAACAGAGATGTTTTAGTGTCTAGAAATGAAATAAAATGTGGCACCTCCAGCAGATTTGACTGGGAGAAAAATAAAATAATAATAATAATAGAAAAAAAAGATTGCCTGCATTCAGTAATGTAAGTACTCAGAAGACTGCAGGAAGGCCAGTAGTTTAAGATCCCTTCTTGAGTTAAAACATAATGTACAGTGCTATCACTTGCTACCACCACACTGGTAATTACTTAAGAGAGGGGAAACAATGCTGCCACAGTGAAAAGCAAATCAGCTGGCAACAGGACAGCCTTCATGGGAGTGCAGCATTTTGGAGATGCAGTTTGCCACCCTACGGAGAGATTAGAAGTAAACCTTGCTTGGCTCAGTTGCAGATAGGGGATACCCCCCTACTTGCCATGGAGACAGCAAATATCACGAATGGAAAAAGAAGGCGTTTAATGAGCTGCTGTTAAGGATGATAATATTTTCTAGCACACTATTTTAGGAGAGAGGATAAGCCTCTGAGAGGATGGTCAGCAAATCCATTTCCCTTCCAGCTTAACTCACAGTTAGCCATAACTGGCACAGATGGCTATCACAGGACACTTTGATTCTACCCGTATCTGTGTAGCACCAAAGCCAGCGATAAACCTCTGCTTCAGTACCAGAAGGCCACATTTTAACTCCTGCTGAATCATGAAAAAACCCCTCAGTTTTTCATTATTTTATAATAGCTCTTCAACACTCACACAATATCCCATTTTATTCTTTCAAAACTCTTTGGGAAGAATAAGTGTACACTAATACGCATGCTCTCTAAAGACAATTAAACGTTATAATCCTCTTTTTAACAGTGGAGACAGCAAGACACAGAAAGGTGAAGTGATTCTCTGTATGTCAGAAGATTCAAAGAGTAAATCACAGCTTCCTGAAAATCACAGGTTACTGAAAAACTAGTTTAACTGTGAATAATACACCTTCTGCGACAAAAAGAAAAAAAAGAAAGAAAAAAAAGGTGTTTTTTCTGAATTTTGGGGAAAGCTTTCAGGAAAAGGTTTGGCCAGAAGCAGTATTTTACAAATTGTGCCTTGCAAATTTTAGAGATTGAATGTAAAACTAGGAGCTGGAGCACACAGCACAAGCCTTAGTTAACATTCTCCATATGTAAAAGGAATAATCCTGCCAGGTAAGAATAGGGTCAGGGAGTACAATGGAACCCCATGAATGCTATATTACATTTTAGATTCCCAACTGTGAATACTAACCGCTCTGATGCCACTAATTGGTTGGCCACAGATTTATACAAGATACTCCTATTTTATGGAGGACACCAAGTCTGTGAATGCAATCACTCAGAAAAATTAAAAGTCAGGCTCAAAAAATGATATGATTAATACTGTATATACTGTGGTATCTTCTGCTATTTGTAATAACTTTGAGGAAAAAACACATTCTTTTCTTTTTCTAAGGTAAAATAAAATCTGTTGCTAAATAAACATTCACATTTACACTTGGTGGACGACCTTTAGTATTAAGAAGAGGTCACCTGAATCACATCATCCATATTTGAATGGTTATATAGGACTTATTTTACACAGAGGTCCCTAGGGTAATTATTTCATATCAGAGCTAGCAAAGTTTAGTATCTGTATGCAGTATGTATTTACACTTCATGCCAATGCATTAAATAAAATTCTATCACATTCTGCCTTTGTATTTTCTTCATTTCAAAGACGTACAGTACATGATCGGATTACAAATTCCCTCATAGTCTGAAAGGATCTCTCCTGCTATTGTTAAAGCAGCTAAGAAAGATTCGGCAAAAACTGGAAAAAAAAGTCAACGAAGAAGCTGAAATTCTTTTGGAAGAATGTACAGTATCTTTGACAACCACTGTCATGAATGAAGAGGCAAAAAAAGTAAAGGAAATGCATTATTATACTATTAATGGACACACATACTTACATGCACATGAAAACAGAAGAACATAAAACTTCAATGAAAACCTTAGTTAAGAGAAACAGCTGAGAAATGTCTAGTTAAAGTTCAAAACCCTTGGAAGTTGATAGATATCCTTCAAAGTAACTTATGCAACTCACTGAGATGTGCTCAGCACCGAAAGAGGAGGACGTACAAGTTGAAAGGCCTGAAACATAGGATTTTAAAGTGCTATTAAAGGGATTTAAATTCCATACTTAGAGCCAAAACCAAAAGACCGGAGATTGACCTTGAATCTGGAGTGTTTGAAATCCAGATCTGGATGCATCTGACTCCTGTGGCCAATATGCTCTCAGATTTGTTACTTGAGCTAGTTGAAGCTCAACACAATTTATAAGGACGCTGACGTGTCTTTTCAAATTCCTGATACCTGAAAATCCTGCAGCCACACAGTAAACTGTTCAGAACAAAAACACAGCTGGTTAAAATATATGAATCTCTTTCCGTGAGAAATGTGTACACAACTGTAGCATTTACACATTTTCCAAATACTTTCTACATTTCTTACAGTCAGGAAAGCAGTAAACCAGTGCTTAGGAGGTTCTTTCTCCCTTCTCTCTACTCCATTTTTCTCACCAGTTTTCAGAAGCATCCACATGGAAATACCTTTTCGAGAAAGCAAGAATTTTTATCTCCTTTTTCCAAAGGAAATTAAAGAGGAAAATAGGAAAGGAAAATAGGAAAAAAAAACAACCTTAAACCAACAGAAGAAAAGAAAGAAGGGAAAAAAGAGCAACTCTGTTCAAAACAACATACTTTTCCTGTTCACAAAAACCCACTGGGATTTGCATGGTTGCCATGCATCTACACAAATCAGGCTTAGTCCCTTCAATATTTGGCTAGTGTTCAGCCACTGGGCCACCATTCTTAGCCAAACTAGCCTGGAGGGAAAGGGGCAACGGGTCTAGATGCCCTGCAGGGCCCAAGGTGTTGGTGGCTGAGTTTTCATAGGGGCATGGAACAGGCTCCTGCTGCAGTATCCTGTTTGTCCCCCCCCGTGTACCTCACAGCACACTCTGCCTTAATGGAGGTGTGGAGAGGGGAAATGCAAACTGTCCTCTGATGAAAAAAAAAACCAAGCACACTTCCTTTCATATGACAGCAGAGGTGGGGTTCATATCCCATTCCTACTTTCCATCTGCTCAAGAAGTCCCTTCCAGAGTAACAGCACAGGCAGGACTTCTCAGCCCCTAATTCAGGTTCAAAGTGCAGCAAAATCCAGATGGTGACACGTAAAACACAATTCACCTGAAGAAAGGCCATACCCCCAATCCAGCTGCTTCCACTGGACAGCAGCAAAGGAAAATCATCCCAGGCTTTAGAGTCCAAAGGTCCTTTCCAACTTCATTCCAGCTGCTGCTTACATAGGAAAAAGCAGGAGTCCATTTGGCACAGGGCTGGCGGGATCCATTCCAGAAGGATGGGAAGTGGAAACAGAAAAGGTGCTGCAGATCAGGACGGAGGTACATTTGCAATGTTGATGTTTGCACAGTGCTTGCCATGGTGCTGTGGCTGTTTTAAGCCAATACCATTAATCATTCACTAAACTCGCGTAAAAAAATTACAAATAAAAATAATTAAATAGTGCCAAGGCTTTGTATTTTCATACCGCAAGCTTTGACCTTCATGTGCATATTACATGCAGACCATGCCTGCTTAAGTAAAGTTTTGTAGCAGACAGAACATCTGCTAGGTCTATTTTATATTCATGTTTAAGATGGGATTAGTGTCTAGGCTTTGTCAAATAATGAAGAAAAACAAAAGGGGAGAAAGAAATTAAAATCTTAATTCCCCTCTGATTTTATGAAACAATTTGAATTTAAGATAATTAGTACAAATGCTTATAGGAAATTCTGTAGGATCCTTGACTGAAATCACCCAAACTTTCAGAGATTAACAATGCATCTATAGCATAAAACCCTTTGGAAATGTAGCGCGTGTGTGACTCCAAAGAATTATGAGGAAAGTTACTTTTAAGTCCAAGTGCTTGTGTGGTGTTAACTCCTACAGCTATGTTAGAGGTAACCTTGTTAGACCCGTTTTACACCAGACCAGCTGTCACCAGCTAAAATGTTTTCTGTGTTTTCCTCTGGTGTGCAGAAAGCATTACTTTCCAGAAGTCGCTGTGATTAGCAGAGATGCTGGGCTAAAGCCCTTCTCGTTTTAAAGCCACAGCCTCTCCTTTCTCATCACTTCCAAATGCTACTCGGTGCCAGAATATCTCCCCTTGAAGGCTTCGCATGACTGAAGACCTTCGGCAGCAGAGTATCTGATCTCTCGGTGGGTGTTTCAGCCCAGAGAACACTTCAAAGCTGGTAGCAGGAAGCCAAGGGACAGCTGAGTTACTGAGCACCACGCAGAGCCCACCCACAGGTGACCAAAGCTTGGGCAGAAGGTGAGGAGTTTAGGCACGAGGTAAATTGCATGGAGTACATGTCCGTAACGGGACTGGAGTGGAGAGGCAGTATGTGTTGGCAACGTTGAGTCAAGCAGTAGACCAAGCAAATGCGGACTTGTTGCCAGGAGAAGCACAAAAGATCAGAATTGTGAGGCTGGAAAAAAGGCCTCAGAGACAGAGAGACGTAGGTCAGAACAACTGCACTAAGTTGAGTGGGGAGCTTGTCAAGGAGCCCAGAGTCACCCCAGAAATCTGGAAGGACAGGAGGAGCGACCCATCCATAAGCCAGAGATGAACAGAAGCGGGGAGTATGGTATGAATAGTGGTTGTCCATCAGCCCCAGTGTGATTCCTTTTCTCATCAAACTGGAAACCATCTTTATTTCAGCTCTACAGACAAGGCTGTGTTGCTGTGCGAGGTTCCTATCTAAGGAATGGGATATTGACAAAAGAGCACAAAGCAGGAATGGAAAGAAAGGTATTATTTAAAACCACATGCAAACAATACAGGTATCCACCCTACTGCACCCCAAGAGGCAGTACCCGTTCCTGGACAAGCAGAGATCTACAAATCAGAACACATTTTCTCTCGCACAATCGTTTGCATGGCAGGACTTAGAGCTTTGGCTGCACAGAGAGCACCTGCGTCAAGATCTTTTCCAAGATCTCCTCTCCCTACTGAAAACCGGACAGGATATTCCCCAGTAATGGCTTTTACAGCAAGCATATGACAGCCAATTTGGAGGGGTCACTTCACTAGTGGGGAAACAGATGGGAGCGAGCAATTACGAACAGAGAAATACTGCACGCAGATAAATATCAACCCATAGGATGACACCAGCCGAGCTCTCATAAGAGTTAATCGAGCCCCTTTGCCTTCTAGAATGTGTTGCAAAGGTTCATAAAATAGTGGGCAAAGGGGATGCGGTGGGTGTAAATTATTTGCAATTTCGAAGGGCTTTTGACAGAGTCTCTCGCTGGAGATTATCAAAGGGAACAAATAACCATAGGATAAAGAGCAATGTCGTGCTAAGGATTAAATCCCAGTTAAATAATAGGAAACAAAGAGTTGCAACTAATGGGTTTTTTCTCAGAACAAAGAGAAGTTAATAATAGGACACCCCACAAAGCATTATAAAAAGTACTATGGTTCAATATAGTTATTAATAAAGAAGAAGCAGGACCGTGGGGTCACAGTGTATGCCTGGGACAAGAATAACCTGGGACCTTGTCTGCTGCCTTTTTTTATCCGCCCAAAGCCCCCTGTGAAATCAATGGCAAAGCATGATCATGGTTCATAAAAACCAGCTCTCACTCTCAGACCTCTGCAAATAGCTAGTCAGACTGGGACAGGCTGTAAATCAGTAAAAGGAGCTCCTGAACGCTGCTGCTCTAATAGCTAACAGCTTATCTGTATTTCAAAATATCTCTGGCCAGATAGTGATAAATGGGGTGTCATGGGTTGCTTGGGAAAGCATAGCTGAGATGTTATAAACCACATTGTGAACTTTACGTCAACTAACTTTGATCAATGATTAAACTTAACATAAGAAAAGTTAGAGCTTGGGGGGCTTTGTTTGTTTGCTTTTCACTGCAGGAGGAATTGATTGTTTACATCACAAAGAATTGTTTGTTTCTCTTTTCTGATCCCACTGACAATGGCAAGGCACTGCTCTGCAGGGCTTTGGTAAGCTAAAATGTTTTCTGTGTTTTCCTCTGGTGTGCAGAAAGCATTACTTTCCAGAAGTCGCTGTGATTAGCAGAGATGCTGGGCTAAAGCCCTTCTCGTTTTAAAGCCACAGCCTCTCCTTTCTCATCACTTCCAAATGCTACTCGGTGCCAGAATATCTCCCCTTGAAGGCTTCGCATGACTGAAGACCTTCGGCAGCAGAGTATCTGATCTCTCGGTGGGTGTTTCAGCCCAGAGAACACTTCAAAGCTGGTAGCAGGAAGCCAAGGGACAGCTGAGTTACTGAGCACCACGCAGAGCCCACCCGCAGGTGACCAAAGCTTGGGCAGAAGGTGAGGAGTTTAGGCACGAGGTAAATTGCATGGAGTACATGTCCGTAACGGGACTGGAGTGGAGAGGCAGTATGTGTTGGCAACGTTGAGTCAAGCAGTAGACCAAGCAAATGCGGACTTGTTGCCAGGAGAAGCACAAAAGATCAGAATTGTGAGGCTGGAAAAAAGGCCTCAGAGACAGAGAGACGTAGGTCAGAACAACTGCACTAAGTTGAGTGGGGAGCTTGTCAAGGAGCTTGTCTCAGAGTCACCCCAGAAAGCTGGAAGGACAGGAGGAGTGAGCCATCCATAAGCCAGAGATGAACAGAAGCGGGGAGTATGGTATGAATAGTGGTTGTCCATCAGCCCCAGTGTGATTCCTTTTCTCATCAAACTGGAAACCATCTTTATTTCAGCTCTACAGACAAGGCTGTGTTGCTGTGCGAGGTTCCTATCTAAGGAATGGGATATTGACAAAAGAGCACAAAGCAGGAATGGAAAGAAAGGTATTATTTAAAACCACATGCAAACAATACAGGTATCCACCCTACTGCACCCCAAGAGGCAGTACCCGTTCCTGGACAAGCAGAGATCTACAAATCAGAACACATTTTCTCTCGCACAATCGTTTGCATGGCAGGACTTAGAGCTTTGGCTGCACAGAGAGCACCTGCGTCAAGATCTTTTCCAAGATCTCCTCTCCCTACTGAAAACCGGACAGGATATTCCCCAGTAATGGCTTTTACAGCAAGCATATGACAGCCAATTTGGAGGGGTCACTTCACTAGTGGGGAAACAGATGGGAGCGAGCAATTACGAACAGAGAAATACTGCACGCAGATAAATATCAACCCATAGGATGACACCAGCCGAGCTCTCATAAGAGTTAATCGAGCCCCTTTGCCTTCTAGAATGTGTTGCAAAGGTTCATAAAATAGTGGGCAAAGGGGATGCGGTGGGTGTAAATTATTTGCAATTTCGAAGGGCTTTTGACAGAGTCTCTCGCTGGAGATTATCAAAGGGAACAAATAACCATAGGATAAAGAGCAATGTCGTGCTAAGGATTAAATCCCAGTTAAATAATAGGAAACAAAGAGTTGCAACTAATGGGTTTTTTCTCAGAACAAAGAGAAGTTAATAATAGGACACCCCACAAAGCATTATAAAAAGTACTATGGTTCAATATAGTTATTAATAAAGAAGAAGCAGGACCGTGGGGTCACAGTGTATGCCTGGGACAAGAATAACCTGGGACCTTGTCTGCTGCCTTTTTTTATCCGCCCAAAGCCCCCTGTGAAATCAATGGCAAAGCATGATCATGGTTCATAAAAACCAGCTCTCACTCTCAGACCTCTGCAAATAGCTAGTCAGACTGGGACAGGCTGTAAATCAGTAAAAGGAGCTCCTGAACGCTGCTGCTCTAATAGCTAACAGCTTATCTGTATTTCAAAATATCTCTGGCCAGATAGTGATAAATGGGGTGTCATGGGTTGCTTGGGAAAGCATAGCTGAGATGTTATAAACCACATTGTGAACTTTACGTGGAAAGCATAGCTGAGATGTTATAAACCACAATGTGAACTTTACATCAACACACATGATGCAACAATTGGACTGCAACTAACTTTGATCAATGATTAAACTTAACATAAGAAAAGTTAGAGCTTGGGGGGCTTTGTTTGTTTGCTTTTCACTGCAGGAGGAATTGATTGTTTACATCACAAAGAATTGTTTGTTTCTCTTTTCTGATCCCACTGACAATGGCAAGGCACTGCTCTGCAGGGCTTTGGTAACCAAATACTTCACAGTGATTCTTGTCTAGCACTTTAGGCAATTGATTTTTTTTTAGCAGGGCTTTGGTAACCAAATACTTCACAGTGATTCTTGTCTAACACTTTAGGCAATTGATTTTTTTACTTTCCTTTCACATACCTAAAGCCCCTTTGAAGGCACCAGCTTCCCTTATTCCCTCCTCCTGCTATTCCCAGCCTTCTGCCCTAGAGAGACTGAAAAGCTAGAACAGCTGCTTGCCACAAATAAGTCTTCACGTACACTAATTTTAGAGTAGAAAGAGCAAAGTAGCTGGGCAAGACAAGCTAGGGATGACCTCAGATGTCACAGGCCCCGTCAAGAATAACACCAAAGAAATGTGGTTGCTTCTGCACACCCACCCCTGCGTCCACAGTCACAGGCGGAAGAGCACCAAGAGGAAGAATTCAACTCACAATCAGTCTGAAAACTAATCTAAATTAGAAGCAGTGAAATATATCAGTCTATAACCAAGAGAAAAACCAGAAGCGGGTCACAGCCTTCTGATTTCATCAGCAAAAGGAAACGAAAGAATTTTAACAGGAGGATTCCCAGAAGCACTTACTGGTGCCTAATTCCTGTTTACATCAGTGATAAAAACATCAGCTCCCACCAACCATTTCTAATATCTTGCCCTTGGGATATCATTTATAATGTCCTTGTTATTTAGAAACAACACTTCCCAGAGAAAATACGGCCCACTTAAACCCACAAGTCTGGGTCAACAGTCAGTGTAAATCATTATTGCTTCACTACAGTTCTAAAGCACCCATCTGAAAACAGTGAAAAATTCATGGTTTTGATGCAATTTCTCTGCCTTCCTATAAAACTGGGGATAATTGTCACCTAATTAAATCAAGAAAAGTATGTTTTTAAAATTTAACCACACGATTCAGAATAATAGACATAGCAATATATTCCTACACATGCCTGTCTTGGCTTTAGCGCATTTTTTTGAATCGGATTACACTATTTTTGACAGTTATTAATTTTGCATGAAAGAGAGATGGCTGTAGCTTGGAGAGCCTAGAAACGACTGCTTGCAGTTTTCTGTTGATTTTTCTTTTTATTTGAACAGTTACAGAGAAAAAGGAATGATGACAGTTTAGATTCTGGAATGCTACCCAGGGATTATATTTTTAGCTGTGCAAATAGGCTTATGATACTTGAACAGTATCGGTACAAAAATAAAAAAGTTGTTCTCCTTGCAAAATCTTCTCATGTACAGCACCAAAGGTGAAGTCAACTTTAATTGACTCTCTTATCTTATATCTTACCTTCCAACCAACTGTTGGAAATAAGTTAGATATTGAAAAAAACCAAGATATTCACCAGAAACCAGAGATTTTTTTAAAAGATTTTTTTAACAGCAAAGCTTTCCTTTCTACATCGTTCTATATGTCGCTTCTGTTGCTAGCCTCAGTCCAATTACAAATGTTGTCCTGTTGTACTAAATAAGAATCTGGCCTTCACATTAATAATTTATTCACATCGCTTCACTAACCAAGCAACAATTACACGTATACAAATCAACAGAAGGGTCATGCAGAATTAGGAAATGTTTTCTATTGATCAAAACAAAGCAAGCCAAGGATATTCCAGAATAAATTACCCAAAATGTGCTGCGTTATCCATAAACACTGATTGTGAAAAGTTGAAAAGTTCACTCCTTCAGTTTAGTTAAATATTTTAAACGTGAAAGACTCTGCAAGATGTTAGCAAAGGAAAGTGCCTTTCTGTGGGGGTGGATTTAAGTAACTACTATCTCACAAGCAGTTACATTGAAATGGGAAGCTGAAACTGTCTAGAGTAGTACCTGCAACAGCCCAGGAATATAAAACTGAAATAGCAATTGGAAAGACAGAAAAAATTTAGGAACTGGAGTTGGAGACATTAAAAATTCATAGGCTCTAGCGCTTTAACTCTGATGCATTTGAAGCACTGAAACAGTTAAGGTATTTCAGCGAGGCACAAAATAACCTCATTATCATTTCTAATACAGATCAATACTCAACACTGCCCTTTGAAAAACACAGTCCTTGCTGGTCTGTGCATTTATTGTGATCCTTGCATTAGCTTACTAACATGAAAGCTTTTGCATAAGCCCTTTGCTTGCTTCTAAAACATGCCTCTTCCCCCGGTATTTGATCAGCATATTCCTGTATCAAATCGTAAGAAAAAAAAAATAATAATAATGCAAATCAATATCCAGCCTATTGATTATTTTTTTTTGTTCTTTTTTTCCTCGTGACATTTTGTCAGGTGGGTTTCTCTGCTCCTTGGGGCTGCCTGGTGGCATTAGAGGGCTGCTCCAGTCAAGACTAATGGCACAGGCTCCGTCCCAGGTGGACGCCGGGTATTGTTTGAAGTAACTGATTGGTGTGAGAGCCCTCTAGCTCCCTCTCCCCAGCATGTGGTCCAAAGCACAACATATGCTTCCTGCTTGCTAAATTTGTCTCCAATAATAAAAACAGGATTTCTTTTCAATTTTAGTCTTGTGCCCAATTTATCAAGCAAAATAACATCAAGGCTTCAAAAGGCTTGGTTGGTAATCTGGTTCTGCATTGGATTAGTGGGAAGAGGTGTAACACAGTGAATAGAGAATTACCAAGATAATATCTTTTGCTGTACCATGAAAGAAAATAAAAAAAATGTGTACGTGTATGTGGGGTGGGGGGTGTGAATTCTGACCCATTATTAGGGCCTCTTCTGCACAGAGCTGGGAATTGCAACCTGCAGCTCTCTAAAATGAGCTAAAAAAAAAAATAATAATGCAGGGGGAGGGAATTGCAACCTGCAGCTCTCTAAAATGAGTTAAAAAAAAAATAATAATAATGCAGGGGGAAGAGAATTGAAGGCACAGTAATACTGAGATTCTGATATTTGTTCTTTTCATTGTAAATGCTGATAAAATACGTTTGCTCCCTGGGGACTGGGGGTATGCAATTGTTTGGTGATGTTTCATTCATGCAGCTATAGGTCTTTAAAGAGAATGGGAAGGGAAAGGGACCCAGTTTTTCTTGCTGTTTTTTGTTTGTTGTTATTTGTTTGTTGCTTTTTTTTTTCTTTAGAAGATTGAACCATGAGAATAAAACTCCACCCTCTCAATTAACACAATAGCACAATTTAAAGAATCTTGTCATTGTTTGATAAAATGGTAATGAACAGATAAATTTAGCGCTCCTCCTGACAGTACATTATAATAAATAAGGCAACAATGAAAACAGCCAACTTAATCATATTAGAATATAGCATGCAAATTCAAAAGGCTTGGTTGGTAATCTGGTTCTGCATTGGATTAGTGGGAAGAGGTGTAACACAGTGAATAGAGAATTACCAAGATAATATCTTTTGCTGTACCATGAAAGAAAATAAAAAAAATGTGTACGTGTATGTGGGGTGGGGGGTGTGAATTCTGACCCATTATTAGGGCCTCTTCTGCACAGAGCTGGGAATTGCAACCTGCAGCTCTCTAAAATGAGTTAAAAAAAAAATAATAATAATGCAGGGGGAAGAGAATTGAAGGCACAGTAATACTGAGATTCTGATATTTGTTCTTTTCATTGTAAATGCTGATAAAATACGTTTGCTCCCTGGGGACTGGGGGTATGCAATTGTTTGGTGATGTTTCATTCATGCAGCTATAGGTCTTTAAAGAGAATGGGAAGGGAAAGGGACCCAGTTTTTCTTGCTGTTTTTTGTTTGTTGTTATTTGTTTGTTGCTTTTTTTTTTCTTTAGAAGATTGAACCATGAGAATAAAACTCCACCCTCTCAATTAACACAATAGCACAATTTAAAGAATCTTGTCATTGTTTGATAAAATGGTAATGAACAGATAAATTTAGCGCTCCTCCTGACAGTACATTATAATAAATAAGGCAACAATGAAAACAGCCAACTTAATCATATTAGAATATAGCATGCAAAATATTTACTAAGATTTTCTTGTGAAAAACAGATTAGACGTATTAAAAGCCATTGTTTGGTATAAGCAGTTAAAATTTGCATAACGAACATAAGATGTATTCTCTTTCAACAAAGATTTTTATTTGTCTAGAAATCTCTCTAAATACTTTGTATTTCAATCAGAAAAAAAAAAAAAGAAAATACTTTGGCTTTATTGATAGAATAAATCTGGGACCAATTAGACTTCTTTTCTTTTAGTAGAGCACACAATTAAATGCATTGCTTTAGGGGAAGTTTTAATGCTGGTTGCACATTAGGTGAGGTAATGCCAAGCCAACCACTTTACAAGCTGCTCTAGGAACAGGCTGACTTCACATACTCGGCTGCAAGAATGTCTCAGTCTTCCCATACAGCCACATTTGACTGACTGAAATCTGGAACCAGCCCTAGACGTTCAGTTAGCTCAGTTTTAGCGTGTAAAGATACCAGACGTAACTCCTGCAGAGTATTAGGATATTACACTGTCTTTCACTATATGATCTGCCTTGGTCTGAATGTCTAATTTGCTCTGTATCAATCATTCTGCCTGATAAAACTTTGCCTTCTCTATTGTTCCTACAAAGACAACTGATCCGTGCATGCTCATGCGGAACATACTTTCAAAACGGCTCCATTTAAATGGAGATTTGGACTTTCTCCACAAAAGGACTTGGAAAGTCTTTGATAAGAAATACTAATACAGGATTATATTATACTTCATACTTTTCTCTCACAGATGAGAGGTTTTCCTTGTTTTTCTTAAGGATTTTCTCAACCACATCTGATAGAGAAATGACTGCCAGGTAAATGGGGAAAGTCTTAACTTTGAGCCCATCCATTTTCTGTCAAACGAGCACAAACATCTGAAAACTCCAGGATTAACGTTCCTCTCAAGAAGTATTTCATCTCATTGTAAGACTGAGGATAAACACTAGGCTGTTTGAGGAACTGTGGTGATGCTATTGCTAAGTTTCAGAAAACATCCAGCAAAAAGTCCAAAGCCTGGATGCCTTGGAGCATCGGTTTCTTCCCAATTTAGCAGCAGGGGATTTTAAGAGGAGACTCTCCTGAACACAGCACTAAGCAAAGCAACATACAGCTGCTGGTTTTTGCCACTGTAAGGGGAGACAGCAGAGCTGACAGGGCAGGATCCAACTTACCATGAGAAACTGTTAATGGTTGGGTCTGTCACGGGGTAACACAGGTGGGTACGAATGGGGCTGCGATTGCAAAAGGCTCAATATTGTGTAGCCCCATGTGCGTCTTGGGAAGACAAACAGTGTGATTACATTTCTGTACCAAATATAAATAGCTGCTGTTCATCCTAATATATCTTCTGGGAAAGGCAGCAAAAAGTACAAATTTGCAGATGCACAATCAGATGGGAACACTACGCGCTGAATACAAATATTCTGCTTTGTCTGCTTTGTTTACGTTAAAAAAAAACACCCACAGAGTAAACATGACAGTGGCTGAGTTTTGATCACACCCTGTGATCTAAATACAAGTCATGCTCAGGGAGAGGATGTTTATCACATTCATCTCAAATGTGATAGAGCAATATCCAGTAACGCAACCCCGTCTGAAGCAAGAGCAGTGCTCTTGTCTTTTATGCCCTCTCCATTCATACATGCATCATGCAGAATCATGCATCAAAGATGGGGTCAGAGAGAAATTTTATGGGGGCACCATGATTTATTTGTTCATTTACCATGAAATCTAGAGTATTATGTTAAAACCTATGGGATGTAGCCGCTCCACTGGAAACAATTACTGCTGCGTGATATGCGATATGCATTATATTTAGTTAACATAATTATTTGTTCCTGAACGCCACCAAGGAGAGACGGAATGATCCCCGCATGAAGGAATTTATGGTACAACAGCTACTTTCTATGATTCTCAGGCACATAAAGTTCCCACTGAGGCCTATGTCTGATAATGCTCCTCATAGTTCGGATGCACTTAGGGATTCAACATGGTTTTATTGCAGGCTGTAATTCTAGGAGTAAGAGTTCTTTTGTGAAGTCTTGCAGGCACTACAGGTTTATATTACAGAATATTCAGAATATGCCTGTGATAAATGGGCAAGAGTCTATTCAGTCTATAGCCTATTATAAGGACAGTTTAATCACAAGAAAAACATACTAATTGCTCTGTTTGTATGTCCACACCTTCCTCTTCATACCACAGAAACAGAAATAAGAAAATTCAGCTTGTGGAATGAAAAAAGTCAACAAAGTGAAAAAACCAAAAATATTTAACACAATCAATAAATAAAACCTGTGGAGCGAGGGACCTAAAGAAAGAATGGGAGTTATTCCAAGTTTGGTCTGGTCACTTTTACATATTACTTGACACTATGATGATTCACAATAATCAATTATCTCTTGTAATGGATAGGACATCCTGAAGAAAAGTAAAGCTGTGTACATACTATGTGATAAGAAAGGAAATAATTCTTTACTATTCCACTTTTTCAGGCAGGTGTGTTTGCTTGTACATTGGATGAATCTTGCTTTAGAGTAGGTTATCTGTCAGCGGATGTCATTCTATAGATGAAGGTTAATAGAGATAATCTAGGTACCCCTCCCAAATGCTTGGACATATGGCAGGATCTCTTTAGAAAAAAAAAATAATAATAATAAAAAAAAAAAAGTATCTCCAAATACCAACACTGCATTCTTTCTTCCTACCCTGCCAAAAAAATCTTTTAAAACATAATGAAATATGTGATTTCATTACACATACAAATCTTTGTCTGCATCACAGAATTCACTAAGCACTGAGAAGACAAAAAATATTCTAATAAGCTTTCCTTAATTTCTCTGAGATAATATTAGTCAAAAAAATGGAATATAAATGTTAATAAGACAACTGATGTCTCCAAAGCTTTGTTAAACACAATAGCCTGGGAAATTATAATTTATTTTAGATTTGATGAATCTGGTGAACACAAGCACACTGGGGAGAAGTTGCAGTCTTTAACTTGCAAACCACATGGCAATATTTTGAGTCTGCCTCATCCTTTAAAGGCACAGATGCATGTCCTTCTTTATGTGCAGCGGAAATATTTCCCCAAAGCTTTGCTAATCACAAGAAATATTGAAATTACTGATTTAAATGGTCTAAAGAAAGCCTGTCATTGCATAAGGGAAACAGCTCAGCAAGTCTTCTTCCACTACTGTTTCTGCCCTGTTACTCCTTCAGGACTGGGCTGCGTGATTCCAGCTGGGGGGTCAGCAGTAGGCTTGGCACCAGCCCCAGAAAACAAAATGAGAGCAAGGAGAGTCCTCCTTGTCTCATTCTCTGAGAAGGGAAATACATCTCAGAGACAGATTTTCAGCTATTCTTAATTTGGAAGGATAATTTGCTGAGACAGACAAAAACATTTCTTCTTGCCCTCCACAAAAGCAGAGTCTGAAAACAGGAATTCAAAGCATCACTTTTCTAGATGCACTCAGATGCACGTTTTTAAGATATATTTATTTTAGGTAATGATGCACGGATGCATCTGCATGCATGAAGGTGTGCAATCAAGGCAAAGCCAGACTTAGCTAATCCACTTTACAGGCGCTGCAGTAAACCTGTCAGTCATAGGACGCACTGGCTATAGCTACTAAATCTGAATTTACAGCCAAATGCTCACTGGTATGGTGTCAAAGTATGATCCAAAGCTAATTCCACAGGTTTTTCAAAATTATTATATGGGGGAAAGGCTGTGGACTGGGACATAGGGGAGATTGAAAGAGATTGAATGCCCCATATGGAATTTTGCTGAGTCCTGATCAGAGAGGCAGTGCCAACACTTTATGTCAAAATTATAGAGGAGAAAATGGATTTGGGGCTAAACTGAAGGAATGTGATTGATAAGCACAAATATGAGAAGCTAGAATAACACAGTGAGGGCAGTGTAAGTCTCTGCAATGACTCCAGTGAGGCCTGAATCCATTAGCAACTGTAAAGTTGTGCCCACCACAGTCCTAATCAACAATTATTAATTTTTATCTACATCTAAAACCTCAACTTATATGAAACAAATGCCACTTAAAACTACTCTAAAAATTGAGAGAAGCCAAAGCAACTAAAATAATCCTGGAGGTGATTCTACCCCTCTACTCCGCTCTCATGAGACCCCACCTGGGGCCTCCAAAATAAGAAGGACACAGGCCTGTCAGAGGGAGTCCAGAGGAGGGCCACGAAGATGATCAGAGGGAAGGAGCACTTCTCCCAGGAAGACAGGATGAGAGGGTTGGGGTTGTTCAGCCTGGAGAAGATAAGGCTCTGAGGAGACATTGTACTAGCCTTCCAGAACCTAGAGTGCCTATAGGAAAGCTAGGGAGGGACTCTATCAGGGAGTGGAGTGATAGGAAAGGGGCTAATGGTTTTAAACCAAAAGAGGGGAGATTTAGACTAGGTATCGGGAAGAAATTCTTTCCTGTGAGCGTGCTGAGGCACTGGAACAGGTTGCCCAGAGAAGCTGTGGCTGCACCATCCCTAGAAGTGTTCAAGGCCAGGCTGGATGGGGCTTTGAGCCACCTGCTCTAGTGGGAGGTGTCCCTGTCCAGGGCAGGGGGGTTGGAACTCAATGATCTTTAAGGTCTTTTCTGATCCAAACCATTACATGATTCTGTGAATGCAATGCAGATGCGTATGCCAAATTAATTCCAGGTAAATGTGATCCATTCTATAATGCATCACAAGAAAAGTAATCATTATTAAGCAGAGAAAAATTGAAGAAAAGATGCTGAAGACCTTGGGATTTTCCCACAATGAAGTACAATCAAGAGAATGAACACACGGGAGCAGAAATTGGAATGGAGCTGCGTGAAATTATTAATAGTATAACCATATCTACAACATCATTGTCTGCGAACCTTGACCAAGGACAGAGCTCTACCTTTTCAGAATTGTACAAAAGAGACCTCAATCCTACTCCAGTAGTTTGTCATCCAGTCACACAAAGCAAAAGGAGAAAGGAAATATAATTTTATCTTCATTTTGAAAATGGAAAACCTCTAGAATTTCTTTGACACATGAAGTTTGCAGAGAAGCCAGGATTTAACCCCTTTTACATTCCTCCCTTTCTCACAGAGCATTCCTCCTTCTCAGACACATCTTCAAAATCCGAGTTCTTGTGGAAACTGTAAATTACAGGGATGAAAGGGACCACAGAATGGTCACAGAGTATTTTTGTTAAACCATCTTCAAAATCCGAGTTCTTGTGGAAACTTACAGGAATGGAAGGGACCACAGAATCGTCACAGAGTATTTTTGTTAAATTTACATCCTCCAGACAAGCTTATTACAATACTCATAGCATTACTGTTCAGAAGTTGTTTCTAATTTGTAGCCTAAATTTTCTTTACTTACTTCCTTACTTCAGTTTAAGAGCATCAGTTCTTGTTTGTTGCTATCGAACAAGGAGAGAAGATCATTTCCTTCCTCCCTCCAGCAGAAGGAGTTTTATGTATTTGAAGACTATTAGCTTATTCCCACTAGATTTTTTTCCTGTAGACTAAACAAACCCTATTCATTCAATTTTTCATCGTGCCGTCTAGATTGCTAATTGCTGGACTCTGGACTGATTCCAGTTTATCCCCTTCATGCTTGTAGCACAGAGCACAAAGCTGAACAAAGTACTCGAGCTAAGGCCAGCCAAGTGCATCTCCAGGTGACAAAAACCCCACTCATTTCCCTTTCATAGAGGAGGAAGCGAAGCTGCACCATGTTCTTGCTCTTAAAGAAAGTCAGGAAACAAGCTAGTGTTTTAAGGTCAGCTTTTCTTGTTCAGCTTGCCTGCTTCTGGCACAGGTCAAAGAGCAACTTCCAACAAGATAGATTTAAAGCCAGCCCCAACAGCTTCACTAAGAGGCAAAGCTTAGTACATTGAAGAGCCACCATAACAACACAGCCACGTTCCTTCCAGCACCTTGAAATAGATGCACAGTAGCACATCGTGCTCTGTAAAGGTGCCAGCATCCTGGAGTTGGTCAAGGATCTCTCCCTACACTTCCATTTACAAGCTTTAGCAACCCAAAGGTAATACACAACTGATCAAGAGAGAGGAAAGTGAACAAGAGGCAAAATCTTATGCTGGGTTCAGGGAGAAGCTGCAACATTCAAGCATATGGTTCTAATGTCACTGGTATCTCCCAAAGCCTCGTTTGTCATATGTTAAATATTGTGTGTTAAATGTAGCTCATTTTCAACAAACAAAACAACGTTAATGGGCCAGCATAACTTCAAAGCACTTAGAATCTATTAGCACATGTTCATATCCCCTTAAGAGCGCATGCGTGGAAAATATGAACATTTTTTGTTTCATTCAAGTTTTATTACATATTAAAATTGTTGATCAATGAAAAGCACAGAGGCTGTGCAACCTACGTGGAGTCTCTGAGTATTTAAAATGTCTGCCCATAAGTACTGCAGGGCCTTTTTTCATCCTAGAATCGCAGACTAATTTAACAAAGGACCTGTAGAGGTTATTTAACCCAACCAGAGCAAGGCCAACTTGGATCAGGTTGCTCAAGGGATCATCCAGTCAATTTTTTAGTATATCCAAAGATCAGGATTCCACAACCCCCCCTCCCTTATTCAAAATTATTCCTGTTGATTTCAAACTGTCTTGCTAGCTAAAATATTACTCAATATCCACAGCAGAATCTGAACACAACCCTAATATATTACAGGCACTGTCCTGGTCTGCAGCTGTTTCTCTCTGTGAATAACACAAGCTCACCTTTATTTTTAAGGAGCAGATGATGAACTTTCTGCTCCCACTGCAGACATTTCAGTGCAGTCAATGGATCTCTTCTGGTGAGCATCTGGCTGTTAAGAGCAGCAAAACAGTCACATTTTGGCCCTAATGATTAAAGGAAAAAATACAAGGTGTGATGTAGCATATGGAAAACCCCAAAGAATTAGTAAAAAAGTCCTTTTCATTGTCTAGAGACAGTAAAATGATGTCAAGGAAAGGATCAAAAAGAAGCCAGTTGAAGCATACCTAGGCCACAATCAATAACAGTAATCCTGGAGAAGTACAATAATTCATAGTTCAAATAATTTCAGAAATTGTACCAACTTTACTAGACTTCTTTTACTAATTTCCTCTATATTCAGTGCTAGCAATCCCCACTGTTATCCCATTCCATAGAGCAATTTTCATCAGCAGAGCTCAAAATATATTATAAAAGTGCTCATTAGCAAGAGAGTTCTTCATTCAAAATCCACCAAGATCAATGAAAAGTGCCTCTACTGATGTCTCCCAGCTTGTTTCACTTCTGCTAACTAGCAAGGGATCTATTCTATCTAGCATCTGGAGGGTGTTAAATAGTCACCCATTGGCCAAACACTAGAAAAATTACAGTTTTTAATATAAACTGGCTGTCAGTGGAACAATATGGAACAGCTCAGTGAATGTCAAAATAAGACCAAGTGCATCAACACCAGAAGAACTTTAATATTAAGGTAATTAGACATCTGTATTTTTATCTGTTGTCATTCTAATGGTATACAAGACTATTGAGTACCTTCAATACTGGATCTGAAGGACAAGGGCAGGTCCATTATTTAAGAAATCATCCACCTAAACTGGATGACATTTCCAAAGGATTTGTTAACAGAACAGCCCTGCTTTGACCCAGGAAAGACTGTACAATGTTCACTAAATTTGACAGAATGGGTCAGTAGTCCCCATAATGTAGAGGGAACATCCCAAATATCAGAGGTCTGTAGTATCACCTGGCATTTTCACTAGTTACAGAGCTTTCCACCAGCCTCAGCTGTGCACAGCTCTGAGGTTTTTTGTAACTTTCATTTTCTAAGCAGTGTTTTCTGTTTTGCAGACAATAAATGGTCAAATTTTCCATTACCTGGGATTTGCTTCAATGTTTAGAGATTTTGCCAGAAAGGCAGAAATAAGAAGGGAAACTGTTGAAAAAAAAAAACCACACCAAAAAGGCAAGCAGATCAGTTCATTAAACCAGTCCCAGCCAGGTTCTGGCCAGAATTCTAACAGAAAAGGTATGATTCTTAGTCAATGGTCATCTCTTCCTGATCCTAGTTAAAAATGCCCTCTCATGTTCTCATACTGAGAAAAAAGCAAATAATTGCATGGATAACTAAATCATGAATTTCTGTGTTACACTAACTCCTTTGGTCAATTAGCACAGAATTTAATTTGCACTAAACAGTCTGAGGTGAGGGGTGAATGAAATTAAGATGACACATTATGTTTTGTGGTGCTTCCATTTTTGTTGTTTTGGGTTTTTTTGCCCTTTTAGATGAAAGCAGATACCTAAACATCCTGAGTATTATCAGCATTTTACAACACTCTGCATGAATATAAACTTTGGAAATGGAAAGTTTATAAAAGACAGGTCTGCATATATGCATAAAATATATGTTCAAGAGTACTTTGTTAGTTAACTGACCTAAACAAAGATGGCTAGAAAGTACGATTATTAGGGTGAACTTGTTATTGAAAAACAAAATCAAGTACTTTTTAAACAAAAAGTTCTAGCAAATTAATCAATTAGAAAATTAATCTAGAGTTGAAATGTCATTTTTAGCACAGTGATTTTAAAATGTGAAATGTGTTTTCTCAGATCTGGGTTTTTACTTCACTAAGCATTCAAAGCTAAAGCAATACTTTTGTCCTTGTCTGCTGTAAATCTCTGCACATAACAAAGCAGGGGTTCGCAATACAAATATATGACTCAAAGCCTAAATGGCTCTTGTGGGCTGAAACACAGCTTACAGATAGCTCAGTCCTCTGTATGGAGTAATGGGTAACAAAGCCAGTGATGGAAGAAAACAAACCAGTGAATATACTGTGTTTCCCAGAAGGCACCATTTCCCTGATTTCTCTTTTGCCTGCTGCACCGGGTGGCTACAAAAGGTTGTGTATCCATGTCACCAACTCTAGCTGGTTCTCTGGACAGAATAAGGAGAAGAACAATCCCCAGTTTATTTCTAGATTTTCCCAATCTGCTCAAACATTAACATCAGCATCACTTAATGCCCAAGAACAGGCTGGGCCACAGTGCTCTGCTACTTAAAAAATATGCACCCTCCTTGTTTTTCATGGTTTTTCAGTAACTCTGGGAAGATGCAGTGAAAACCTTCTGTATCTTCTTCCTCAACTCTGAATATGAATTTTTTCCAGCCCCGTTCTTTTTCTTACTTTGTGTTTACCTCCACAAACATTACAGCCACTGCATTTTACAAACTTACAAAAACCAGGCTGACTGCATGCCATCGTTCATCAGCTCAGTCCTGACTACCAACAGAATAAGATAACACAACATGCAACACTATTTGTAGAAACCTGTTTTCAATTTGCACATGCAACTATCCACACTGGTTGTGATATTGTCCAGTCCAACAAAGGCAACAACACTATGTGGTCCATGTGACAGGTCATCTCTCTCTAATGAAGCAGAACTGCCAAATCTGTCCCACCAACAAAACCAGATCTGTTTGATGTATCTCCAACATCGTGTCTATGATTACTTTCTATTATCAGCCTAAGTGAATATCTTCAAATACCAAGCGTTGTTCAAGGAAAGTGCTTCCCTCTTTTTGATATTTTTGAGGCAGAAAAGTGAGACTAGATTTATTGAACAGATTATTCCCACCTGGTATATTATTTGTAGCACCTGAGTGCTACCTTTTTTCTAATTAAATAGGTAAAATCTCAATTTGTCTGTAGTTTTCTGGCATCTAACTAATAATCATAATTTGATTCCTTTATAAACATAATTATTTTTAACATCTATATGCTTTTCTTATGGCACATTTTAAAAATCCACCTGTTTTTATTTCTTCAGAGACAGAGAAATAACTCAAGAGGTTTCTTCAGGCAGATCACAGGAACCTCTCCTACAGCTCCCACATTCATCAAAGAGCTTTAAAGTCTCAATCAAGCAGCCTGGAACAATAACCTCATCACTGGATGGAAACTGCCTTTTGTCTATTGCTCAAATCACAGATCTTCACAAGATACACCAGCCTGGAATTCATTCTCCTTGCAGACAGTTCAGAGGAGCTACTCCCCATTTACACCTCAGTAAGCGAGAGCAGAACCAGGCCTTTTCTTCCAAGCTATTTTCATATTTAAGTAAACATTGATTCAGGGATAAATTTTAAAATTTTTAAGTACACAGGGAGCAAAAGTAGTTCTTGAGCACATACCCACTTTTGAAGAGCGGCGGTTGCTTCTTAAGGGGGAAGGTCTACATGTATCTGTGCCATCAATGGCGATACCGCATTTTGAATCAACTCCCATTTTCCCCTTAATTGTTCTGTCAACCTGTTTGGGATCTCATCTACCTTCCTCATTAGGCCTTCAGAGGGAGGGCTCCTACCACACTGAGAGTCAAGAGCAGATCATGTCCCTCATTTAGACCCAACACATCTTTCCACAGCCCACTAATTGCATGGCAGCTCAGGCTCATTTGTCTTCCTGGATCGTTAAAATTCATCACCATGCTCTGTGAGCTCTCACTCCTGCCCTTGGATGGGCAGCTGTAGATTATTTAGCCAGACCAATCCCTAATGTTTTTAACTAGGAACTGACCCCAGCACCTGAGCACCTGCTGGGCTCTTAGTCTCTGTCATGTTAAGAGAGTGCACAGAAGGACCCGAGCCATCAAAAGCATCCTGCTGCATTACATTAAATATTGATAAAAAATATGCAAATTGTTTATTGATCTTCTCCAGGAAGGGCTGAGATAATGAGAGAGGGACTGTTTGAGATGATGCTTGGGATTTTTAATTTTTTTTTTTTTTTTTTTTTTTACATTAGACTGTTGTTGATAGCTGAAGTTAATGAGGTCTTTCGGTTCACTCTGTATTTCAGACCTTACCACTGGTTTGAAGATAAAAGAGATCAATGCACCTTTATTGTACACCACTGCCAGCAAGTGCCCTGAAAAGGGCAGGAGTATTTGTACAGGTGCAGTGCCACTGCTCCTTACTAACTTTACCTGGGCTGCCCTGGTTAATATTATACTCCTCTAAGTTGTCTTACCCTTCATTGTATTTGTTTTCCAAGGCTGGTATATATCAGAAGTTGATGCTCACATTGTCTCCAACTTATTAGCAGCTCAGTATATAATTAATACCGAGAGACCAGCTTTTTCTTTCCCCTTTGCTCAGAGCATTAACTGCATTGCATATGTTTCCTACCCTTTACGTGATTGACAAGTGACAGCTTTTAGCTGTCTTTCTGTGCCTTCATCCTCATGGTGGAAATTTCTTCACATTCACATCCTTGGCTTTTTTTTTTTCGTTATGTTCCATCTCTGTTTCAAACTTTTTGGGTGCTCTCTGGTGCATCAGGGGAGGAGGAAGCAACAATAAACCCAAAGCATCCGGACCAGAGTGCTGTTGCACACACACTGACCATCCATTTGAAGCTGCAAATCTGTCATACTTGGTTTACCTACAGGATGTTGCTTCTGGACCTCCATCAAGCCTAATTCCCGACAGAAACACTGCAGTTGCAGCCACCAGAAGTCTGCAATCAGGCCCCTGTTAAGCAAATTCCCAGAGTGTCTGCATCTTGTCTAGGAAACAGCAAGAGGCAGGTCACAAGGGTTGGCCAATACGGAGCCCAGGCTGCAATGGCTGTCGTTCCAGACTGGCATTGACTTGAAAGAGAGCCTCCTTTCCCAAAGCAGTCAAAGAATAAGCTTCAAATTTTCTTCATAACTGTCTGAATTTCCTTGGGGTCTGGATGAGCCCATCTAGGTGGAGATCAGTGTTGTGTGCTAGGAGCTGCACAAAACCACATTAAGCTGCACCTTTGTCCCAAAAAGCTTACTGTTCTTGGATGAACAGAACAGACATGATGTGATCTAAATGTGAGAGAGTGACTGTTTGGTAACAGGGAAAGATGTCAGGTTTCTTCTTTGCCACAACCATGTACCACCTTGGGCAGTGCTCAGGAGACAGGGAGGAACCAGGGCTATGACTTCTTTGTCTTTCTTTTCTTTCTGCAGCTGACAAGACAAACAGAATGAGAAAGCAAGCAAAGGCATGGAGAAGTAGCCAGACTTGCTGCAAATTAAAACTGATTAGTGGCGGCAAGACTGCAAGCACAACTCAAATCTCATGGGTTCCAGTCTGCTGCTGTGGTCCCTGGACCACCAGTGTCCCCATGGGCAGACATGCAGATGCCTGCAACAAGGGATGCCATCCTGACCTGTACTTCTAAAAGCAACAGTTTACTTTGTTAATGTTATCAATTGGTTTTGTCACAGAAAGGTATGTCCTAGGAAGGATATTTCCAACATAAGCACACAGCACTAAATGCCAGCAAAATATCAAAAAGCGGACAATACCTGGGGATGATGCAACTAAATGGGGTGGCCAGATAAAATCTTGGACCTGTCATGCCCAGGTTCAGGTCCCTACTGTGTCAGTTTAAGAGTAATCTGGAATTTAAAACTTGGTTGTAGCTTGGTCCGTGGGCCTAATCCTGGATCTGCTTGTGCTCTCAGTCCTCCTGCCACATGCAAACAAAACTTTACAAACACTATCAACTCTCCTGACAATCTGCAATGTGAAAAGAAACACCACTGTACATTTTTTAAATCTCCTACAGATTTTGATACAGCAAATCTTAACAATAAAATCTTAGGTATGCTCTTCCTAGAAACAGTTACATCCCTGCCCTGTTAGGAAAAAAAATATCTAGAAGGAATTACTAAAGATATTCTAATTCATACACTCAATATATTCTGAGATTTTGTATTGTATCAGCTAAGACCATGAGAGAAAATATTTTACCTGAGCTATGCTTTCTCAAGGGAAAAAACTCCACTGAGAGCTTGAAAAAGTTGGTTTTCCAGAGCAAATCAGAAAACCAGAAATAAACAATTACTCAAAATTGGATGGAAGAACGAAGTGATTGATGGACTATACATCCCCGTGTACAATTTCAAGATTGATGCCATACTACTGTGTATGTCAGGGTACAACAGACCTGAATTATTAATTGCTCTATAATTCCCATTCTCTGAATGATACACTCCCTCAGTGCTTCTCTGAATGTATATTCTGAACATGTAAAACAAGAGCAAAAGCGTTGCTGCATTCCCAGATAAACAGAAGCGTTTTTAGGTTTGACAGTATTTCACTGCCCCGACCAACAGAAAGAACCAACCAATTTAAAATTGCTAAGCAGCAATTTCACCATCTCTTTCACACCAGAGTATTTAATTATGAATTTATGCAAACAAAAATTTCAGAGCTCTCACTGCTCCAACAGTCTCTTGCCCGAGGTGCTTTCAAGCCCACAACTGCAGATCAGAGGGGGCGGAGTAGAGCCCCAGCATTTCAGACAATCAGCTTTGAAAGCATGTTACAGCCTGTTTAGTTGCAGGGCCCTATTCATTTTCCATGTTTCAAACAAGAGACATTTGCTTGAACGCTGTTTTCTTTTTTTTTTTTTAAAAAAAATGTCCATTTATTCAAATAAATGAAAACATGAAAACAAGAAAAAAAGCTAAATGCAAGTGGGAGACAAAAGAAAGATGTTGTTAAATATGAAATGTGACCAAGGAATAATTTTTTTTTCTGTATTGGCTGTGTCAGAACTGAAAACACAGACAAAGGACCTCTTAGTTATACTTCTGTAGACTGAAAATAAAGCCACTGAAGTCATGGTACCTTTATCTGTTAATGAAGCCAGGATAAGCCCAAGGTATCTTTGTTTCTTTACCATACTAAAAGTATTAGCAGTTCAAAACCCTGATTCCCATTAAAACAAAGGTCACTATAAACATTTCTGGTGATGCAAACAGACCTCAAGGTAGGAAAAAAACTATATTTACATCTCCTGAATGACTTCTGGGAACAGTGAGAGTGGCATAAAGTAGTCTTCATGTTGATAGAAATTAGCTCTTAAGTTCTGAAAGCAGAAGAATGCAATGACCACACTAATAGCTAGCAATGACCAATTTGTAAAACCAGATGTTTTAGAATAAAATCTTACAGATAAAATTCATTTTAGCTTTGCTGGAAGTTTAGGTTTTTTCAGGTGCTGATCATACACCAAGCAACAGGCTCTATAGGAAATAAGGAGTACACAAGCTTCACTTCTACATCTGTTTGGGCAGAGGTGACTCCATTTAAAAGAGGATTTCACCTCAGTTTGGAAAAAAACCTTCAAATCTTCTAGAAAATAGACAAGCTCCAAATGTGTAATCCAAATCAGGCAGTCCCCCAAGTACCATCAACTCCAGCAGCAGTGAGAGCATTTCTCTGGCTACACGAGGGATGCAGACCCAACAGACCCCAGGCCAGCTGCGTGGTTGACAGTCACACACCATGAACCCTTCACCAGCAGGTCTGCGACCACTTGGAACCTCTGCTCTGAGGTGGTCTCTCAGGAAAGCCAACTCAAAACCAGGAGCCACTGAAAATGCTCAGAAACACAACTCACAGCAATCTGTCTTTAAAGCTGATATGACCCATGAACTTGGGATATCCCTTAACTAGAAACCAGAGAGCCTGAAAGGAGACTGGAGCTTTCAGGCTCCCAAATCTTTTAGGAGCCTCCCTCCAAGACAGACATGATCTGCTATCAGTTGAGTATGGGAGCTAAGAGCCCACATTCCACTGACCTCAAGACACGCAGCTATCTCCAGCAAACACACAGCATCAGATACACCTGAAAACAGGAACACACACACTACTGAAAATGCATTTCTTTCACAGGATTCCCACACTGCTAGAGAATTAGTGAGAAAACAAACCATATCTGACAGATATTAATCACATCACTTAATACACAAGCACCAGGTGCGCTGGAGATGAGATGGCAGAAGAATTGATACAGAATAAAATTAATTGTTTTCAACTAGGTTTTTCACACAAGAAAACCCTCTAGCATGTCTCCCTAATTTTTTTTTATATTTATTAGCCATTCTTTCATCAATGAATTGTAAGTTAATATTCTGAAGTCGGTCATTTGGAAAGAAAAAATAAAAGTACGTTCAGGAATGACAAAATGCTGCTCAAAGAAGAGCAGTAATACCACACCTGCAATCTCCTTTGAAAAATTACCTGAAGCCCACAGTTAAAGCCCTTGAGAACAGAGCAGAACATGGCTAGCATCACCCTTAATAGCATCCCCTTATCAAACACTTTCTCATCTCACCCTAGAAGCCAAAAAGGTGCATTAACAGTGTCGACCCGTATGTGCAGGCTGTGTTTGGGTTACCAACAAGGATGTCCACAGCGCAGAATCTGAGATGTCATGCATTAGCTCCCCAAAAGCAGAAGGTGCTTCGCAGTTGGTTTTCCAGTGCTCCAGTCTGAACAACCTAGCACAAATTAAAAAAAAAAAAAAAAAAAAAAGAAAATTATACAAAAATGAGTTACTGTGTGAACATTCCTCCTCCCCAAAGAGACATTTCTTGACTCCCTGGCTGAGCACCAGCCCATCTGTTTGTTTTTGTGTTTGCAGGTAAGCATGGCAACAGCCAGAGGGAGGTCACTGAAGATAGGTTTAGGTTAATGTAATCATTTCATCCCTTTGAAATACAGTGTCTCTTGCCAGCAAGGCGGCACACTGGAGAGTCGAGATGTTTCTTTATGAGCGAGGGATCTCAATTCTCTTCATTTCTGCTTGTTTTGAACTACCATAGCTCAGCTGATTCCTCTGGCACTGTTTGAAGGAAGTTTCTAGAGACAGACAGGAGCCCAGTGATGCCAAGACCCAATAAAATCTATACCATCATTACTGGTGATTGAAGAAGTGCGCATCCAGGAAAAAGAAGGTTCTATCAGCTTCCCCAGCCAAGAGGAAGGAGCATCTGGTTGATCCAATCCTTGACTTCCAAAAGCTCAAGATGATCCATGGTCACAAAGACAGGGTTGGCCCTCCCTGCCGTGGTCTCCAGCACCCACACTGCGCTGGAAGACACTACCACAGCACTGCCAGACCAAGCTTTATGGTATTCCATCACCCCACAGCCAGCAGGACCAGCAGTATTGGGAATTAGAAGAGAACTTTATAGGGCAGAGGGACTGATTCAGGTGGGACATCCTAGGAGTAGCAGAACACATAGAATCATAGAATTGCCCAGGCCAGAAGGGACCTCCAAAGGTCATCTAGTCCGACCTCCCCGCAGTCAGCAGAGACACCCCCAACTAGACCAGGTTTCCCAGGGCCTCATCAAGCCTCACCTTGAATATCTCCAGGGATGATCCCAGAGCTCTCTGAACTAAGTGTTTATAGACAGATACAGCTTTCATTGACACCAACAGAAAAAAGACTCATGGACTCTGCGGGAAAACGACAGATCCTACTCTTCATACCTGATTTCTGCTGTGCCCTTTGTGAGAGAGAAAGGCACATTTACTTACACTTGTATCCCAGCACGAGCAGGGTATTTCAGCACTCACAATGACGAAAGTAATGTACAAAGACTTCCTTGTACCATCCAAAAGAAGCATCTTACTTATTGTCTGGAAAACAGAAAACTGATGCACACCAGCCCTCTTAATACTGCAAGGACCTGACTCAATATCCATTGAAGTTTTTTCATTGTCTTCAATAAGCCTTAATAATCCAGGTTCATAGAATTACTTCTTTATTAAATCAATGACAGAACTAGAAGCTATTTTGCAATAGGACTAATAGTGTTATTTACTCAGGATCCATATTCGCTGTTGACCACTTCATTTTTCTCTCTTCCTCCTCCTCTGTAATTTTTATATTCATTTTCAATAGATCTTTTTTTGTGACTGTAAGTCCAGAATTCAACAAGTGAAAACAGGAATTAGAATCAGATACGGAGATTTTAATGATAAGCATATCTTCTGTTTAATAAAAAGCAGATGAGCCTTAATTTGAAAAAAATAAAAAATAAATCACATTAAAGGTCAAATCCTGGCACAAACACGCCCTTCATTACAGCCACTGATAAAACCACTCGTGATTTTCAGTGGCATTCATCTAATGGTCAAGCTGATAACCACACGAGAGAGGAAAATCAGGATCTGTACTGGAAATTCAAGCTGACACTCTGACCTTAACTCATGCTGTGGTGCTTTTTGAAAGGGAGAGGAAGGAGTAGCTTTCTTCTCAGCAGCATGAGTTCAGTCAGAAGTGTCATCCTGTATTTTTCTTTCCTTCTTTACATAGTTTTTTTAAACACCGCTTAAATACGTGCCAAGGTGGTTAAATATTTAAAAAGGGGCAATTCCTTGCATTAGGCAGAGTGCAATCAAAATTATTCCATTTCAGAGGGACAATGTTTTTATGCATACAAAGTCTGCAGAGACTTTTTTTATAGTGAGAAGTCAATGTTTTTAAAGCAAACAAACCAAAAAAAAAAGGAAGAAAAAAAGAAGGGCAGATCCAGTTTGTATTGCCTGTTGGTTTATCTCCAGTGATCCTTAAAATAACAGAAAATATCTTTTTAAAATGCTCAATTTCCACCAGAAACTAAACTTGCCAATATGGAAAACAAAACATGAGCTCCTAATCCTGCAAGATCTGGAGATCTTGAATATGTGTTTTATTTTTATATTTCCATGAGTTGCTTAAATGCATAATGCTGATGAGATTGTTTGTCTGATTTTAATGCAGGTAATGTACTCTGAGCTCAGTGATCCAAGAGAAAATTTCCCAGCAGGCCATACTTGACAAGCAGGTGTCACTCAATCATGCACGTTTTCACCTCCCTGAGAGGACAGATGGTCCCAGCCTACTTAGCAATTCCATCCTCTGTTGGCAGCCCCCTCTCCAATGCAGTGCCATAATAAAGATGCTCTGAGATTTGTGTTAATCTGTGGTCTTTGGGGTAAACTGTAAACAAAGTGTGTAGAGTTATCGTTTCTCATTATGAGCTAGACCTCTTATCTTCTTCTCCGACTATAGCATATAGATATGTTTAATAGCCTATACCCCTGGACTCAGCTTTCATGGAGATTAGTTCCTGTCATTTTAAGCACCACAGAATTACTTTGTCTGCAGAGACTTGACCTAATCTGTTTGAGGCTTTTACTATAAAGACAGTAAGACAGCCTTTTTTCTCCAAATTAGGAGAACAATGCTTTAAATTGGCAATAGCTCCTGTTGCTGAATTTGATGCATATGCATGTATTATACTTGCTGATTTCCTGCTCTGAGATGGAAGAGGTAGAGTTACTCCTCTCGTCATCGTTCAGAAACAAGAACAGCAAGGACTGGGAGGGAATAAAAAATCCTTACATCTGAACACCCTGTTGAGGGGGGTTGTCGATTCTGTTTTCACTGCTGTGATACATTTCTGCTGCATCCAATTTCCCCTGTGTAAAACGAAGATTATCTTCTTCTCACAATCTGACAAGTGCAGTAGGGAAAAAAAGCAGAGGGAAAGAGGGACTGTGTGCAAGAGCTCCCAGAGTCAAGTCTGGAGCTTCCTATAATTTGTGCCATTAGGGAATTTTTCAGGATTTTCTACTTGCAGAAAGAAAAAAGAAGGTCAAAGGTTTAGAGTCCTCATAACACTACTCAAAACAAAGCCAGAGCTGCTTCCAGCACCAGCATGTGCCACGGAATGAAGTTAGGAGGATAACACATCATTAAAATGAATTATCCAAACTCATGCCTCTATCGCGATTTTAAATCCCTTAATCTCATTTTTCAGTTGTAACAGAGATTACACGAAAATCAGGAAGCACCATACTTTGGGTTTGGCCGATGCCAGTCTCATAAAGGGGATCTATGAAAGGTTGACACAAAGGGAATTTGGTCAAGACTTTCTCTCTGAGAAGGAGGAGAAAAATTTTCACCTCTTGAAGCTGGTGGAAAGAATTAAACGAGATTTAAATGTGTGTCATTTCAGAAGTTCTTGAGTTTCTCGTTCTTAGTCACAAATCTTGCAAACCTTACCCAGTCCTGGAAAAGAGGAATACTTTTACATTATTTCATCAAAGGTGACAATAAATACCAAATAGGAGTTCAGAAGAATCAGCTGACACGCAGTGGAGCTGACTAGATGACAGGGGAGACGTCATGTCACCACAGGTCTCCGAGAAACATATTTTCTTGCGTTCTTGGTAGCTATATAATCACTACATTCCTCATGAAGTAACAAACACTTGCAGACCTCACTCAGACTATTCCTTACTAATGAGCCCCACAAGAGTACTGGAAGCCATGAGATAACCAATTAACCAACTTCATCCTCATCACTGACTCATCAAGTAAGATAGGGATGGAAATGGAAGACTAAAAAAAGAAATCAGATTAAAAGTCCTGTATTACAGTTTCACTCAGTCCTGTGGTCAGCAGGACATTGTACACTCCGGTGTCTATCTTAGGAATTGAAATACTTTTGTTGTGATACTTTATTTGACTGAGACAATGAATCCTTCCCCATGTGAACAAATTGCCCGGTTGTTATCTGTGTGACAACAGTGCCCAGGGGCCTTAGTGGCTGCTGGGGATTTGAGAAGAAGCTCAGTGATGGCCTGAGCATCACACGGGGCTGAGGGCACATTAACATGAGCACCTGAAGCAGCTGAAGCACAGCTCAGCCTGACCAGCAGGGCACAACCCAGAGCAGGTCCTGAAGCTACGTGGGCACTTTAATTCCCATGCTAAAATATCCTGTTTTCCCAGAGTTGCCCATTATTCTGGGCTCAGCCATAGCTGCAGGGCTGCACAATCAGAGCTGGCTCACTCTCAGCCAGTGGGAGGGGAGGAGAAAGGGCAACAGACTTTTCATTTCCATGACTTTCTGTGGGCATGTGCTCTGAGATTGAAGACGCTGAGGTTTCTTTCCTAATTTCCTGGGTCATTCAGCAGACCATTAACAAGTTATTTCACCTCCTCCACTACGAGCAGCAATGAAAGGGATATTCTAAGGACAAATGATGCTCCCTACTCCAGGATGTTTGCCGAAGGTAAAGGAAGAATAAGAAATAGCACCAGAGTAGTGAGATACCAAGCATGCTGAGTATCAAGTCTCTTGCCTTTCAGCTCAGTACCCTGCTGAGTAGCTGGTAGACCAGTAACCATGTGAACCCCCCCAGAGCTGCTGTGCCTGGTCCCTCCAGTGCCCATCCACTCTGCTCACACAGCTCAGTGGTCTCCAGCTCTCAGAAACTGTAGCACCATTTCCACAGAGTGCTTGGTCATATGGTCCTTTCCCCTTGCTCCTTCCTAGAAATGGAGCCTTGCTCTTTTACTGCCTTAAATATCCAAATCCACAAAGCATCCCTGCACTTTGTGAATTCAAGACACTATACTGTGAGCATATTTTGGATAAATCACTTGAGTTTTCTCCTTCCCATCATTAGGAGAGCTCACAGGAAATGAGAAGTAAAGGACTCGCAAGCCTAAACCACTTTAAGTTGTTGCCAAATACGTCTTTCACTAAAAAGAGGAAACTATTGTACCATTATTTCCTGTAAATCCAAACTATTGTCAAATGAAATATGGACTTAAGAGTGGCTGCACTGGGTCACATCAGAGTTATGCTTGGACATACTCCGTTTCCAGAAGTAGCCATAAGTAGATGCCCAAATAAGAATAAGAACAAGACAAGTGGATGGGACACGCCTTCGTAAGAGTCTCCCACCTTCAGCTATGTCAGTTCAGGGACTTCCAAACCTGGAAGAACAGAACAGAGAAAACAAAAACTGAAGCAAAGCATAAATCTTACAACCAACAGATTCATCTTAATAAGATGAGGTAGTAAAATTTACTTTCAGACACATTTGAAAAGATATTCAGAGCTTAGAATTAGCAAAAGAGCTAGCATCCACTCACAGTCTGTCGGAGCCATTATTTTCTCTATTTTAGTTTATATTATTCAGCACTGGCAATAAAATCTGGTAATTTTAAAAAAAAATGTTATAAGGGGAATATAGCTACATTTGAGAGGAAAGGACCATTTATTTGTTCTGTGCCATAAGTAGATGCCCAAATAAGAATAAGAACAAGACAAGTGGATGGGACACGCCTTCGTAAGAGTCTCCCACCTTCAGCTATGTCAGTTCAGGGACTTCCAAACCTGGAAGAACAGAACAGAGAAAACAAAAACTGAAGCAAAGCATAAATCTTACAACCAACAGATTCATCTTAATAAGATGAGGTAGTAAAATTTACTTTCAGACACATTTGAAAAGATATTCAGAGCTTAGAATTAGCAAAAGAGCTAGCATCCACTCACAGTCTGTCGGAGCCATTATTTTCTCTATTTTAGTTTATATTATTCAGCACTGGCAATAAAATATGGTAATTTTTTTTAAATGTTATAAGGGGACTATAGCTACATTTGAGAGGAAAGGGCCATTTATTTGTTCTGCATCTGGCAGTGCTCACAACTATTTAGCATCACAACTGAGAAAGACAAATGCAATTTCAAAATAAACATGAATGAAGCATGTCCCTTATAAACACACAGCACCATACATTCAGTAACAGGTGTGCACCCTCTGGGTCTCACATAGGAGCTGTGTGTGTGTGTGTGTGTGCCTGTGTGTTAACAGGCTCACACACGTACATTTCCCTTTTGCAAACTCCCTTTCCATCCCTGAATGAAGAAGGGCAAACATATCAACAATCTGTTTTATGCAGCATTTTCTTCTCATCCATACACCCAGTTGTCATTCTGGGTCTCACATAGGAGCTGTGTGTGTGTGTGCCTGTGTGTTAACACGCTCACACACGTAAGTTTCCCTTGTGCAAACCCCCTTTCCGTCCCTGAGTGAAGAAGGGCAAATATATCAACAATCTGTTTTTTGCAGCATTTTCTTCTCATCCATGCACCCAGTTGTCATTCCTTTTTTCCATTCTGACCAGTGCTTGATGCACTGAAGCATCTACTGACAGTAAAACCCAACTGTCTTTGATCCTACTGTGGCAGAGGCAGAAGGAAGGAAGCCGTGCATGCAGTAATACATTACTCAGTGGCATATGCTCTCCATAGCTCGCATACAACCCTCCTCCCCTCCCCAAACCTCTCCTCAGATCATATCATGGCAGTGAGGAACCATGCCATCTAACACAGTTGGATTCAGTGACCCCCATGGAAGTGAGACGTGGCGTTATTCTCAAACTTACAACCTCCCTCCGCTTACTCAGAAGGAAACAGCTAAATTCCTCAACATGTTGGTGTTAAATACCCCCTTACATCTCTGGAAGGAGTCACCTGAGGACCATAACCCGGCACATAAAATGAGGCACAATGAAACCAACCTCAGATCATATCATGGCAGTGAGGAACCATGCCATCTAACACAGTTGGATTCAGTGACCCCCATGGAAGTGAGACGTGGCGTTATTCTCAAACTTACAACCTCCCTCCGCTTACTCAGAAGGAAACAGCTAAATTCCTCAACATGTTGGTGTTAAATACCCCCTTACATCTCCGGAAGGAGTCACCTGAGGACCATAACCCGGCACATAAAATGAGGCACAATGAAACCAATCCATCTAGAAGAAATAAGAATCCTACAAATTGTCATTATTTTTAGGACTGAAATAGGAGAATGAAAGCAAACATGAGGAACATAGTTCCCACTGCTTAACGACTGGAAAAGAAAAGAAAACCCAGATTAGAAAAGCATTAGACAGTCAAGCAGAACTGCATGTACACTGCGAAAGCTCCCAGGGACAAGCTGACCGGTTACTGCTAGTAGAAAGGATCAAGGTGAATAAGGGAGGCTTTAAGACAAACTGAATAGCTGATACAGAAATCTGCTAGACCAGAGGGAGATGAGAGACTCAGCTGTTGAATTTATTTGTGAAAAGTCATAGACATCTGAGAGGATGCACCCACAAAAGCGCAAGGGAATGCACTACGTATTAAAGTCCCAGTCTAAAGAGTCTGGAAATGATCAGCCTCTGGCTGTTACAAGTGCTGGTGGACTCTCCAACCCCTGTACAGTGTTGGGGGGGTGAATCTGTAACTCTCAGAGACACCAAAACAGCCCCAAATCCAAATTCTGTCCCTTACAAAGTAACTAAAAAATTATGGGATGATTCTTACTAGAATGAATACAATACTATGTATTACAGAGCTAGGTTTTGTTGACTTCACAGGTCTGTTGAAGTAGCAGGAAAAACACAATGCTGCTGGTTAGTGAAGGAAATATATAACCCCCCTGCTCACTGATCTCTTTTAAGACAAAAAATACATTACTTCTGGATACTCATGATTACTAATGAACACTAGGAGTCCCTGAGCCTCAGCATAGCTCCATCCTTCACCAGGCAGCAGAAAAGTAAGTTTCTGAGGCAGCCCTGCCTGCAAGGGGCAGGGTCCTTCACACAAGCGATTCCAGTGGCAGCTTCTTCCTCAGAGACCGCAGTCATCCTCACTGCCCCGACCAAGGATAGCACGGTACTCTCAATTGGTGCTGAGCTTACTGATCAAATTCCTCACACACATGTGAACAATTGTGTGAACTAGCTGATGTTTTTCTTTCCCTTATTCTTTTAATGCAAACTGACTTCTTGCCTCCCTTATTCTTTTAATGCAAACTGACTTCTCGCCCAGCAGGGCTCTTTTTTTTTTTTTTTTCCCAATGAGAAGGCACATTATTTGTGTAATTTCTTTTTGCAACTTTTTTCCTAAATCTCTTTTTTACTTTCCACTAAAGGAAATCACATTATCACTCTCTTTTTATATTTTTTCCTAGTCTTATTTTTCCCTCTGTACAGACAGCTTTCTTTGTGAGCATATTATCAAAAATTTCTAATAAAAAATAAGGCTTTCTTTTTTCTAAATTACAATAGAATATAGCTGTTAAAATGAGGAAAAGCATTGAAATTATTGATAAAACTAATTTAAAACATTTTCCTTCAGCTAGCCCTGAGAACTTGTGAAGTTCTCTCAGATTTAAGCTCATTTGGGATTCAGTTAAATACAGTAATTGGTTGTAAGTCCAGCCCATCTATGCTAAAAGCATTGCTAGAAACTCCTCATGTATTTGAAAGGAAGAACTGAAAGTCAGAGAAAGAATAATTTAGTACATAGCTCAGAGGTATCATTAGTAGCGACAGCATGATGTTAAGAACAGGGAAATTTAGGTTAAACAGCAGGAGAGAAGGCTGAGTGCAGTCACGGGTGTGATGAGGGGCAAGAGCCACGCTCTCATGGTGTGACCCCATGCTCAGAAGCCTCCACACTCAGCTCTCCATCCCCTTTTTCTCTGACGATAACTTCCAGACAGTGTTAAACTACAGGACAGCCCCCAAAACAATTTTTAAAACTAGATTGCTCAGAAGACAAGAAGTTGTCCTACACTGAAAATCCAGTGTAGTCTCTTGACAAGAGACTTTAAGAGGCAGCTTTTCTCTTGCTGCTGCCCCTCCACCACAACCACACCTCTGTGTTGACAGGTCCCTGTGGATATCACAGCTGTCTCCCACCTCTAACCAAATGGTCTTGGGGTTTTTCAAGCTCATCTGCCAGTCTTTGCACCTTCTCCCCACACAGAGCAGATTTTGAGCCTCTCTGACTGTATTAGCTTCACATGTTCCAAAACATCACCTTACACCAGTCACTGAGGGGGTAAGGGGGAAAAGAAAAAAAAAAGAATAGCAGAATTATCTTTCTTAGCTTAAAATTTTTGTACTTTATTACAGGTAATATAATATTTCACTGTTGGGTCTTCTTTAGAAAAAAAATATTTAAACACATCAACCTGACATCCACAAAACCTGCTACAAGCAGAACAGGATTTAAGCACTGCATAATCTTTCCCAGAGACTTTTTCAAACAAAGATGCTGTGGTTTTACTTGGTTTCTATTTAACTCTCCTGAGAGGTCTCTCTTTAAATCCAGGCATGAAAAATACATTCTGAGTCCAGACACAGAGACTCTAGAAAAGAGAAATGCAGTGAGACAGCATTTCATTTGCAAGTCTTTTACATTTTAACAGTGTCTATTGCTTTGCACTCAGCAAACATTACTGAAACTGCTGCTCCCTATAATAAGTTTCACATAAAATTCTGATATTTTAAATAGTGTATATATAGTATGTATGCAATATAAACAGCTTTAGCATATCTGCAAAGGTGGGCACATGAGGTGCATGGCTTTGTGTCTGTGCATGGTATGTATAAGTGGAACATAAACAACATATACTGTATATTCATGTGTGTGTGTAATGCCACTCTGATTCTAAATATAATGTAGATAATTTCAGAAATAACAATGCTGAGAAAATGAACAGCCAAATCTAACCAGCAAACACTACTGAATAGATACTTGGGAAAAGTAGAAAAAGAAAAAAAAGTTAAGAAAAAAAACAAACACAGGTTTACAGTTGACTTGTCATACATGAGGAAGAGAAAGATTTTAGTCATCATAGAAAGAATTCAAGTTTTCTAGCGTTTAGTCATATTATTCAGGTTCTAAGAAAGGAAGGGAAATTGAATAGAAAGACTAGGATTTGTTTGCATATTTGGGTGAGTTTTTTCATAATAATAACTGTAGCTCAGACTCTTTTAAGCCAAGTAATTTTGTCTGGAAGTTCAGTTTTAAATATGCTCTGGGGCATCTCATTGTTCCCACTGAGTGTAAAGTAGATTGTTTCTATGCTTAAGGAACTACAGTGTGGAGGATTAAATAATACACTTAATGAAGAGGCTAAAATGACTGCATTCTTGCTATTTCAAAGGGATTCCAGGAAAGAAAACCACCCAGGATCAGTGAAAACAGACTTTTACCACCTCATATTTTATTAATACACATTCTGTAGTGCATGCTACTTAAAACTGCACTTAAAGAGTATCTAGCTATGATATAACACCACCACTGACTTCCTCAGTATAAATCTGAATATCTCATATTTCAGCCTACTTATCCTTCCAATACATCCAGGACCAGTCCTGGTCAGGTGAGTACATGAGGTATGGAGAGGCTGAGTTATCTGCTAGTAATCTGTGAAAGAAAAGTGAATCCCTGTCTCTAAATCCTAGCTGAAATGACAGAACTCTATTGCCAACTAGGCCATGGGTTTTGGCATGGCAAAAAAATCCCCTCAAACCTTTCCAAAATCCCAGACCTGTGATGCCTCCCACCATCCCATGGATGAGCACATATTGCCTTCCAGAGCTGTAATGAGGGTGCCATGCTTGGTCTTCTGCATCTTTCAGGAAGGGAAAGTCTCCACCAATACCCACCCTTTCCACAACAGAGGCATGCGAGGGAGAGTCCCCAGGCCTAAAGGTGGGAGGCAGCCTGGAAGACCTGCACCTCAACAATCCTCCCCTCAAACACAAGGGAACTGCAGTGAGAACTGTTTGACCAACAGCGCATTACCACACAATGTCATAAACATATTCGTTTGTGGGAGTATAACAGCACATTAGTTGATTCTTGCAAGTCCTTTAGAAGATCCTATTAACCTGCACTAATAGATGAACCAATGCTGAGGTGACAGCCAAGTGATGGCCAAGTTTGGTCTATGAAACCCTAAACGACCTCTCTCCTGACAACCCCAATTCATAGTCTCATCTTAGCTTTGCTGCCCCTTTTGAATTGATATCTCATGTCAAAGGGGAATTGACTGGTATGTCATACCTATTTCAGACACATTCCCACTTTCTCTTACCACCATCTTCCAATAATCCTCTAACATTTTCTTGTCTTCCTGCACGGTGTTAGCTCAGAATGCCTCTCTTCATAGTTCATAAAGTACCAACTCTATTTTCAGAGTTCCTTCCCTGCCATGCTTAACTCCAGTTGGAGAAGAGAAGGACCTGGATAAGCAGCTGGAATCCCTGGGGGAAGGAGGGATTTGCCCTAGGCCAGACATACTCTTCTCAGTGGTGTTTAGTCTTGGAAAATCTGAGAGGACAAAAGCCAGCTCTTGAATCTCTTCTTGGCACTTCATGGCATGTAGCACAGTTTGCTCAAGCTTTTTATGGCTGGGCACGTGCCATGTGTTTTGCATACCCCCTGTGCACGCCCCACTGGCGTTTGCCATGTTTCACAGATGGATCAGCAGTGGCACATACAGACATACCCATGCCTGTTTGGAACACAGGTGCTTAATGCTGGTTTTGCTAGCAAGCTAGCCAGAACCTTTAATTTTTTTTGGAAAGGTTAGGAGCAGCTATGAGAAAACAACAGCTGCCAAAAAATGCTACCACTGGTATTGGCACTTCGCTTCCTTCCTAAAGCCCACAAGGGCTCAAGCCAAAGCCATTTAGCCTTTGTGCCTGTCTCTGACTTTTAGTCTCTATTGGGTCATATAGACAGAGCGTTCAAAATTGTGATCTCAGTTCTAAAGCTTAATGCTTTTCCGAATTTCATCCAAAATGCAGACATCTGATCTTTACATCTTCCTCAGTATATGTACAGAAGTAAAAGTTTTACTTATTAAATTCAATTTTTAAAGCATTTGTGTGTGAAAAATATTCAAGCTCCTTCTCCAGCATTTGCGGATGTAATTTGTCTCTGATGGCCAAAGCTATTGCAATTAGCAAAATCAGACAATAGGATGGAGCCAACAGAAATGAAACATTACCTTCTGCTGCCAATGCTTGCATCATCCTACTGAGCTCATCTTATAAAATACCCAAAAGGTGAGCCAGTTGCTTGGAATCCTAAATTGTGTGCTTCCCTCCCAATACCAACCACCAAAGTACACTTAAGACATTGCCCTGCCTCTGTGACTCATTCTTTTTTCCTTTTTTCTCTTTTCCCATGGGGGAGCCTTGAAATTCTTGTGCTTGTCTCACTGCAACACGTGCTCTGCTCTGTGCATGATCACCAGCCAATAATCTGTGGCAATGGAAGCAAGGACATATTAAAAAAATGTTTTCTGCCACGTCTGCCTGCTGCAAGGACTGCTCAGACCAGGAGAAAAAAGAAAGTTGACCATGAAGAAAAGGTTCATCCATTTCTGCCTCTGTGCTCACATCTGGGACTGACCCTGCAGAGTTTTGCATTAAACTTCATATTCACAGGGAAGCTATAACTTCATACAAGTCTACCCAGACTTGAAACAAACAAACCAACCCCAAACCAAACGCAAACCTCTGCTTGAAACTCAGCAGACTGGTGAGCACACGATGTTATAGCTGTTGCTTTCTTGCTCCCACATCACTCTTGCCCATAGAGTCTATGCCAACATGTGACAACTGGCACAAGAGCTGGCTCAAACGGTACCAACTGTGAGCCACCTACTCTACAGGAATTAATTGCTAATTACTTACAGCCAGATTCTAGACTCCTTGTGCTTCCCAAGTCGAACAAAGAAATAAAACCGCACGTGCCACTGAGAAGCTTATTCTTACAATGAAGGACAGCACTATTTACATTTGGATTTTTAGGTTAAAGTATCAGAAAATAGGGCAATAGAATATAATTCAATAATCTCCACTATAAACAAAAATATTCATCCTCCAAAGGAGTTACAGATCCTGACAGCTTTAACTATGGACTTCATGTACCACTCTAACATTAAACTGAGACATTCAGGGAAATAAAATTCCAGCCTTAAGTTTTAGAAAGCATCTGTAGCTGCAACACACCATCACACTGACTAAACCTTGTCTGCTCTGACCGCCATACTATCTGTCACTCTAAGGCTGCTACGGATGTATTGCACCAGCTTATCTGTTCCCTTTAAAGCTTGGGGATTTATGGACTGCAATGTCTATTTGTAAAACCTACAGTAGTTTGAGTGTGAATTCTTCACAATAAATTTTGCTTTCAGCACCCCAGGATTTTCCTGCTACTGATTTGTCACATCCTGGACACCTTCAGTGAAATGGAGTTCCTTAATATCTGTCCAGAAGTGGGAAGATAACAAATATGCATTACCCAACTGGTGAGATTCATAATGTCACACAACTCTCTAGAGATTATCTCCTGCTCTAGGAAGATGCTGGGTTCTCCCAATCATGGACTTTTCCAGGGGAAAGACTCAGTACAACTAGAATAACATCAAGTGGCACAGAAGAGAAATGGGCAACTTAGCTGTCAGGATTCTCAATTCCCAGCACCTGATTTTTCTTTGTTTACACAGACATGGCATCTTTATTTACAAGTCTAACAGTGGATTCCCCTGGGTGGGACAACTTGAGTGTGTCCATTGTTCCTCTTAAACACCCTCAGTAAATAAGCATCATTGTATTGACTTCAGGACCTTTTTTAACTGATAGGTCTGTGAGGTGTTCTGCTGTCGTCACGGAAAATGAGCATGTAGAGGAGGGCATGGTGAGGAGGTAAAGCAGAGGGTATTAGAAAGCAGATGAAGGCTGACAGCAAAGCAATGGAAGAAAGAAACAGAAGCCAAGTCCCTGTAGAAGTATTTCTTATGTAGTTATTACAACAAATGAATATTTGAGCTGAAACTGCTGAAGGTGCTTATGAAGTAAGTAGTCCAGCTAGAAAATGGGTTTAGATATGGATTTTTTTTTTTATCCAGAACACCTAATTGACTCTGTCTGCACATGGGGGAGAGAGATGACTGGAGCAGGGTGGTCAGTAACACATTATCTGCCCTGCCACAGGCATACCATCCACTTCTACAAACTGCAGTTTTTCCTCTGAAAAAAAGACCTCTTGACCTGAAGAAACTGTTCTCTTGCTTCTCAGCTCCTTTCACTCCTTTCAACCTGCACTGCCAAAGCTGCGCCTGCTGTTGCAGGGTTTTTCAATAGGAGGTCACACAACCGAATGATAAGCCACAGGCAGGTAGTAGTAGTGGAAGATGTTTCCCTTTTCCTGAAGTGATTAATGAGAAATTAATTAATCTGGATGCAGGTGTGGCTGAAAGGAGCACTGCTTCAGGTGCATGTGCTTCTGGCTCTGCTTGTGACTGTCCTCCTTTCTTGACCCTGCCTCATCATCAGGAGGTTGTTCTTCTCCCCAGTGCGACCACAGAGGGGTATGAACTGCCTTTTTGCAGGTTAGAGGCAGGAAAAGGGAACAGAACAGAGCAAGAGAGAAGGATAGTATAATAAAACAAGTGGGGGCTTGGGGGGGAGGGAGAGGTTTCATTAGCCAGGGTGCCAGCTTTGAACTGAAGCCTTTTAACAAGGCAAACTCCAGGCTTGGTCATCTTCTGTCATTACCTCAGAGCAGGAGCCACGCAGGCCTCTGCATGTGTTTGTATGTATGTGGCAGGGCGGCATGGGAAGCCTTTAATAATTAAGTTCAAGTACGTTCCTGTTTATTCCTGAATACGCTGTCTAAATATGTTCATTTTTGCAAAGCTGCTGAACCCTCTTGCTGCCCTGACCCCATGGCAGACCCCATTGCCTCTGGGCTGCCTTCTCCCCTCGCCGAGCCCGTTGGCTCTCCCCTGCCTCTTCCTCCTCCTCCGATTTCCACCTTCACTGAGCTATAGCAGCTCCCTCTTCTTCCCATTTTAACTCATCTCAGTCACAACTGCTGCCACCACAGACAAGTGTGCGTTATTATTAATGCATTATTAAATTTTATCTCACATTTAGAGCCTTGTCAATGGCGCTCACTTATAGACACTCTGGTGATAAGCACTATAGGAATGGCTATAAATAATGAATACAATCCCTCTCATGTCTCTCCCAGTCTCCCAACCCAGTAGGTATTCACTGCAAGGCAAATGCAGATCAACTCCATTTTATTTTTTACTGATTAAAAGTATCATCAGGGTGGGTAGTTGCCACAAGGTAGGCAAAAAGACTGCAGCTACCGTGGGAGGCAGCCCAAGATATTTGAGCAGCTTCTGTTCCCACCAGGGTACCCTTCTCTGAAAGCAAAGCACTAACTCTAATTTGCCTGCTATGTTCCTGCTCCTTGCAGTACTCCAGAAATCAAGACAGAGAAAGGGTCCAAATTTTTCTGGTGTTTGCTTTTTACAGCTCAATTGCGCAACGCAATTTTTAATTGGGGAATGCATCATCTCCAGCATTTGCTTGCCATCCAACAAAGTTCAGACACCCACTCATTCAAAATCAGAGCCCAAAAGAGCAAAGCGCCAGTTCCATCTCAACTGCAGCCTGTCCTACCTCATTAGTGTTTGCTGTTCATTTTTTTTCTTCCCTTCCTCTGTAGCTCCTGCAAATTAAGTCTTTGAACGCTGTTAACACCCCTTTGCATCTACAGTTCTTCATCACTTAGTACTGAAAACTATACATTTCTGCTATTACCTGAGTATCTATAGGAGCTTAGAGAGGAAAATTTGGAAAAGAAAAAGCTTCAGGAGAATACCAGGAGGTTTTAAAAGAGGTGATGGGAACCCTTTGGTTTTGGTCTCGGAGATCTAGAGACTAATGCTCTGGAACAAAATACTTTAACCTCTTCATAGCTTTGTAATAGACAAAAGTGCACGACATGGTTCAACTCTCGAAAAGAATTCTGGAATCAGAATAGATACCAAAAACAGGCTCCAATGTAACTATCACTAAAATTGGGACTGTTTGGAGTTGGTGATTAAATTTGGCTCATCAAGTAGGTTTTCAGCTGGCAGTCCAGATAAGATACCAGACCTAAAGATGAAAGGGGCAGAAAATGGTGTCATAATTTACAAAAATATCTGAGATACCATATCTTTTTCTTCAAATTAAGCTAAAATTTTAAAAGCAAAGTTATTTTCATAAGTAAACATCCAGGGGAAAAAAATCAGTTTCAGTCAGTTACAGAATCTTCTTCTGTTAATGTAAGTTCTGTAATGTTTAATTTTTATTTTGATTTGTTTTTCAATTGGGCATAATTAGCTTATCTTTAACAATAAAATGTTCTTTAAACAAGAAAATGGGAGCAGGGGGAGGTTAATGTTGCATATATCCCAACATTATCTCAAATGAACAGAAACACAATTTTTTGAGGAAATTATCATCTGCCCCATCCCAGACACAAGCTCTGAAAGCAAATCATGTCCCCTGATATTCAGACTAAAATTACCCCTGACTTCATCAGGGCAGTACTAGACCTTATCACAAACTCCTTTAGTCTTACCACATGAATTCTGAAGGAATCCAAAATTACCATGGAAAAAACTTCTCAGATTTCCTGTGCTTGAGACCTCCTGACTTCACTCCAACCAAGGCTTATGTTTGCCAACAATTTGACCCAGGTTCACAAAAGTTTTTTCACTTAATACCTTTTCTTGAGCTGCTTCAAAAGTTGATATGGGCTTGCTTGAAGCTCAGGTTTCCCATTGCTGTGCTCTCTTCTGAAAGATGAGCTATATTTTTAACATTATCATAATGAATGGATGCATCTCAGCAACTATGCTTTGTACTACATGGCTGTCTCACAACACACAAAGAAAATGTCCCACACTGATAGGTTTATTCACCAGGGTACATTATATTACCACTAACTGTGTATCCTTCTGCAAAGCTGGGTTTAGATCTAATGTGGTTACACAACATTTGGTCAGCTTAAAGTAGAAGAAAAATAAGTTCCTGACTGCCTGCAGAAATCTCTTTGGATTCACCCTCAGGAATATATAATAAAAACCAGAGAGAAATTCGATAATGAACCAAAGTATTCAAGATTATTTAGCACATATATTCTCCCTGATGTCATTTACATCTTCTTTCATTAATTAAGTAACGTATAAATTTATTAATAAAAGTTTTTTATTTGAGGTTACTTACATTTGTGGACCCTAACCTCAAACCCTCAGTATCAAGCCTGATTTTCAGGAGCACCAAACACTCACATTGCCCATTAGTTTCTATTTTGCCAAGATCTGCCATCAATAGAGAGAGCCTTGAGAGTGAAAAAAACTTCAAACAGATAGGGAACAGTTATCACTCAGCACTCCCAAGATCTGATTCATGGTTACTATCAGCTGCCCTAGAGTTCCTCCAACACAAAGTACATCAGACAGAAACAAAAAAAGTAGTAGCAGGGCTCAGTGAAATAATGCTGTCAAGATCCCTCTCCTAAAGTGGAGATGGCAATCAGTCCACTCCAATATTTACTTTGTTATCTCCCCATCACAACAAACAGTAATTAGATTACCATGGGTCAGGTTTTTTCTTGAGAGGTCACACAAGCGTATAAGGTTCTGTCTTGACAAGTCCATCTCAGCATTTTCCTTTCAGATTAGGAGCATTTTCCACTGGATCTTTACCCAAAGATACACCATCTATAATTACACCATCTATTACACCATCTCTGTTTACACCATCTATAATTACAATACAGTCATTACACAACATACAAATCAGGGAACAAAACGCAGGGCTGTAAATTATGAAAATGAAGGCGTAAAATATCAAGTCTCACACACTCAATTCAGTGCATAAAGGAGGAAGTGCAAATCAATTTTTCAACCCAAAAGGGGCAAACATCTTCAAGGATCCAACAACCTTCCCAGCCACCTCTTGTTTGTCTGAGTTTTTCCTACACCCACACAATGTTTCTCAAGATTAAAGAGGATTAAGGAACTCCATCCATAAAGGTTTTCACCAGCTCACACGTCAGAAGGTCTCTAAAATCATACCATAAGCTGTAAATGGTGATGTACTTTTGGGAGCCGAGCCTGCCTGAGATAAATATTACTTGGAATACAAGCTATTTCTATTCTTATCAAGGAAAAATTTTATATCCTGAGGATTCCCCCATAAATTAGCCAAGCCCCACTGCTACACCCACTGCTTCCCTACAGCAACACAAAGAATATGGTAACACTCATTAGAGCACACCACCAGGGAAAAGTCTAATTGCTGGATTTACATTTTGTAGGCAACGTGTATTTATACTAATAATTCTATTTTGTGCTGCTTTACTAGTCAGAGAAGAAAAGAGCATATTGTATTAAGCTCCAGCCCCCAAGCACTGAAACAACACTCACAGATCTAGAGAGACGGGCTTTCATATAATTGGCATCTACCCATAGTATGCAGTTGATGATGAAGCATATTTCCAGCAGTTCACTAGAAGGGCATGTGATTCCCTGAGGATCTTCAACCTTTAATATTCGCCTATCTTTGGGAGCATCTACTCATCTCATCATTACAGCAGTGCTAGTCACTTCACTGATTGAAGTGGGACTGGAAAAATCAGCACTTTAACCTTGCCCATTTGGATCTTAAGCATTATGGCCCTCAGTGGTCACCTCCAGGCTCCAGATTCCATACAAAAAAAATGTCCTATCCACTGTTTATTGAAAAAATAACTTCAAGAAGGAATAAGAAGCTGCGAAATTAGCCGTCCAACCAGAAAGAGTACCAGATCACGAGTCATCGAAATATTTCTTATAAAGCGAGATATATATTTTTTGTTCATTTGATGAATAAAAGTCCTCCGAGCATGGAGGACATTAAGAAAAATTCCCTTTTCACAGAATCCCAGTGTCTCTGCTTCCACTTCCAGATGAAGTGAGGAAGTCCTAAGCTGTTGGCAAACTTGACTTTTTTTTCCTGTAATGAGTTTGTCATAACATTTTGCAACCTGCAAAAGTGCTCAGATTTGATTCAAGATTTCCAAAGGCTCTTATTTTATCTGAATAAATTCACCTAGTCTTAATATTTTCTTTTCCTTTAATGCTATAAAAGTGGGAGTTCTAGACCCATCAAACTGATGACGGATAAGACAAAACTTAAAGCCAGTATGAATTTTTCTGAAGATCAAAGTTGTCAGATGCAGGGGTTTGGCTTGGGACTGTCTTGACAACTGCTAATAAAAAAAGTTAAAAGCAAAGAAAGAAAGAAATACTTGTCTTACTCATAATAGCGTCACATAAACTTAAATATACATAAAACATAATTAAAGGCTTCTTCTAAAAGGAGCTCGAAGCCATAGTGTTATGTGTCCCTCCATACTTTTTTAATCTGATTGAGCAATCTCAGAAAAGGTACTTTACACAACTTTCTAAAACATGGTTGCTTCACATTATCTCACGTAGCTATTTTACTAGAGCACTGAACATCCTGCTTCTGGCCTCTTTCGCTGGAAACATGTTCCCACAAATTAACACTGTGCTGTTAATACTTTTCGAATAGATGTTCTCCTCACCTTCATTTTACATAGCATTGCCAAACATAAAGCCTCTCTTTGCATTGTTCTAATTGCAAATTGACCCATTCCCATTTCAAACCTACCCAGGTTCCCACACATTGCTATACTGACACAGCACTGGAAGAGGGGCAGTCCAGTCTGTTGAAGACTGGTTGGACCTCTCATGAGTGCAACATCAGCCTTACCTACTATTCCAACTCACCCTGAGCTGCTCAGCCACAAGCCTTCTGAAAGCAGTCTTTTTTCCTGAAAAAATGGGCATAGTTGCAGATTCCATGTTGAGCCGTGGATGTGCAACAACATGAGTGCCAGTGAAATAGGTATGTGCACCAGAGGGGTTCAGGAAACAAAGCTACATGGACTGCAGACAGCATTGGAGGAAAAAAGCTGCTGCTGAGCAAATGCTGTTTGCTGTCAGACACTGCATGACCTTTTCACTAGGTACAAGATGGGAAGACTGTGGAGCACGTACTGATTAGGTGTATGGCTCCAAAAATACCATTTGGAAAAAGAAAATTCTTCATTACAGTGTAATGGGAAATATGCTGGAACACAAAAAAGCCAAGAATAACTAATTTTCTAGAAGTCCTTATCTTTCCTTTTTTATTCCTCATTTAAATACTATTTAAAGCAGTCGCTCTAGTATAGAGAAAAGAAAGGGCAAGCAAAAAAGTTCAATCTTTTTTCCAGCTTCTGCTGGAGCGATGGCTGCTAGCAGCATCTCCCCTGGTGCTGCGTTCCTGTGCCACACAGAGCACACATGGCCATCAGAGGCAATGATGCACCATAAAATAAGACCAGCAGTCAAAGCAAGCACCATGGATGTTTTTGCTGGTACTGTTTGGAATGGAAGTGGAAGTTTTACACCCTTATTTGATTTTGGGACAGACAATCCTATGCAGATTTAATTATTCCCTCATTTGTAAAATAATTTGTTTCCCAGAGTCTCTGATGTTAGGCACCCTGTATCTAATGGGGATTACTATTTGGTGATTTAAAGGAGGAAAATATCAGTAGTTCATTGTAGGCTGTTGTACACAGTGGGACAAGACTAGTGAAATCCTTACTTAACCTCCTGAAACGTGTGTAAAGCCAGCACACAACCGCTTGCCCACATCCACCCTCAATCCAACCCTTCCAGTCTTGCATGCCAAGCCCAAGACAATGATCATTTGCAGGACAGTGGCATGGCCTCACTCCTAGGAAATCCTAGAAATGTACAGACTACTATGCTGGATTAAATCCTTCCTCATTGAGGGTATGACTCCTAACAGTGCACCACATCGAAGGAGGTCTCATTCCACAGTCACAGGCTCATACCATGGCCCCTGCCCAAGACATGATCCCAGACAAAGACCCATGGCTGGAAAGTAACCCAATTCCTGACGTGCTTTCATGACGTGAAGAGTGGAGGATTTATACATTAAGACAACAGTAGGTTGAGAGGTTGGTCCACGTCCTGGGCTTACTATTGATGACAGGCTTCAGAAATGGCATGGACCTGATGTAGTCAGTGGCTGATACATGTCTTGAAGAAGTGACTGCTCTAATCCAAACATGTCCAGTTACTTGCAAATCCTTGGCTTGTTGCCCTGGCTGGCCACTGACTTAATGAGGAAGGCAGCCTATTCCTCTCAGCATTAGTTGATACCAGAGAGTCCATAACTGGGCCACACACCGCTTTTCTTATTTCAAAATTTAAGTGAATTATTTTTGTTAACAAGAAGAAATTTCATCAGAGCAGAGGAAATGAAAACTTAACTCCTTTCCAAAAGTTTCCTGACCCTCATCTCTTATTCTGTTAAAAATAATTAGGACCGGGTGCTCATCAGTGAAAAGACCTCATTTGGTTTTGTCCATAAGGAGCTCTGAATAGCTAGTCAGTATAAATACTGCATAAAAAATAAATGTAACAAAGGGAGGGTTTTTTCCTTCATTTGTTATTTTTGGGGAGAAAAACCACCATCTGTGTTCCAAATGTGTTGCTTTTCAATGATCCACAAGCTGTTTCTATGGTTTTGAATTATTTGACTTTGCTCTTCTTTCGAATGGCTGCCTTTGCCATATTAAAAATACAGTGCCTCGTCCTGCTGAGTGCTGTGTTATTTGTCTGGCTGCTCTGCTAGATAAGCATTGGAGAGGTCTGGAAATGATAACCTACACAAGAGGGCAGTTTAGTTTTCACTGCAATAGTGCAGGAAGGAAGAAAGCAAGGAAAAGTTCACAATGCTTTGGTAAAGATTTTACCTGAAAAGCAATTTTTCATATTTTTGGTGAAAGGGAAATTGTTTTCGTTTCTGTCTGCAGCCATCATGAATACAGTTTCTCACCCTTTCTGAGCTAGCTCTAAAATGCCTAGAAATTAGGCATTTAACTGCTTAAAATGGGGAAAATTTAAAAAAAAAACACCGTATATAAAAAAATCTTACTCCATGTATAAAAAAATCTTCCGTATACATTGCTTGCACAGAAAGCATTTTATTTTGATTGAGAGCAGATTGTTCACTCCTACCCCCAATTTGAGATTGGACAGATCGCACTGTGTGCCCGTTTTCACAATATAATGATCTTTATATACACACAGATGTACGTGAAAGACATACACATGGCATTTTTGTAAATTTAGCACTTTTAATTGTTTTGATGTTAAGATCTAAACTTACTACTTAGCCCAGCAAACACTTATTATTAAGAACATTGTGGATTCAGCAGTTATTTATTAAAAGGATAGATGCAAATGAAAAAATATTTACATAAATATCTGCAAACACTATGCATCATTCTCTTTGTCTTCAGGAACACAGCCACATGCCAGGTCTTTTGTATACTAAATGACCAAACACACACTTAAATCAAATAGCAGTTCTATTCAGTCTATGCTTTCCACAAGTTGTTAGACATGCTATGTTGAAAGGAGTGACTTCGTGCACACTCAGCTTTTTCAAAGAAACATCTGTGATTTAATGACCAGATCTAAGCCATACAGAAGTCTGAACTCTGGGAAACTTGCAGCCTGACTGCCATCCACCCAGGAAACTCCTGCTATAAAGGAGTCTATAAAGATGCCATTCACGCAGTCAGTCACTGGGGCCCTGGTGCATAACAAACCTAAAAAACTTTTACAGACATCTGTCCTAGAGAAACTCCAACCATTCCAAGTATGGGAGTCACCCAGACTGCTGAAAACACAAAGAAACACTTCCTCTGAGACAGGCATCTCTTAATGAGAGCAAACATTCCCCTCTCTGAAGAAGGCAGCAGGAGACGGATGTGTGCGAGGACCAAGCTCCCTCTGTCTATTGTACTTCCATGGTTCCCATTACCACAGCGGTTCACAGCCTCACAGCTTAAATGCCTTCCTCCCCAAGATGCCCCCATGAGGGGAGGAAGTGCTACCATCGTTTGGGACAATAATTCTCTCCACGACAGGAAACCCAGCATAAAGTCGTCAGAGCTATTCAGGTCAGAGGAGGAAAATATAGATGTCACTTCTGTTTTTCAAAGGTCTGCTTTTAAGTTTCTCATTAATACCTCAAACTTACATTGAATATTTGTCAATGTTTTAGAACACTCAGATTTAATTCCAGAAACATAAGCAAACAAAGGAGATCACGTACAGATTCTTAAGTGTTAAAAGAAATGCCAAAAATGTTTTATTCCTATCCCCACACCACACACTCTTCTTCCAAAGCCCTTCTTCCTGCCCCGAGTTATTATCTTTCTTACCCACAGAGACTGAAAGGGCTCAAATTCACTTAAGTCTGAAGCACAGAAAACATTAAGAGTTTTATAGAATCTTATCAAAATTAGCTGAACCAGCTGAATATGTAAAAATGTGTTGAAAATCTCACCAAAGCAGGCGTACATCCTTCTGCTTTTTGTGGTACATCAGATATTCCTACAGTATTTTAGCTCAAGAACAGAAATAAGATAATTTGTGCTTCGTGTCTTGCAGAGAAGTGAACATGTGCCTGGCTTAATCATCCTCAGGAGCAGGGGTATTCCAACTCATCCTTCATTTAGGGGTCCCTCTCCCAGCACACCTCTTCTCCTAGAGACTATACTGAGACATCAGCACACCAACCTGTTTTTTCTCCAGTTGCAGAACCATCTATGTCCTGCCCCTAGGTTGCTCTCTCAGTTGTGCCAGCTCAGCTTCCTACAAGGTAACACCGAGAACTGCATCAGGAACCGGTCCACCTGAAATACGGCCTATTCTTTCATCATTTTTCCTTTTATTTTTCGCAAAGTTATCTTTCAACTGAATCGGTGCCCCGGTGCATTTGACTGCACAGCCACACAAATGCTGTGCTGGCACAGTAGAGCAGAGAGGCACTGGGCAGAGACTGCTAAAACCAGCTTACACAGCACTGTTGTCTAATATTTAACCACGGTCGTAAGCTCTGAACTCTGGTCCTCTGAGCTGCAACCAAACGAGACACAGGAAGCAAAGCAAACAGTGCAATCTCCTGCATCTCAGCCCAGGGTTTCCATCATCGCTCACCAAAACCAGCTGGAAATATTTCACGGGTTTCATGGTCCATGTTCCTCATTCCATTTTTGCAAGTTTGAAATGTTGATAAAAAGCGTCAACAACAAAAAAGAACCTTGCAGAAAACTTTGACTATCTCTACCTGAACTGCTGCCTAAGCCTGAAAGATTATCAAAGCAGAGAGATAAGTCTCAAAAACAGGTTTAAGCCACTGAAGCCAGTTGCAGAGCTTTCATCAGTCTGTGTACAGTTATACAAATATTTATTTCCAAATATATACAAGAAGATACACATTTGCCTCAAGTTACAGAGATGGGAATCCTACCATCATGGATTTGTAGTTAATAGAAATGTGACTCCAGAAAAATGTGTTGTAACCTGTCGCTTTAGTAGTCTCCTAAATGTAAGTCCCAAGAAGAATTAAGTAATTTCATAACCAGATTTTCAAGGTTTAAATCCTCCAGAAAAAGGCATGAAATATCATTTCTTTAACTTAACTTTTGCAGTGCTGCAAAAGACTTATCATCACAGTGAGTATTGTGTTATAATGAGAAATACTATTTCCATTGTCCTTTTATATGCAGTGCCAAATGGTCTTGGCTCTTGGCCTGTGCTTTGCACAAGGATTATAGCAGCAAATTGATTTGCCTCAAATACTGAAATAATACTGTGGACCCCTTCAAGCCCACCGTAATCACAGCTTATCAAAAAAACACACCACTGGACTGCTATGCAAAAATGTAGTTTTCCATTCCCAAGCACTATACAACAAAATAACAAAGCAAAAATTATCTTTGCAAATGGGACTGATTCTGTGTTTCAGAAAGGCTCTGTCCGGGGCAGGTGACTATTTCTCCCCTGAGCTCTCTGGAAGTCTCTGTAACTTTAGTATCCCCTGGCCCTCCAGTTCCATTCATCCCTTCTCCATAGAAGGAAGCCTAAAATACTGGAATTATGCTGTTTCCTATGTACAGTCTTAGTATCACCCATTTTTTTCCTCAGTTAACCTGTGCTGCCTTTATGGCTCTTACATGCTACTGGAAAACAGTGAAAAAATCAGTATTGGCCTCTGTGCTGATATAGAATACATTGTTTGAAAGGCCACAGAAGCAAAGAGGATGGTTTCTAGCAGGTTACGAGTTAAGGGGAAGTCATGTCATTCCTTCATAGGACTGGATGGGAGAGCTGACAAGGACAGGCTGGTCTTTTGGAGCTGCCTTTCCCTAGAAGTCCTCCACTGAAAAGACAGGGAGACACTGAGTAAAAACTTCAGTGACTATCAGGAGCAGGCTCAAAACAAGCAGTTTTTCTGCTGGTGAATAAGCAGAAAGCGAGATTTGCCAAATCATTCTGCTTTGGGCCCCTCTGTGCAGTCATAAATGACAGCATCCACTTCTTTCTCTGAGAGATCTGGTGATGTTGCCAACTTAGGCATCCAGGATCAAAAAGACACTGGTCTCAGGGATACATTTGAGGTCATAAAATCTATCCCCACTTTCAGTTCATTGCTAATTCTTCAACAACCCCGTGGCAGCAAACCACAGTTGATCTCTTTCCCACCGAGTCCTACTTTTATTGGATGATCTCTGTAGGCAGCAAATCCCTTTTATGAAATCAAAAGGAGTTTAATGGTGAATGATAGTTCAAGGGCTAACAGTGCCACCCTGGATCTTCTTTCTCTCTGATCAGGAAAGGAATCTCCAGAGTTCAGTGAATCCCTAAGACGTTGCAGTACTAATTTTACAGCAACAGCTGTACCTGGGTTTTAGGAACAGGCAGATGTCTTTGTCTTTCAGTAGCCTTCAGTGATGAGACATCACTTGTGTTGCCACAATAAAAAAAAAATTTAAAAAAAATTTTAAAAGAAAGAAAAAAGAGTGATTGCTACAAGAAACCTGTTATTCTTTTCACTGTCATTTGCAAAAGGAAAAAGAACTTTTCTCTCCTTTAACTAAATGGCAAAGTGCAGCCCTTGATTTCAGTGGTGATGTTTGCTGAACTGGGATTCAGCTGTCTGCAACAACAGGAGAGGCAGTTTGATGGAGAAGGTTCAAGAATTAGCAGAAACGACAAGCAAAGTTTAGCAGAAATAAAAGTCCTGTGTTTGTTTCTTTGCTGTAATCTGGGAATGCTCCTTTCATCAGATTTCTGTCTTGTTAGTTGAAGCATTATTCATTTTTTATTGTAACAAATGTTTCGGAAATCTATTTGGTCTCCAGAAGGGACCTTCAATCACCATAAAACCAAATGCAAAGAAGGTTTCCCCAAAATGCAGAGAGTTTATTTCCTTAACCTGCCCAGTTTAACAGGGAAGAATTTGACTAGGATAACAAACCATTTCCCTTCTCTTTAGTTGGGCAGGAGCCAATCCCTTTCAGCAATGTTAATGTGTGAAAGCCTAGGATTTTACCACAAAATGCACAAATCACACTGGGCTGTCAAAAAGTAGCTATGCTTCATGCTGCCTTGCTACCCAAATCTCACCTCCTATCGCTCCTCACTCCCTGTTACACCTGATACCACCAGGCAGGCATTTCTTAGGAGAAGGTGGGAGGCAAGAAAGCTTTAACACTCCCTTTGGCTCCATCCCCTCACTACAGCACAACTGTCTGGGATTTCTGGACATTTGACCACCTCCACCCAGGACCTCTTTCAGGCAGCTGCAGGCACCCACCCTTCCCCATAGAAAAAGCCCTCAACTCCTGCAGCAGCCACCAGTCACTCTCCTGGTGCAAACGTGGAACACAAGCAAGACCAGCAAAGGTTGCCAGTAGCAGTAGCCCCACAAAGTCATCCAAACTTATTTTTGCTTTAGCCTCTCCTTCCCTCAAAAATCAGATGCCAACGCGACTTCCTGAGGTTGAAGTTTGTCAAAGCAGCTTGTCTTACAGACCATAGACAGCTATTGAATGCTAGTTTCTCAGGCTGTAGAAAAAAGCAATATATACCAGAAACCTGTTAAGCCATTACAGTAAAAAATAGTGATGTGTAAAGATGATCCAAAGAATATTTTACTGTTTAACTCATCTTGTCATAAAATTGCAATAGGACCTAACTCATAAAATATAAATATCCTAGATTCCGTATGCACTCAAGATAATTTAAAAAGCCCTTCTACACAGGATATCCATTTTCAGCACAGGAGAGCATTTTTGTTTAAAGCAGCTAAGGCAGGGAGTCAAGACGGGAACTGTACGAAAGAATGCCAACCCTGCAAAGAGAAGGCTCTTAGTAGTCTTTCCTGCCTAGGATTGATGGTGACACAGAGTAAATAACAGCTACTGCATGTTCAAAGCTTCTGGGTCAAAATCTCAGCCAACATAAATCATCAATGCTTTTTCTCTGTCCCTCTGATTTTACGAGGGAAGGTCTTTTTACTCCCTACTCTATGAACTGCGGTGATCACATCATCCCAGAGGGAGCTGGTCAGAGAATTGTGTGTTACACAGACTATACAACTCCAGCAAAAATGAAATGCTAAAATTTTACTCTGAAAGCAGGACGGAAAAAAATTGCAAGCCAGGAAAAAAACAAGACACGATGTATTAGAAAACACATTTAAGGTTTTTATGTCATTGCCTATGGAAGGATGCATTATATATTATTTAAGTTTTAAAAATTGTGCATATTTATATATACTGAAAATGAAATGAAGTATCATCCCTGTGAAAGGAAAGTTGTCTATCTGTCCAAATCAGAGAGGCATCTTTTTGCCCCTGAATGTTCTTCTGTAGAAAAGGTTGATTAATTTTGGTTTTCAATCTTCACTACAATTAATCACAAAAGCAGGTTTCACCTTTTTAAAGTCCACTACAAAGTTAGTTCCCATTTTGCAGTTATCTGTGGTCATTATATTTCCTTTAACTAAAGAAAGGTAATTCAATATTTAGGAGTATGATCTTTAATTGCAAGGTCCATCAGCCAACAAGAATCTTCTAATTGTTTGTACTGGATACACAACATAACAGTCTCAAACTACCCTCAAGGAACCACAGGAATCTCTATCTAAATATACAAGAATAAACAATTTCCATCATCTTTATTTGAAAAGAATAGGCTTTATAGTTTCTTCTCTCTCTTCTCTCCTTTCATCTATCCCACATTCTCTTTTTTGCTCTCTACTTCAACATCTTTTTTGGCATAAACAATTTCCATCATCTTTATTTGAAAAAAATAGGCTGTATAGTTTCTTCTCTCTCTTCTCTCCCTTCATCTATCCCACATTCTCTTTTTTGCTTTCTACTTCAACATCTTTTTTGGCTTTTTTTCTCTCTCCAGTTCTACTTTGGTAACATCATAAATCACACCATCCCCCCAGAGCTTTGACTTTTCTGACCATATATTTGCTGACTATTCCTGCATCTCTCCTTCCTCATAGGATTGCTCCTCAGAGTGTAATTTCCTTCTCTAAAAGGAGATGAATGTTTTCAAAAAACCTGTTTCAACCCCAGGAGTGAAAGGGAACTAGTGCTGGGAGAGATATTTGTAAAAACCTGTTTCAACCCCAGGAGTGAAAGGGAACTGGTGCTGGGAGAGATATTTAGAGATATTTGGGAAGAACTGTCAGTGCTTCTAAACTGAGAAACTCTATGCAGGAAGAAGAAAAACACAGCTTCAAGGAGTAAAAGGGGCAACTATTATGAGTTCAGGATAAGATACAGAGGGCTACTGTAAATCTGTTAAACCTTAACTTAGTGTGAGATGGCAGAAACGGTCCCTAAAGGAGGAACTTGCATGGAATGATTTTCAACAATGACAACTAAAGATTTGACGATTCCCAAGACCTCAGTGAAGCTTTTGTGACCACATACCTGTCCATCAAGACCTCAGTGAAGCTTTTGTGACCACATCCCTGTCCATCCAGAATTCCCTTAACTTAGTGTGAGATGGCAGAAACGGTCCCTAAAGGAGGAACTTGCATGGAATGATTTTCAACAATGACAACTAAAGATTTGACGATTCCCAAGACCTCAGTGAAGCTTTTGTGACCACATACCTGTCCATCCACTATTCCATAATTCTTGATGCCTCCAATTTGCTTCAGGTGTAGATGGAACAGTGTGTATTCTGGATGAACAGGGACACGGTCACATCTTGAGGTGTCATAACTAAAAAGCAAAGGAGCCCTCATCAGTCACAATTACCTAACCATCACAATGTATGTTATCAGCTCCAGGCCATTCCTGGCCCCCCACACAATTACACCCATGAAGTGAGGTGGGTCCTACTACAAGGACTTCACAGCCAGCAAACAGAGAAAAACAGAGGACAGATGTATTCTGCCGTTCTGCCCATGAGAAGGGAGGTACCCAGAGATTAAGGGTGGGATTTTCAAAGGAGTCCACATGAACTCCTCCCCTCACTAGCTGCCTTTGAAAATCAAAGATTAAATGCCTTGCTCAGAGTTACACAGGAATTATACAGCAAGGCCAGATATTAAATTTGAGCGTTAGTGAATTCTTCCTCTCCATGGGAAGGAGTTAAGTCTGCAGCAGTCTCCTCTGTAAACAGTCTTCCCAGTTTGTCTGCTCAACTCTCACTGGATTTTTCCTTAGAAAAAGTCACCCTGTTTGTCTTTTTCTGGTATCACAGTCAACCACCCAGATCACAGTTTAAATAAATTTCAAAAGGCTTTAAGTATTTTTCAAGGCTTCTGCAGATGTGTATCTTTGTTCTCTGTATCAGCAATAAGTATACGCTGAACAGAGAGCTTTAAAACCACTTTACTCCCATGCACAGATCTCAGGATAATTTTCCAAATGCTTCTGGGATGCTCCCACCCATGCTACCCAGCCCCATGAGTTCAGCCCGGTCTGCCTGGGATCTCTTCCCCCGGTATTGAGGTAACCTTGCCATCCTGCTTGCTTCACCACTTTCTTTGAAGGCCCATAACAAACACATCATAACAGTTTTATATCTTCTACTTAACCTTTGGAGCTGTTTAAGCTTCTCTGAGATGGAGACTCTCTGATTTATACTCTAATGCCTTCCAGTCTAAACTAACGTAATTCTTTCTAAAATGCCCAAGTTTAAATTATGGATCACAGTGTCCAGAATGCTGCTGCAAAGCCTCTCACTGAGCTCGGCTAAAGCTCACTGAACACTTTTTCCTGTGTTGCCCTCATTAAATTGCCTTCATTTGTGTGTCCATTTTTACATTCTATTTCTGATATTTAAACATCTCTATAACTTTCAGTTTCCTGACGAACTTGATCTGCAGGACAAGAAAGCCTCTGGACTTGCCTTGTTCTCTCCAATGTTTTGTCTTCCCTGTTTCCAGCCACCATTGAAATAAATTTCAAGGTAAATGAGTAGAGTCACACCTGACTATTTTTTTTTTAAGTCAGATTTTGTGTTCATGGAAGCAACAGTCTTGACAAACGGGAAAGCTAGCATCCTGGCTTAGAAACACAATTAAAAACACCAGAAAAGGAAAACAGACAAGACATTCTTCAGATCAATACCTCTCCTAGGACCTACCATGGTGTAAGTAGTACAATCCTCATTAAGGTTATGATAGTAATACACAGTCCTTTGACTTCTATACTACAGTTATCATTGCAGACGTTATCAAAATCCATTGGCAGTGGACATTTTCACGAGAACTGAGGCTGATAGATCAATTTAGAGAAACCACAAAAGAGTCACCAGCCAGTGGTAATAGCTTTCAAACTCCCCACACCCTGGATTCGAAGAGCATGCCTAGATGTAAAAGTCTTATTACACTGCAAATTTATCACCAGGCACTATCCAGTTTCCCATGATAGCATGCACTCAAAGCTCTATTTCATTGCCATTTTAAAACATCTTTTGATACACTGCAAAAAGTCTGTGAAGTACCTGTCAAAGGAGGTTGCATCTTACAGATGCCTGAGATTTGAGATTAGATAATTTCAGATAAAATTAGTCAGAAAGGCATCTGGAACTTTTCACAATTTTAAGAAAGCCCTATTGAAAGGTTCAGCTGTGTTACTTACTTAAAATCATTGACGGTGTCCAATTCTATGTCAAATTGAATGAAAGACTGGCATATAACCCCACAGAGGAGGTGTGGGGGTAAGATTCTTGCTCCAGCTATAAACTGATGAGCTAATATCCATGGCCCATTTCTGCAGTGTGCTCCAGGTAAGTAGCCAACCTCTCTGACCTCAATAGGCACAGCAGGCTGCACACACAGAGTTGATTGCAGAACCAGGGCCCATTGTATGACACCACATCAGAAAAAAAAGAAGCATCCTGTCAAGCAGAAAGCAGAGTTTTTTTAAAAAAGAACACCCACAAAACATCAAAAAATTAAAAAATGAAAATTTACCAGACAAAATTTTGTCCTCTTAGCAGAAGCATTACTTATCAAAAACTTCAATGGAGGAAGGAAAAATAAAAGAGATGAGTTAGACCCATCCCTGTAGAACTAATTAGTTGTGGAGAGTTTTCCCCCTATAAAAAATTCAAATAAATTGGTTCTGTTAGCCCATATACAGACCCCGGATGTAATTAGTGTGATAATCAATATATCAGTAGGAAACAGCTACTTAAGTGTACCCAGTGCAGTTGTAGATTTAGGACAAGTGAAAGGGGCGTATTCAACAACAGCAGGGAAGAGTATAAATGCAAATGAAGCTCATAAAAAAGAATGAGTGATTCTGGCTGTGCAAGCTGCTCAAAATTCATCTAGTGTTTTTTTTTTTTTTTTTTTTGAAACAAAGAATAGACTGCCCATACCTTGCTAACAAATGTCAATATGTACCATAGACCTTTGTTTGTTTTCCCACTTACTTGAAGACCTGTTAAAAAGTGCTGCTAGCTTTCTTCTCTCCGCTAATGCACAATAAAAAAAAGTTCCAATAAAATGTGCACCTGTCACACTCATATTTTAGTGTTAAAAATACTCCCTGTTGTGTACAGCGTACCAGCTGTGCCAGCAGCTCCAGTGCATGACTGACATGCTCAGAGGCACCGATGGCTGAAGGTAGCTTGCCTCAGATTAGGCTCTGATATTCTCTCTTTACAGTGGAACTTCAAAAATATGCAAGCCAAACATAGGCATGGTGAAAAGTCTCTGAAGGAATGATGTTTCAGAGCCGCGTTTTCTTTTTCCTCTCATTTAAATATTCAAATCTTTCAGTATAAATGAGAAAGTTGGGATTTCTTCTAGAAAACTAGAAACATGTTTCTAAAATAACCCTACATAACAGTTGTTCTACTGCCTTCCCTCAGGGGAAAGACATAAATCAAGAACACCTCACGAAAGAAATGGAGGTGCAGGTTTTATAGAGTTTCTGTCCTGGCTGTGTTTCTTCAGCGAGTGAATTGTGGGACACCATTTGGCACTGCAAACTTCACCCCTCTATCCTCTAAATACAGGAATAGTACAAATACAGTGAACTGAAAACAGCATTATGTCTTCTATATTATTCTTTAGGCCATGATACTACTTTGAGGACAGCAGCACAGTAGAGATCCATTTTCATTGCCCCCCTTGTAACTCATGATCCTCTGAGTTACATATAAAGAAAAAAAAGGGCAAAGATATGACTGAAGCAAGGAATAGCTGATTTGGACTGGATTATCCATTGCTCTGCAGGGAAGCACAAAGACCCACATTTTCCTTAACTCACTGGCATTAAAGAGTTTCTACAGACTTGATCCTTAGTCAGATGTAGAGGAATCTTAAACAAAATACCCATCTCAGTGCTCTGTCAACCACACTCATCAGACCTTGAGCAGGAATGTGCTTCACATAAACATGCAGATAGCAATAAAAGTAGGAAAATACCTTAATTGTTCAATCTCATCCTCTAGAAGTCCAGTAGTTTCTTGGCTTTCACTATCCCACAATTCTTCATCTAAAAATTAAGTTCTGTATTTCCTCTACGAGGAATATTTTTAACTCCATGTTTCTCTCATTATCTCTTGGATGATGGATTTAATATCACCTCAGATTCAATCCCACCTTGGTAGGATTTTCAACATTCATCTTTCACTATAGTCACTATCACTTTGTTTGTGATTTGAAGTGAACAATTTGGTGTCAGAACCCAGGGAACAGGCAGATTTACAAGAACACCTCCACAGCTTCACAAATCGGGTCTGCCTTAACAAAACCCTTAAGTGTGTGTTTAATTTTTGGTCTGTGAGCAAACTCTACAAATAAAATCAAATAAATACAACTAAGGTACCAGATTCGCCCAACCATTCTGGCATAATGAAATGAGGACCAGAGGCTAGCTCAAGTCATCTGCACCCAAAGACCTGGTTGCAAGATTCTCAAGGCACTAAGCCCCAAATTGCCTCTCACACCCTCTCTTCTATCAATGCACTATTCGTAGCAAGACAGATGTGAAGGTCAGAGATGCAAAGCAGAGCTCCTGTTGTTTAGGGCATTCTACCTATGAATTTCCATATTTTCTAAAGTTTAGGAGAGGTATTCCCTAAGAATCCAGGATTTTTAATGCCCAGCTTTTTCAAAGAGAATGCATAAGTTAGTTTAAATATTCTTTACCCCGCAGTTACTGATAAAGCTTTATCACCTCATGCAAAGCTGAATTATGTTTTTGCCTGAAAATATATACATCTACTAGAAAGAAACAGACGGTGTGTATTCATATATTTCAAACCAGAGGATTTAACCTCTGAAAAGAGATATCAAAGTGGCACTGAAGCATGGACCTGCATTCAGCACTTTCACATTTGGTTCACAAATACCCAATTAGGTTTCTGTCTGAACCACAGTACCTCAAATTTATAATTACTCATCTGTCAAAGTTACAAGGGCAATACAGCACCATATTATTTTGAACAGTGATAAAAAAAAAGATGTTGAAGTCTTATGAGAGAATTTCTCAGCTCTGAGCAGCAATATAACGTTCTTCTTCAGTGAAGAGTTAATAAAGACCAATAAAACATTTCCATAGCTAACTCATCAGTGTGTTTTAGCTCAAAATAAAGACAGAAGGGACACACAATATTTAGTGTAAACTCAAAATGGATTTCTGTAAATGATAATTAATTTTGTAAAAAGTAAACGGTTAGGAATCAACCCACATTTCTTATCCAGTTCTGATATCAAGATTGATTCTTTAACAGCTCAAATATATTTTGAATAATACTTTTTTTCCCTTTATAAATTGCAAGTGGCTAAAGACTTTTCTTTGTTTCTCTGGGAACATGAAAGCCTGTAGTAAGTTTTAACAATGTTAATTAACACCTTCATATAAAGGAACAAACGTTTATAACTGCTAAGGATGCAGAAACCCTACCAAACTAAACTAAAACTCTGTTGTCCTAATTGGGGATATAATTGGAATGAGTCCCATAGGAATTTTGCTGTTTCTTCTACATAAAACCCTATTACTGGCTGATCCCAGAACAAAGATACTTTCCTAGAGGTTCCCATAACCCTAATCCATACAGTTCTGTCCCTCGCGGGTACACAGGTGCTCATAAAAAGGGAAGGTCCCCATCTTTTTAAAGAAGCTTTAATTGATAAGACCCAGACAGACTGCAGACAAACACAGCAACATAGTAGGAAGATGACCTCTTTCCTACTTCTCCAGTGGGAAAAAGGCAGAGGTTATTTGGCTCAAAGAGTAGCTGTAAGGTTAATTTCAGAAAATGGGATTTGTCTGAAGGCTGAAATGATACTCTCTCGGTATCAGCAGCCACATACTGCTATAATTTGGGACCATATTCTACCCTCTATGTATTCTCTTAAAAAAAATCCATTGTACATGAGGATGGTTGCCAGGCTTTATTCCCTGATGCTATCTGCCTGTACTATTTCCAGTAATTCTAGAAATGCAGCCACCTTTTTCCTCCCAGCATTAGGCAAGTCTAACACTGCGCTCAGTTTTACACTGCACTTACAAGGGACCAATCCCATTGAAAAAAAAAAAAAAAGAGGCACAGCAAGGAGAGGGGAGAGTCTGCAATGGGAGAGAGAATCAGAATCAAAACCTTATTTGGTATAAAAATTCAGAGAACCACCAAAATGTAAGTGTATCCCATTAATACTCACAAAACTCCCCTGACCACACACATAGGCAGACAGACAAAAGGTGTCCTAATTAGTTTATTGTTTTACGACTCTCTCAAGCTATGAAACACAATTTGTTTTACAACGCATCATTAAAAATGCACCCTCCAAGGATTTCAAATTGTTTGAATAATATAATTATCAGTGTTAACACTTCCTTTTATTGTTTTGACAGTCTTGATTCTGCTGCCATCTCATTTGAGCACCCTCCAGCCAACAAAAGAATGAGCATTTCTCACCCACTCTCCTTCCCCAAATTAGGTGCATAATTTATAGAGACATGACGTAAAATTTCAGGCATTTCTAAAATACTGAAATTACACTAAGAGATTTGTAAAAAAGCTCAAACCATAAGGATAACAAAGGAAAAACAGCAAAATGAATGGTTCAGGTGAGGCTGTTTCTATTCTGGCCTCTTATATAGCTTGAATCATACAGGCTCATATTACACCCCCATTTTTGATACAGAGCATTTTCTATGGAAATAAGGCAAAGCAAGATAATTTAAAATTTCTCAGGGAGTCTGCTAGAACAGCTGTATGAAAGAATGACCCTGTGAATGAGCTTGCTAGGATACTTTGTGCCAAATCCTCAACCGGTATACTGCAGATATTCCATTAGCGCCTTTCTGCTGACATTGGTGAAATCACACCAGTGAATGCCCAGAGACCAGTAACATTTTCTCATCAGTTTAGACTCTCCCCTTCTCGAGCCACTCTTTACCTACTCTTAGGTTAAGTCATGTGAGGAGTAACTTTGAAAACAGATACTGGAACATTTGCAAACCAAACATTCCCTTTTTTTTTTTCCTCCTGTGCATTTAGTTATTACATACTAAGCATCAACCTGCCCTCCACAGCATTTCTTCCTTCCTATCTGTATACAGCTTTGCTTTACAAGTCCAATCTAGGATGGGCTTCTCAGACCAACTAAGCTTCAAAGCAGCGGGAAAGCACAACCTGCACAGCGTACTAGAGAAATGGGAAGTTCAGACAAATCTTCCACGGTTACACACAAAAAGTTTAAGCTGCCTTTCAGCTCATCATTTGTCAGACTCATATAACAGCACAAAATCCATGCGGTATCCCAGAAGGGCATGTGAAGTGAGGTTTCTGAGCTAACCAGCCACATAAAAAATGCAAGAAATCATCCAGGAAATGAGAACTAGCAGATTTACACTCACATGAAAGAGTTAGGGAAGAATCAGGCCCAAAGTCTTCAGCAGAGCTATGTACAGCATCCTAACTCCCAGCCTGGTGCCCGATCTATGAGCATGGTCCACCTCTCCAGTTTTTCACATAGTGGGCTCTGAAACAGTTAAATCAAACAGAGATTAGTAACCTGGCACTAAATTACACTTGGAGGACTTATTGAACGGAGGATATTATCAGATATCACACTTGTCACAGATGAAAAACTACATATATGGATGAGTACTGTATAATCCATTCATTGTTTTATAGACGTGGAATTCCCTAGAGAAGAGCATGAAATCCATGTGACGTCCCCCAGTGTGGAATTTTACATTCAGATGTCCAAGCTGGCTGAATGTGTACAATTCAGCTCCCGGGGGACCTCACCTCTGAGGTGGCTCCTCTGCTTTGTTTATTCCAGCAAGGATGTGGAGCATCTTGCACTCATAAAACGGGTCACAGCAACCCTTGTCTGTGGTGGCACTTCTACATGCTACTGACACGCAGGACAGGAAACTTCCACCTTGAGGGAAATCAAGTGCTTTCAGGATATCTGAACAGCAGACACATCAGACCCTTGGATCCAGCCATGGCTTTCAGAGCTGATAAATCCACGCACAAGCTGCTCCCCTTTTCAAGGATAAACACATGCAGAACCAAGCCCTGAAATATTTACATACAAGGGGGCTCTTGGCACATTAGGTGGCCAGCATTTCCCCCAGAGCACGGTCTGTTGAAAGGCTCCAGCTGGCAACTTGCTAGCACTGGTGCTATAATTTGCTGGATCTGAGGTTTGATTCCTTGCTTTGAGCTGTGCAAAACTGCTTCCACCCCCTCTCTGCATCTCTTCGAAGGAAAACAAAGATTTGTAAATAAAAAAATAAATGGAGCTTTGGCCCTAGGCAGTGTCTTGCACTTTTGGCCAAGAAAGAAATACAAGAGCCAAGATATATCTCCTACTACTTTAGCTGGTATATAGGTTATTATGCTGCTGTTTGGCCTTGTGTAAACAAGCTTCTCTTATACATACAGAAAGCTAAATAGTCACAGTGATATTACCCAAAAACCCTGTCTTAACTATCAGAGAGATGTGCCATGCAAGCTTGCAGGGGTAAAGGTTTACTGGAGTACTGGCAAATGAAAAACATCTCCTAATACATACCAAAATAACGCATCAGAACTGCACGTTTCTTGGTCGTTTCTAATAAGTTCATTCAGTCTGAGTCCCCCACTGATTTGCTACACCACAAAGACCTGTCCATCTCCAGCCAACAGCTAAGAAAGCTCTGATAGGGATTCCTCCTGAGAGTCCTCGGAAAATCCTGAATCCCACCAAGCAACTGCCTCAGGTCCCAAAAGCCACACAGAGGAAGCCTACAGACACCAGTAAGGAGAAAAGTACAAGGAACTGAAAGCTACAGCCACCACAAAACACTAAAGCAACTTTTCTGAAGGCAGGTATTCTTTTTGAGCTGAAATATTTCAGTTTCATAAAAGTTATTCAGAGTTTTGAGAGTGCTCATGCTTGGGTTTGGGGTTTTTTTGGTTTGATGGTTTGTTGTTTTTTAAACTTTCTGACAGTAAATTGCATTTCTCCATAGAAAAAGTTAAAGTTATGTTTCATTATCACTGACATTTTTTGATGGAAAAATACATCCATTTTCTTCAACTAGCTCCAGTTTTAACCATATAAGCAGTTTCTTCAGGATTCCCACTTATTTTTGTTTTCCCCTTATTAAATTTCTATGGCCCAAAACTACCTTGCTGCGAGGCACAGACCACTCTCGAAATAAGCAGATCCACTCAGAAATACCAGTCCAGTATTAATGTTTACCACCATCTAGTTGGTCCTCCTGGATACTGCCAGCTTCCTAACTTTTCACAAAGACCATGGACTCACTCCAATTCATGTTACTACTACTGTGGTAATTTTATTATTCAACATATAATTTCAGTCTCATTTTGGCTGACTACAGACTTGATTCCTGCAGACATTTAGAACTGCAGAAAAAGGAAGGAAATTTATATTTAAAAAGACCTGTCACTCTTTTTAACTTTCCTATAGTTCAGATGTGTGTGTTCTGTTCACACACACGAACAGAATTCCTAAATGCAAATACATTAATAATATGATATGATCTAGTATTTTTTAATGCTGCAAAGAGAGGACACTTCTGTCAAAAATATCTCAGAGCACATAACTGATGAGGGTTTGGGTTTTTTCCAGAATTTTTTAGAGATAAAGACCTTTGAAAACCATTTAAGCCCTTAAATGTGCACATTTCTGAATCTAGGTAATCTACGCTAAAATACAAGCATGGAATAACAGATGTATTACGGTCTGTTTTGTTCTAATAATTTATCATCTCTTATTATTTATATCAGCCTAACAAATGAAGTTGCTTTTAAATTAATTTGTTTCTAATTACCAGAAGGAAAAGCTTCCTATGTAACTGTAATGATTGCAGCCTAAGTGCAAATTCTGAAGCACTGCTGAGGATAATGTCAAGGGGCTTGCTATTATTTTTTTAAAGCAGCGATAGTTAGACACCATTCAATTCAAAGGTAAGTTTTACATATTTATCTTTAGCTTACAGGCATGTCTCAGATAGGATTAGGAAGCCATTCTATGAAATATAAATGGAGAAAATTTAACAGAATACAAAAATATGAGTTTGAGATAAAATTTTAGTTAATGAATTCTGGATGGGTTCTTTTTTGCATCTATTGCAAAGGCAAGAAAGAAAGATTTCACAGTACAAAAGTTAATGTGCTCAAAGATTTCTCAATATGCTTTTTCAATTCTCATCAGAATAACTTTTGGCTGTTCAAAAAATACTGGAATAAAAAGGATAGGGGCAATGGATTAACAAAGCAAAGAAGACCAAAGCTGGTTACCTCAGCCCCAGTTATATTACCACACAATTATTACTTCATTGATTCCCCAGTAAAATTCACTTAACTAGTTTTCTGGGTTTTATAGCTAAATAAATTGCTTAATCTATTTCAGAGGAAAAACCTTATGCTGATGAGTTTATGTTAAAGATGTCATAACCCCTTGGGTGTCGCTCACTAACCGCTCGTTCACGACTTCTCTCCCTTGAGACCACAGCACAGACATCAAAGGCACAGCTGGATAAACTGTACAGATTGGATCCCGAGCAAGAATTATCATAAACACTATGAAGCCACAAAGAATGTGGAAGGAATGATCATTTAGATCCAGAGAGTTATTAAAATTCTTTTAGTCCATCTGCTCATGGAGGTATGCGACATTAACCATACACCGCATTATCACTTGAAGTTCAAAAACTGCTTGGGAGAGAGCGATTTCACAACAGCCATTCCACAACAAGAAGAGGCCAGATTCAGCACTGACTTAGTTCTCATGAAATTTCGCAGTCCTAAGTGGGATTTCATGACATGCACAATCACAACATAATCACGGTGACTGAATAAATCTGGTCTTTCAAAGATCTGGCAGATAATGGAAAACTGACCGTTTATTATTCACCCCACCACATTTACCACTGATGGACTTATTATTACTCAGAGATTTCATTAGAGTCCCCAGGGAATTTCCCAAACCTATGCCAAAAGAGAAAAACATTTTTATAAGTATTCCTGCAACATAAGAGATCCACTTTTCCTGGTTTCCAGTCAGCTCTAACAGCAATTCTCTTCAAGCAAAAGCAGATCAAGCTGTATTAATGAGAATGTTCTTAATGACTCTTACAGGAGTTCATAGCATGTATAATAAAACAACTTTTCAATTAGTATTTGTGTTTATCAAGAATGACACTAAGTTTTTCGGAAAATTACTTACATCCAGAACAAAATTTTACTCTTTTATTTTGAAAAATATGAAAGGAAAGATTAAAAACCTGCTATTTTCTATGACTATTAATGTTACCTCCTTGCAGCCTGCAGCAAATTAAATGTTAATTTTTCAAAGCTGTTTAATAAAAGAGTAAAAATCCTTTCAGTTCCGTATATAAGAACACTGATTAACCTTGACTAGACTAAAATCAGCTTTCCTTATTCCTGAGTGGTCCCCCTATTTTATTCATTCTAATTATGTAAGCAATATAAGCTGAATTAAGTCTTTTCCAGTGTACAGAAACTATAAAATACTAGTTTTCTTGAATACTAATGTATATTAATGACCAGCCTCTTCTCCCTGCACTCACATTGTGCTCCACACAAAATGAGGTATTGTTAATAAAGTGATTTTCAACCTCTCCTCTGTGGGCCTTTGGGAACTAGCCTGTGGGCTATTTCTAAGAAGGCTTGTGAAAGATGCTCAGAGAAAGCGTGTTCAAGCTTGTGCTAGAGCAACCCATGGACAGGAAAATACTAAACCTTTCCTGGAAGAAAGATAGGTACCCACAAATCAAAACCAGTTAGAAAAAATACTTGCTTAAAAGTACTACTCAACAAAAGACATCACAGCAAAATCTAGCACTACTCTGAGATTTTTAGATTATCCACTAGGTCATACATGTAGAAGACGATAAATGGCAAAGACCTGATTATGTCAGCCTGGAAATGAAACCAACGTAATAGATTATTGGGGGAAAGGGGCACTTTCACCCTTTGTGGTATGAAGATGTACAGTCAGGCTGGAATAGTTCCCTTCTCTCCTCATACTTAACCAACAAAGTGAAAGGGAAGCAAAAATACTGTGATATTGTCAACTGCAAGAATATTTGTCTTTGCGTGTATTAAACAATAGGTAGCTGTGTTTAAAGTCTATGCAAATGAAACCTCTACTGTGAAAACAGAAAATCTGCTGTAACACATAGAAGAGAAGGGCTTACAAAGCTGCATGCTACTGTTTAGGATATTTAGAAATATCTCTGGTTCTCTGCTCACTAGAAAAAGACCCATGAGAATGCTACAAGTGCCCCGCTGTCTGGTGCTCTCCAGAGGAGACTGCCAGCCAACTGGCTATGGAAATGACTTTGTTTCTAAGCTCCAAAAGGTCCACGAATACACTTGGGAACATGCTGAGACAAAATATACAAGTGTTCCAAACAGATTAAACATTAATTAATCTCAAGATGGGGACACCCACCTCTCTTAGATAAAGACACCACCCTACTTTGTTGGTCTTTGCCACTAGCTTCCAAGGCTACTTATCTCACCCAAGTAGGAAGGAACTGTGAGGAAAGGGTGTATCGCTAGATTACTCAACAGGATTACTACCTCTCCCATTTCCCCTTCAGTCAATGCCTGTTCTTTTCCCTTCAAATATTTGGAAAGAAGAATGTCTTACGTTTTCAGATCATTGCAGCTTCCAAAGATCATTCCTGGAACCTGAAGAAGTACGATCTCACAGTCCTCGAGAGACCTCATAAGGCAACTCAGTTCCTCATTACTCTCTTCCTCTTTCTCTTGATGAGAGAGTAAAACAGAGAGAGATCTGCGTATCTTATTTACTTATGGTTCTTGGAGAAAAAAAATAATATACTTTTCTAGAAAAATAAGGATCTTTTCTGACAGTTAAAAGGGTTTTTGAATTTGAGCTGAATTTAGATCATAGTTTGGGATTCTCTCAAATGACATTTTCAGGTGACTCTACCACTTTCCAAAAAAATTCTCTGTGATTTAGCTCCTGTTTTCCAAGTTAGAGCTGGTAGCCATCAGTCAAATGCATCTGTAGATTAGAAATCTATTTGTTGAAGGAGCCTGACAAGCATTTTAATATTGTTCTCAACATACAGTGGTAAAAAAGTGGCAAGACTTTTTACTAACACAGAGATTACTAGGTAACGTTTTCCAAAGATCCTGATTCTTAATGAGTTTCCTATTTGATTGAGGCACTAAAATTCCAGTTTCATTTTTGACTAAGGCTTCTAAATAGCTTGGGGCTTTTAAATTCCCTTCCTGCTACTGATGCTATAATTGACTATTTTTCCTCAGTGCTGTTAGTATGGCTGTGCTCTGTCAGACTTGTATTGGTTTGGGGAATTTGGGCCAACCATTTCAGAAACTGGTGCCAACAGTTACACTTCCTAAATCTGTATGTGACTACCTGAATAAATGCTTGGCTTTCCAAAAGCCAGAAGGACCAGAAGAGCTACCATTCATTTCCAAGGCAGCTGCTGGATGCCCAGTGCTTTGGCATATCACTCCAACTACTCCAAAGCTGTAAACAAAATCTGCAAAACTTGGCCTTTAGGTGGTTATCTATAGCACCAAACCCAACTGATAAGTGCATTAAATCCATCCTCTCCCGTCCTCTGAGACTGAGTTGAAGGGGAGGGGGGAGGCCGGGCAGAAGAGAATTTAAGATAATTGAAATACATAAATGATAAAAAAAGCCATTTGTGATAAAGTACCCTGTGTGTAAAAGATGTTGATGCTGTAGGGAGCAGCAGTGGGCTGGGTCTGCCTGGGGACATCTGGTTGTATTTGTGAGGGTCAGGATGCCAGAGGCTTCCACGCTATAATGAGAAGGAAGTTAATACCACACAATTATCCAAGCTGCCTGCCACGTGCCAACACAAGCAGAAACCCCCCGGTTTTTTTTCATATCTCCCCTCCACCCCCAGCGCTCGTTTCCCATCTGATATCCTTTTTTTCCCCAGCCTGCAGCCACAGCAGTTTCTTTTTCTCCAGTGATAGTCTCCATTCATCTCAGACCATCTTTGCTGAACAATAGATCCCAAACTACCCGAGGCAGAGCAGAAAGGCTGGAGTAGCCAGGAAAGTAGTTCTTGAAATTGGGGGCATACAAAGAACAGAATTTGCTGCAATGCTAATAGAGGAGAGAAAATATGTACACACTGACCTATTTCTACCATGTTGCCAAGGGGGTATTGCTGGAAACAGCTAGGTAGCACACTGGTGGAAACTGCAGTTAACTAAGTGCATTTTGTTGCTTGTTTATTCTCTGTAGTTTGTTTTAAAGATCAAATCCATCAACACAAAACTACCTAAGCATTCTACACAATGATGTATTCATTAGACTTCCCTCCTTCCACCACACGGTTTCATCTCACCTTTAAATGGGACTTCAGTCCCACAGGAGAAACAGCCAAGAAAAGGGAAGACCACATTGATTTCAGCAGGGCTCCTAAAAAGAGGGCAGGGATGCAACCAAAAACATCTCAGAGGTAAAACTAAAGGGAGCTAAGCTGTTTGCAACATTTTTCTTGCTCTTCTGTAGCATTTGCCTGACAAGCATGAGCAGGCGGACCAGGAGCTTGCCTGTCCTCTGGAGCCAGATGATGTACACACCAAGCTCCAGGACAAAGCAGACACACCTGAACCCAAGGCCAGCAGCCTTCTAGCAAGAACTCAGGGATGCTTTTCAATTTCAGCTCCATTGACACATTCGGACCTCCAAGCCATGGCAGCTCCAGGGTTCCCAGCCAGCCTATCTAAAGCTCAGACAATATATAAACAGGAATTAACCATATATACTTATATCAAGCCTGGCACCATAGGGTCCTTCTCCATAGCCAAACATTTGCACCCTGATGTAACAATAGCACCATATTTGCGCTATTCCCTCTGTATTGGGGATTCCTATTGTATTACAAGGCATTGTTTTGACAAGCACACATTATGTTGGACTGTCAAGATGGTCTCTCAGATTTCCCTTCATAACCACCAAGTGGCTTTCCTTCAAACCCGCTACGCAGTAGGTCCCTGATACAGGATGAACAAGCCCATTACTTCCAGTGGGAATATCTATAAGCCTTAAACGAAAGAGGCATTTTTCTGAGTTGGAACTTAAACCGCCAGCATATGAAGCTGCTTAACACATGCTACTTCTAGCTATCAACAACATCATTAACTTACCTCTTCCTCAAAGCAGTTTTCTGACAGTGGAGGTACTGCTGTTCTTTGAAAGACCTCGATTTCCACTTTTACCAAAAGTAATTGGAAAGAAATTGTCACACTGTATATGATATTTCCAGTTTACAGCTTACGTGGTACATTTCAATCAAGCTTCGTATTAGGTTTTGGCATTCAGACGCCGTATATACCCCTGCAGGTGTATGTCAACCCATTTTCCTTTAGTCTGTATTACGCGTTCAAATGATTTTTATATTATTGATGATGTTTCTTTAGATCAATGGAGCACTCAAAATAATCCATCTTCTTATTTTTCTGGCAAGCCAGGTGTTATTCTGGATCTTCATACTTTTAGTGTTTGCCTCCAGGTGTTGCATCTATCAGGCTTTTTTATAACTCAAATCTAGCTTGTTTTTTTAAGGGGAAATATAATAACTAAACCCAGTCACTGTTGCCTGAAGAACATCGGCAACAATGTTTAGTCTACAAGAATGTTTTCGTGTGAGACCAATTTTGGAGGCTCTGGCTCTTCCTAAATTGAAAGGCTAAATGATGTTGATTTAGTCCTTTTCTGCATGAATCACAGTTTCCCACACATACTTATTTTGGTTTTTTTTGTAATAAAATTTGTCTCTTTCCCAAAGTAGTAATTTTGTATAAAATAATTTTGGTGATATCTCTGACAGAGGTTTCTGCCTGTAATACATTTTTATCAAGCTCACTGTTCATTATCAGCTCTAGAATCTATTGAGGTTGTGACCCATTATATTATTTCTGTGATTCTTATGCATATTTTTATGATGACCTCATGGGATTACAGCAATTTATTATTTATGAAATTCCCATCCACTTCCCTCTAGCAACTGCAGATTTTGCAATCTCAAGCACCAGAAAGGTTACTGGAGGTAGACTCTCCCAGCTCTTGTGCTTATAACCCTTTTTTTTTTGGCTCATAGTGAAGAAAATTAACTTATACTTAAGTCTCTGTGTTGGCTTGCTACTTCACACCAGAGACCTCCTTAATTTATACTTCCTGAGGTGAGCTACTACCATTCAAGCGCTCAGGACTCTTGACTGCCTCTCTAATCCCAGCTATATAATTTTGTTTTAAAATTAGGGTTCCTTCTTTGTTTACATCTGTTTATCTCTGTTGAAGGGCAGACAACCTGTCACCTGTGCTCAAACTATTAACTGTATTGGCTTCATTTGATGATGCAAATCCAGTACACAGGCATCAGACTTTGCTCCCTTCCCCAGGTCATATCTTCTGAGCGAGGAAAACAGTTTTCCACACAAAGACCATGGCCAAGCAACAATGACATGGAAATATTCTGAGGCTTATATTTTAAAAATCAGCTTCTAAACTCTGGAAATGAATCAGAAATAGTAATCAAAGTCTCTATCAGAAATAACATTTCTCTCACAGGATAAGATCCTATTAAAATATCACTTCTTCTAAACCAGCCACCAACTGCCTTTACATTTCAAGAACAAGCAATAAAAGTTTCTGCATCACTAGCACCTATACATGAACTCTTATAGTTTGTGGTGTTTCAATACCACCACACACAAGGTGAGGGACAATTCCTGTCATCGTCATCACTATGCATGCATAACTCCCTATCAGTCAAGAAGGACATATGCATGGATTTGCTGGGCATCACCTAGAGGCATTTGGGTGTGGTGGTGGCTCGACAGCCATATGTGAAGCTAGATGACTTCATGTGCATAAGGACTATAAACAACCATCAGAGTACTTTGGAACCACACACAAACTCAGTTCTCCAGCTGGATCCAGCCCCTGGAGCACCAGCTGGAAATCCCTGACCTGAATAAGGTTGTCCATTTGTAACTAGAATGAACTCTCTCCGTAAATGTCTCCTAGTAAAAGTTTCCATACCTGTCCTTGATTCTTTTTACCGAAGTTAAGCCTATTGCCTAAAATGCATAACCAAACCAGCCCATGCCATTCTTAAAATTCACAGTTCATCAGTATCCTATAGATACTGTCGGAACTAGAAAGTTTTCAGAGTTGAGACAATCTTTGGATGGCAATCCCTCCTTTGCCTTGCAAATGGCAAAACAGGGCTCCATTCCCAGGTGTGAAACTATGTGCTGCATCATTACAAATGATTGCAATCAAGAACATCTCAGGGCTACCAAAAGCAGATACACCAAGCTCTGGGCTGACCACTCCCTACGCTCATCTCTCTCTGCAAGATGCCTCATTTCCAAGGAGCCTGCCCCTCATGCCAGCTCAAGCAAGAGGCACCATCTCCGCGCAGGTGGATTTGCAGCCCTTCATATGCTTGAGCGATCCTTTGAGCACTGCAGAGCCCTCAGTGGCTTGCAAAATCACAGGTGGGTGACGGGCAAACGCCACCCCGGAGCTGACACCTGTGCAGTGGAGGCTTGCGAAAGGCCTGACACCTTGGGGGGCTGTGACTTGTTTTCCTTTCAACTCCTCAATCAACCTGACAGGAGCTCGCTTTGAATTTTCAGTTTGGCATTGCCAATAAATTCCCCTCGCACTGTGAGGTTTCAGCCTCCATCCCTATTCTCAACCGCTGCCTTTGTGGCACTGCTCCCCGCTGGGGCCATTACTGGGGCTGGGTGGGACGCACTAAATTCCTCGTCAAGGAGTGTGGGGTAATATCACCACTGCTACTGCTGCAGCCCCCTCTGCACCTCCTCTGGAAGAGAAGATGCTCTGGGACCTTGAGTTCATTTCATTCCTACCTTTAAATGAATTCAGACATTTTCCAAGAATGATTTTTAACATTGTTTTAGGGGCATCTTTCTAGCCAGTTCTTCTTGCCTTCTATTAGAGAAAGAGCAGACCCGAGAAAAGTGTCAGAAATGTGACAGTATTTCCAGACCTCTTTTTACCAGTACTCATCCCTGTCCTCCTGGTATTTTCACTGGATATTAATGAACCAGAGTACGAATTCACTTGAGTGAATGGTATTATACAGTAGACATGCAATGTATGTTTTACCCTACACTGAACCCTGTTATATCAGTTAAGGCCTAGGAGACTTGAATTCTGGGGCGTCAGGGAAATACAGTTTCTCCTGAATTAAAGGGATTGATCCACCCTCTTCCAAGCAGGAAGCCTTTGCTAACGGATGAAATCTGCCTTTTTTGAAGCTCATATTTACTGTTCCACCTCATCTAGATTACCTCTACCTCGAGTCTCAGCCATGATTATTTTGCAGTAATATACCGGTCAGCAGTGGCATGCTTCATGCTGTGGCCGCAGGGTATTTGTTTTAAATAGTAATCGTGTGCTTCCTTGTATTTTCACTTCCCTAATTTCTTCTCTTTTCTGCCCTGAGAATAACCAGATTTAGCTGTCACTGCCTGTTCCTACCAGCAACTCAGGTGCTCTCATCAGCTCTGCCTGTCTGCCCAGAAAGCCACAAATTGCCACGGGCAGCCTTCAGCAGCCCCCTCAGACCGTGCTTTTCTCTACAGTCGTTGTGCACTGCCCTCAGGATTTCTTTTCCTCTGAATTCACTTCAGCAAAGAGAAATATCTTTTGCTGTCATAATGAGACATGCTGATGCATCAGCATTTCTGGGTTAATATGCAAGGCAAAAAAAAAAAAAAGAATGAAGAACAGTGACATTTAAAACACTGGTAGAAAAAGCAAATATCAGTCTCATCATTTGCTTAACTATTATTTGCTTGATGGGATGGATCTATTGCTTTCACTTTTTTTTTTTTTGACCCTTCGTTGAGCTTTTCTTCACATTCATTTCCTAATGCTCCTAATTTAAAGTCATTTTCTCAAAGCAGGCCGTCTGCCTAGCATCAATAAAAAAACCTTACCTTCTAAAAATATAGCAGGTGGTGAACGAGAAAAGATTTCAGCATTCCAGCCCAGGGTGAGGAAGTAGTTACGCACTCAAAAACCCAAAAAACCCACAAAGAACAAAAAGAAGAAACTGAAAGCTTAGCAGAGTCATAGCTCTACTTCCTATTAATTGCTCATAACAAATTTATGTACAGAAAAATAAGCACAGGGCCACACCCCTACCTTTTATAACTGACCTTAACTCTACACAGATCTAAAGAATCATGCCCTCCCTGCGGCAAACAAAGATCTGTCCCAAACGGGATATTTACACTGAGTCTCATCTAGTGGGACAATAATGTGCAATGATCATTCAGAAAAGAGGCTGACAAAAACAGAGATTTTGAAACAGTGAATGAGTTGCTTTGTGCTGGGTTTTGAAATCCTAGAGCCTCAAATTGTTACAATAACCTCCTTCCATCCTTATTAAATAGTATCAGGCTTTCGGGACATAAAGTTTTCCGATGCCACTTGAATCTTTCTAAAAAGAATGACATGACTTCAAGTGCAATGCATCGTCTGGGGAGAAGGGGATGTTCATTCATCCCTTCACCATGTGAAAATACAGAAAAGACAGAGAGCATCAACCCAAGCAGCTCCAAGCTCATCAGGTTTGTGTGTATTGCTAAAGCTCTCTCTCCCAACCCCAAAAAGACTGGTTTTCCCCTCACCACCTGTGCAGTTCCAGCAGCAAGATCTCCTTAGTTCTTTCTGTGGCAGCTATCCCCTCCCAGAGTATTAATTTTACACTTGCACCGAGGGGAGGAGAGTGAGTGCTGCTCCCATTGGAGTCCCTTGGATCACATAGATTCCTCTCCAAGTCAAATGTTTCCCCTATAAGAGATCAGCTGAGCACTCACTATCAGAGCGTTTTTCCCCATTTCAAGGCAAATAATTTATTTTTAATTTGTTTAGATGTGATCAAACTAAGTCCTGAAATTACATGCCTGAATTTGCCTGCTTGCTTACTTTGCTGAAACATGCCACTTGTAACCTTTTTTCACCCCCTCTATTATTGAATATTCTGTAAGATAAACTTTCTCCAGCGGAAGTACTATAAAAACCACTTGCTAACACAGATCCACGAGAACCATCAGAACTAGCCACGTTCTGGGATAGTGTTTTCAAATACTCGCCCCCACATTCGCCCTCCTCCGGCTCTCCAGCTCTGGAGTTCCCAGCCAGGATGCCAGGGTAGACCTGTCCACTTGCCAGGACAAAGGGCATAGTACAAAGGGCAGCACTGGAACCTCGCTGGCACAACCCTGGAGGAAGAGCAAGGGAGTTTTCAAAGGGCCACTGGTCTGATTTCAGGCTGTTTAAAGTTAAACCCACAGGTAGTCACAAGAACAGGCACACAGTTGCTTTTCCAGGACAACACCCACCTGCCCGATTACATCTAAACTGCACAACTCTCATTTCATTTGCTCAGTATTTCCCCATCATTCCACAGACTTAAAAAAACAAAATGCAAGGGGAAAAAAAAAATAATTCTAAAATAGCTAAAATAGATATATTTACAGGCACTAAAGTAGTATGAAAAGGACACTGTAAGACCACTGAAGTCAGTAAGAGTCTTTCTGTTGACGTCAATGAGGTTTTGGATCAGATTCCAATTTATTGGATAGATTATTTGTTGACAAGTCTTCATTCATCTTTAACAGGAACAGACCATGACACAAATAAGAATCTGAGCAGAGAAAATGTATTTGTATAAAAGCATTAGGCCAAATGTTCAGACTGAATAAATTGGATCAGCAGGGTGAAATGCGACACTTCCACGACAGAGACATATGGCTTTTCATATAGGAAGGACTGAAAAAAGGCCCAGATGAAAAGATGTGAGCTTAGCACTTCCTGTTACGTCTACAGCACATAATGTCACAGCATGGAGGGGGGGAAAAAAATAAGGGATGCTATCAGCAGCATCACGGAGTGACTCACCCGTGGTTCTCATTGCCGTCCATGGTTTGACAGAACTTTTTTGTTTGCTATGTGCCTGCCAGCCCCAAGCTGTGGTACGTGTGGAGCCACCTGAAGCGTAGCAATCAACAGGTTAACCTGCAGCAAGGTGGCTTTCAAAGACTGAAGACGATTGTATGCCCCTGTCTAGAAGGTTACAGCAATCTTATTCTTTGGGAGCAACATTTTACTCCTGGCTCAGCTGTCTGATTTTCAGCAGAATGACACCTCCAGTCACCTGCAGACACTCAGATGTAAACAAAATGATAAAGGACAGCAGAATCCAACTCTTTGACAGCTCTGGAATAGTATGTCATGTAATGTAACCTGTCACCGTGCAACGTATACGAGCCTGTGTGTGTAATACTGTCATATCTGTATGAAAGTATGTAAGTGCCTGTAAACATAACTTTTTGAGATCTGGGGGCTGTAAATGGGAAACTGCTGCTTTGAAGTGAATGGAGTAACTCAAATACTAAATCTTTAGTTACTAGCAGCAAGCAGGTCACCTTTTTATCAGTCAGAACTCCTTCTCTTTTATTAGTAGTATTTGGTTAAAGCAAGAGATTTCTGAGTCTCAAAAACACTTGTAAAATAAGAGTTATATACACCAAGCATCCTGCTTTTCTTTTCTGCAAAGAAGTTAAGGGACGGCAGCAGCATCAAAAAGTAAGTCCCTTTTTTAAAAAAAATTGTCCTCTCCACATACGCGTGAGAGTTTCAGTTTTCTATCTGGAGCTGCAGGCCATTTCCCTTCCTTCTCCCCATGGAGAGGATTCAAAAGCTCAAATACTGACAAGCTCAGTATTTGAATCCTTACACATTCCTTCCCAGTCATGAAAGATCAGAAGACTTTTCTGGAAATTAAGAGAGAAGTTGAGCACAGCAGTCAAACTCTCTCTTGTTACCACTGGAAATTTGCTGGGAATACAAGTTTACTGCTCATAGAATTGCTATGAACACCAGAAAGTAATGAGCCTAGTCTTGTTCCAGACCATTCTCACTAACTCCCTGGCATATGTCTTCCACTTAAATAGTTTTAGTTTTAGCTCAGCTGCCTGCTTGAGGACATTTAAAGAACAGTTAGAGTCCACAGCAGGCTTTTTCATTTATAAATAGAGAGGCATTAGGCAACTCGTCTTTTTTTTTTTAAACCAGAAGTAATCCATGCCATTCTTAGAAAAGGAAATAATAAATTCTAATGTACACATTAAAATTAAAAGTAAACCCAAGGAGAAAATAGATATGACTTGTAAAATCAAAACCGAAAAAACAAGCAGCTACTTTGGCTACTAGAGCCCAACATGCATTTCAGTAGGTAGGGCTTCCCAGCTGATGGCTAGGCTTTCATCAGACTCTCCCCACTTGAAAATCAGGACAATGAACTCTATCAGAGTTCATCTTCTCCAGGGAATATAAACCAATAACTTGCTGGGGTTAGTGCCAATGAGCCTGTGGATTTAGCCTTTATCCACACTATTTCAAGATAAAATGAGTGACTAAAGAGAGAGCAAATCAAAACCAGCTACACCATGTCATTTAAAGAATTAGCTGTTGTTCTCCTGTAATAATTGACTACATTTCCAGTAGCTCCAAGTTCAGAGGGGCTGTTTCTTATGAACAGCTTTCACACTCAATTCTACTCATTATGGTAACAGAGTCAGCTGAGTCTAAACACCAGTTGATGAAATCAAAGCATGTGGCTTGCAAAGTCATATTGGTAGGTGATCTGTGGGAAGATAAAAATGACCCCGCCGCATAGACTTTGGTGTGTCAGCACCTATGCAAATTCAATTCTGCACAATTAGCACAACTGGGGCCTTTCCACCGCACAGCTGTTTACACCTGGGCAGCTTCTCTTCCCAGGCTGACTTAAGTATTCCCAAAGTTGGGCTGGAAAGAGGACAGTGCCAGAGGCACTTGAATTGACTAACCACGGCCACAAAAGTATAGCTCTAGTAACAGGAAAAGCAGCTCCTCATGCCTTGAAGTAGAAGGGGCAGAGCTACACTTAATCCTGCTTGGCTGGCACATGGCAATACTTTTCATGTCCTCTCTTCAGTCACTGCTCACTACAAAACAAGATTCGCCTAGAAGGAAAGAGCTCATCTGCTCCAATTTAGACATCTGAAAGGCAGTTGTCTCTGTAAGAGATGAGACTCAATTCCTGTAGTGATTCATCTCATCCTGAAATAAGTTTAAGGCTTTGATTTCTTGTGCACTCATTCCTCACCCCTCTATCCACTCAGATCCGTGACTGTTCAGAGCACACAAAGGCTCCTGCCAGGTATGTGTGTTTACCATCCTTGAGGTGGAACCAGGAAAGGTTGTGCTTGCCCAGGTCATACCTCAGTGTGTGTCAGGATGTGGCCAAGGTGCCTCAGGACTTGGGAAATGCTTCCATGTGAAAGAGTATACAGGCAGAGCCTAAGACGGGGAATAAGACAACCTCTGGTGATGCCTTATCTTACCAGTTAGGTAGGATAATGGTGTATCAGTATATAGAAAAATCCAACACAACGTTACCTTTGCAGTGATTCCCCAGAAAAATTGCAAAGGGAGAACACAGTTGATATTTTTGTTCTTTTCCGTCTAGGAATTTCCTTATCATGAATCAGGAGCAGTGGGAGCCAATCCAACGGTGCTTTTTCTTATAATTAACGTTTCACAATATGTCCCAGCACGAATTCATCTTGCTCAGTGCTAACTATAACACACTTCACATTAGCTAGAATACGGGCAGCAATGACATCAGTTTCTTTCCTGATAATTTTTCCCGACTCAAGAGGACATTGGTCCAGACAGAATATTTCATTGCAACACTAATAGTATGTGCTTTATGGATAATATATCTATAAAGATAAGCTTGGTGTGCTTGAATTGCTTTCTTTTCATATAGCACTTGGGCATATGAGTCAGGCACATACGCCTTCTGTGGTTCAAAGAAAAATCCTCATTAAGTTACATATGTAATGGCCCTGCAAGGTATGTGAGTAACAGACATGAAACCTGTTCAGATACGCTGGTGCAATTATATATTTTTTTCCCTACAGTATGCATTGCCCTGCCTCACAATGATTTATTCAAAATATACATTAATTCAGAGGGAAGAATCTCAAGTGCAATGAAAACTAAAAAGCCTAAAATCCCACTGGTGCTAACAAGGCCAAAGCACAAGGAAGCAAACCCTGCATTACCCATATGGCCAAGGACCATCAGGGAGCTAAAAAATTCAAAGTAATGAAGGGAATCCAAATGCTACAGGTTCTTCCTCTTCACTACCTCAGGGAGCTAAAAAATTCAAAGTAATGAAGAGAATCCAAATGCTACAGGTTCCTCTTCACTGATATCCAACTGGACGTTTGCTTAACTTCACAGGCAAATAAGGACTGGACAGCAGCAGAATCTCAAATGCCCCTCATCTCAAATCTCTACAGAGAGCACACCATGCTACACGAAAGACAGAGGAGGATGCCAGCAGAACCTTTGGCTCCAACCTCTCACAGATGAAAGCATGAGGTGGCACCATGCTACACGAAAGACAGAGGAGGATGGCAGCAGAGCCTTTGGCTCCAGCCTCTCACAGAGGTGAGAGAGAGAACCTGTCCTGCACTGCATTCATGTTTGGCCTTGTGAAAGGTGTGATATCGCTGCTCAACAAGCACAACACAGTCACACAAGACACTAAAGCAGGATTCTTACACAGCAGTCTCAAAACAGTGGATACCTGTCCTGCACTGCATTCATGTTTGGCCATGTGAAAGGTGTGATATCATTGCTCAACAAGCACAACACAGTCACACAGGACACTAAAGCAGGATTCTTACGCAGCAGTCTCAAAACAGTGGAACATTCAGGGTTCGATTTCATCAACAGCAGCTCACCAGCAAAAGGTGGCAGGAAAAGCCTGAATTTGCAAGTAGTCAGGGCGGCAGATCTGGATGCTTTGTATTCCTAAGCAGTATCCAAACATAAAACCAATAGCACAGACAAGTGCACACACAGAGATCAACAGTGAGCTTTATTTTCTTCCCAGAGTTCCCAAGAACTGCACAAGGCAAGGTGGTATTTTGTGTTTGGGCTACATGTTTTAATGCATAGGTACTGAACCACAAAATGACCTGTTTTAATGGGGAATTAAATCAATACAAGCTTTTGCATTTAAACTTTTAAGTTTACCATTACCTGCAGATCCATGATTTACTCAGACTTTGCAAGACACTGTGAGCAGCAGTAGCAACCCTTCAAAATGACGGCACTAAACCATTCAGTTTTTAAGAGGCTGAAAAACAGCAAAAGAAATAAACAGAGACTCTCTGCCCAGATGGAATTAAATGATCAACTCCTTGTTTCACCATATAAAAAGGATGATGATAAAAGAAGGAATGAATAACAATTACCTTTTCCTACGCTGGCACTGGAATACTTAAAAACTACACAATTTTCCAGGTGTTTACTCCTGGCTCCAGAGCCTGATTTGTGTTTTGGAACCACTGATCTTCCCCAAATAAAATAAAACAAATCAAATAAAATAAAGCTCAACCATCCAAGGTGTTTGCAATTGCGTGCTATTCTGTACAGGTTTGGGGTTTTTTTAGGGCTTTTCTACCTTTTGAACTATACAGCACATTTTTAATTTCTCTCAGTTTAGCAGAGCATACTGGTTAGAACCTTACTGCTCAAAATGATCACCACGGTTTGCAAAGGAAACAAGGAATCATACTGCACAACTCTTGTTAATATGAAAGGGACAGCACTATTCCAAACTTTCCCTAGGCCACGGTGTTGGCACTACTTGTTTACAAGCACTTCTATATTCAGTAGAGCCTTCAATGAAGATGTGGATCTCTATGTACTCCACAGTGCTGAATGTTTTTCTATTTTCAAAAGACAATTTCGTTGCATCCAATCTGTTTGCTATGCACACCACACAGCAGCCATTCCCTATATAAACCCAAGAAAAACTTTCCATATATGATTAAATGTAGCCCAACTACGCCTTCAGAGCTATAACAAGGTTCTCCTAAAATCCATGCATTTCAAAAAAACTTGTTTTGTGGTCAGTATCTAAGCTTTATGACATAGTTACTGCCCAAAGCAACCACACACAAATCACAAACTTATCACGTGGAGGAACAACCCTTTTCCTTGCTTGAAAGAGTGGAGTTCAGAGTGACAAACTGTCCTTTCCACTTGAAAATCTCAGTCTACAGGAGCCGAATGACTTTTCAAATGTGAAACCAAACTCATTTAAGGAAATGGGCAGATTTCCAGAGGAACTGTCAAGAGGTGACAAGAACGTGTCACACAGACAGACGTGCAGCCATCACACTGCAGAGAGGAAAACTCAAGGAGCTACTATATTCATCAGACCTTACTAGTCAACTGTAAAATAGACCAATTGTTACCAATTTAATTACAATCCTTGTTGCTAATAGCACCATTTTCAGCTGAAAATTATTTTGCAATTATTTTATCACCAGAAAGCATTGTATGCAAGCCCCCTCGTTTTGCTGATGAGGAGGCACTGAGTCATTCCGTATATGACAACGACAGAAATTGTTTCTTTTGTAAATGAGAAGATTTCTACCTCCCAGGTGATTCGTCTTTCCAAACAAAGAATCTGACACACATTCAGTTGCAGGGGGGTTATATATATTACTATTAATGTTATGAAAATAACTGTGCATCAGAGCCTGATAAGTTTAGCTCAAAATAGTCAATAAATTATTTAGTTCACAAAATGTCATTATGTGTGGGGTTTACTTAATTGAATAGAATAATTTATGGTAAAACCTAGAAAAAAGATCAATGCAGATGGCTTGTGAGAATGATTGAGTTTCAGTGAAGGCAATTTGATTTTTATCCCTCATTATAATAATGTTAAAGGGAAAGCATCAACTTTGGTAAAAATCAATATTTGATGAGTGCCTAGGCCATGAATTTTAACTAGAGGTAGAACTGAGGTAGGAATAGGTGTAAATAATTAATAACTTCCATACCCTGAACAAATAACTGTTTTGTTTTGGAACAAATGCCTATTATCCAGAGATCCTTCTGTTCTCATGAAAGATAATTTAGTAATGAGTGTTTGGTTTTTTAAATTCTTTTTTTAAAACTGACAAATGATCCTGAAAGGACTCTTTCAATATATTTAATAAAAGGATTTTACAGGCAACAGAACACTAAAAAAATACAAACAATTTAATTTTCTGAGGGAAGTAACACATTTCTCATTTTTCCCTTTCTCTTTACACTAGAAGAATATTTTCCACTTTGTCATCAACAGCTAGAGACGGAGCAAATGAAAAAAAGGTACACACTTCATGAAAAAATAAAATTGTAAATTTAGTCTGTACACAACGATGGACTTGCAGCTGTCAGAGCTGGGCTATAAAAGCAACCTGTAAAATCTATTTAAAGAGCAATCTTACTGTGAAATGCTACTCACGCAAAATAGTCTGTGTTTTTTTAAAAGAAAGCATGATTGAGTTGGTGTGAATATAGTGCATGTCGCTATTTTTGCTGTGTAAAATATCTCCCCCCTCAAGCAGACACTAAAAAAACCCAACATCTCGGGCTTTTCTAATGAACACTTTTTCTCACTGGAATGTCTAAGAAAAGAAAGTGCCACATCTTGGTCCCCGCCTCTCCCCACTGACAGGAGGGAAACCTCTTCTCCCATTGACACTTTATCTCCCCCCTCAAGCAGACACTAAAAAAACCCAACATCTCGGGCTTTTCTAATGAACACTTTTTCTCACTGGAATGTCTAAGAAAAGAAAGTGCCACATCTTGGTCCCCGCCTCTCCCCACTGACAGGAGGGAAACCTCTTCTCCCATTGACACTTCACAGCGCTTCTGCACCTACATGGATTCTTTTACACCATTCTCCATTAGCTGAGATTAATAAAATGGCTCATCATAGCAAGCAAGTATACATGCACTACCATAAAGGAGAAGAATGTCTAATTAGTCCCTATTAACAATGCAAGGCTTTTCAATTTTATTTTTTTGTAGATACAGAGGTGCAGGGCAGAAACTGAACACCCAAACTGTGCCTGAAGTGGTTAGAGCCTCTCAGGTGGTACCACAAGTGATGTCCACTTCTAGGCTCGTGAAACAGTGAAGAAAAACAACGATGCAGAATCACAGCACCAGGCTCAAACAGATTCAAATTCCCACTTGTTTTACTGAGTTACACAGAGATTGCTTTTTTTTTTTTTTAAAACTACAGTAGACAACACCACTTGCCAGCCCTCTACATACATGCACATGTAATTTCATGGGTCGCACACCACTGATAGTCATTAGGCTCATCGCACCTTCCATTGGATCCAGAGCTAGAGACTGCCATGAAGAAAACTAACATCCTTCAATAGCTTTCCAGCAAAGTAACAATTTGCTTGACCTAAGAACTCAACAGGTCACAATTTTTTTTCCATTAAATCTTTGGTTTAGGCTGAAAGCACTGACTGCAGATTTTAAAATGTCATATTAACAGCAATTTGTGCAACACATTACAGAACTTAAAGACACTGAGAGGTAATAAAAGATGGAAACCCTACATGCTAGAAACAAGGTTGGGAGGCACAGTGGTGTCTTTGCTCCACAGTGTATGTAAGACTCCTCTAGTTAATGTACTTTGAAAATGTTTACAGTCAATTTGTTAAAGTTTCCTCTTATCACAGTGAAACATCCCATACGTGGGCTTGAAAGGAAGTGCTCTTCACAGCAGGGATTATAGGTTAGAATAATAAAGTAACTTCCTGCAAGGCTTGTGAATCTTCTGTTCCACGCTCTGAGCCTTATGGATATCATCTACTTTTAACATTTACTTTTAACATGCCATCCCTTTTGACATTCATTTCTCAGCTCAAACTTCCTTGCCATTTGTAACAAGATCCAACATGGGATTAACGCAGGTACCACAGCATTTCGAAATATACATCAGTTAAGCAAAAGTCTTGCTATGCAGGTGATATGACACAGACAATAACTTTGGTAAACCCTGCATTACGTCTGCAACTAACTAACTTTCTTTATTTCCAGCATTTTCCTGGCTATGAGTACTGTCACTCCATTTAAAGCAGCCTTTTCTTGCGTTGAATAGTTTCCTACCCAGTAAGCAGAGCTTTGCAGGCCACTGGTTGAGAAAAGGTGCAAACTTCAAGTAATGCAATTCTATCAGCCAAAGCATGCCCTCATTTGCATGAGATTACACTCCAAGCCACTCCACAGAAATCAATTCACACCTCTGTGACTCGCCATAGAGTCGCATCAAGAAGTGACAAAATTAAAGTGATGGGAAACCAAAGCTAAATTTCACCTCTGAATTTATACTTCTGTTCATTCAGGCCATGTCCAAAGCCAAGTTTCCTAAAGATATGTCCATTTCTTTTTAGTGGCATTGAATAGGAAACTTTTGCAAGGGGTAGGCTACATACACATTAACATTTGTCAGATTTAGCTCAAGAATTCAGTTACTGTAAATCAGCTGGGACACACGAAGTTTATTCTTTATCTAATCTAAAGCTGGTAACACCATCTAAACAGCACAGAATAATCCTGAGTGTGCGGAGGGAAAGAGTATACTTTGGAACTAAAAATGTTCTAGTGTTCATGCTTATTTCAGAAGGAGCAACAAAAGCTCAGCAAACTCAGGAGGTCCTCTGCCTCCCTCTCATCTGTTGCCCTGATCCTAGGTGAATCCTGCTCCAGTCTGGAACACCAGAGCTTTTCTTCTGCATCTCTGAGTCTGTGGGGAAGCATGAATATAGCTGTGCCTTCATTCACATGGCATTTCTACTTTGTTTTCTTGCCAAAACTATTGAGGAAATCAGTTGCACAGAATAGCATGCAGAAACCTATCTAGGAGATTTCCTTACTCTTTCATGATTTTACACTCTCTGCAACATTTTGAACCTTAAAGGCAGTAACACCACTAGTAACCCCACTGTACGAAAGAAGAAAATAAGTCTTTCTTGACCAGTTTTCCTCCAAGTCCCAAACTTTTGCCGGCTTTCAGTGGCAAAAAAGACAGCAAGAAGCCCTGCACCAGAGGAATCCCAAGGCAGCAGAGTAACACACACACACTAACACTTCAGCTCTGAGCAGCAAAAGCTGATAAAAGGGCACACTGTGTTTAAAGCATAGAATTCAGTCTTCAGTCTGTCCTAGAAACGTTCAGGCTATCTAAAACAGCCAGTGTTGGGTGCAACTGGGAGCAGAAGGGTAAAAAAAGCCCAAAGAGCACCATGTTTTCTCATCCAGACTTGAGATAAATCTTCCAGAGTTTAATCACATAGTGCTACAGCACTGCAAAATTTAGATCTGGGCTCTAAAACAACCACCTGAAGGAAACTCTGTCTTATAGTGGTGCCATTTTCAGACCTGGGATGTCTGAGGGCTGTGTAGCCCACTTATCACCCAGCCCTGAGTCAAACACAGGTCAGCCAGAGCAGAGCATCCCATCCCTGAATGTGCTGCCTTGGACTGGTTTGCAAAGCCCAAAGCCCAAATCTGAAGTCAAATTTGGAAAAAGGTTCTTGCTTCTCAAGGTTTTGGACCAGCATGACACAAATCTGAAAGCTGTGACTAGGTTTGAGCCTGAATTTGTTGTTAGAGAAGTGAGTGGAGTTTTGAATATCAGTTGAAAATCCTCCTTATGACATTAAAGACCTCTAATCGCTCTCGCACGTGCATAGTTTCTGTCACTCTCAGCATCTTTGACATTTCATCTGTGCCAATCACCCCAATATGTGTGTCAATCACACAAATATTAAGAGGTTATTAGGTAATGAAAAATAAGTTTTAAACTTCCACTTCTTTCTAAATAAATCTATATCTAGTTTTTAATTTGAGAATAGGACTAGAAAAGAAATGCTTGTTCAGTCCATCCTTTTCTTAACAATTGAGGTGAGACAAGGACCATACAGTCACGGTTAGCGGAAAAGATAGATTTTCACGCAAGGGAGCCAGATAATTGCTCTCTCCTGTATTTTGTTGCACAGCTACAATGCTGATCGCAGAACATGCAGCTTTTGAGCAGGAGGCAACGTATTATAAAGCAGTCTTACAAGCAGGCCTTCACCTTGCACTTTTTCTACTGCAAGGTATACTCCACCGTTCATTCATTGCAACCTTTCGGGAGACTGAAGAGCTAAAGTGGTTTCTAATTCACACTGAACTCAGAATTCCCTTTTGTTACCAGAAAAATTAGATGTCAAGGAAGATATTTTTAAAAAGCTAATTCAAGCCGAGGAAGACTCTTGCAGACTGTGATCCAGTTTCTTCTTGGAAAGGTCTCCAAGAAGCATTTCTTCTTCTCTATTGACTGTAGAAAGGAACCTAAGACAGAAAGTTCTCCAGGACAGCATTGTTTTTTATGAATATATTACCACTTCAACAGAGACAGGACTTTTGAAATATCCATTAGTGGCCATATAGCTTTAGAAATATGTCCAAAAAGCATTTTCTCAACCCGTAGTCCAACACATGTTTTTAGTGCATTGGCGTCATGTGCCATTATTAATTAACTTGCCACCCTGTTTGGAAGCCCTCCAAGCAATCTGAAATGGGGCTACAAATTCTGAGCTGCCTAACTTTAAGTCTCAGAAGGATTTAACTGCCATGATTTTAATAATCTTATTAATAACCCATGAAGAATTTATACCCATTAATCCAGAAGTTGCAGGAAGTACAATTAAAAATTCTGAGCATATGACACAACCTGAATATATTATTCAAGCACCCATTCCTATCACTGGCTGTAGTATAAATCATGTAACATGAAAAATACATCATAAACAGCTTTAAAAAATTCAAGTATCCAGAAAAAAAAAAAATCCCTCAGAAAAAGCCTAAGGAGGTAGTTTATTGTACAAATAAAACTCTTGCAAATCACTGATGTTTTTTTACCAAGCATCAAATCTCATTCAGTGTATGATTTCTAATTTTTACATTAAAGTTTGCACAGATTTTTTTACAAAGAAATTTACTGAGGAAATGGCATAACCTTACACTTTCCCCATTTCTCTTTTTCTTCATAGTAATTTTTTTAATGGGTTTATATTCCTTATTGATAATACAGGGGTAAATTGCCTTTTTTTCCCCCCCTTTTTTTTCTCCTTTTCTTTTATCAACCCCATATAACGTTTCTTACAAGCAACCTAGAAAAAAATCTGGACATATCCCAAGAAATAATCTAAATCATAGATCTCTTAAGAGTAATGCTGTACTTTACCTCAAGCAATACCACATGCAAAAGTGGACATCTGATTGACAACCACATTAATTTTTAATGTTGGTATTTGCAGTTTTAGCTCTTGCACAAGACATTTTGATTATAATATACTGTTCTGTAAAGGCACTTGTCACTCAAAAGGACAGAAAAACACACAAAAAAGATGGAGTAGGTGTACCGAGAATACAGAGAAGTGTGAAAAGAAAAGTGCCAACATTTCATCTCCCAGTACGGATCACCACAGAGGCCAAGCTGTGGAACTGAGCTGGCAAAACAAATGCAGTGCCATTCAGAGAACAACAATGCCTATTTGTTAAGATTAAAACCAAAGACACAAAAGAGAATTATACAGGAATGTAGTGGTGACAATGGTACCCACTCCTTTTTTATTTTTTCTTTCAGCTTTGGTATTTAATTAGTGGCAATTTAAAAAGGCTGTAATGTTCTATGAAGTACATTTAACATTGTATAGACTGTATTTTATGTAGTATAGACTGTATAGACTGAACACACGCACACACTATTCACATATTTGTCAATTTTATGCTTTGAGATAGCTTTACCTAATGATCTTGGCTGAGATTTTCAAAGGCAGCTTGAAGATCACAGTCTTAATATGCTGCCATGATTTACTTTCTGGTTTTCCTCGGGGTATATTTTGTATAAAAAGTTGTGGAAAGCCTTACCAGCTCATATGTTGCAAGGTCAAGAAACGCTTAAGTATGCAAGTGCGGGAAGCAATAATGCCCTCAGCTCATTTCCCTACAAATATTAATTAAGAGATTTATTTTTTTCTGCCAGATAAATTGCAAAATCTTATAGAACAGATAGAAATTATAGAAGCTACAACAATTCTCGCTCATCCTCTCCACACCTGCATTACACTGTACTATAGGCTAAAGCACTATAGCTCTACTCACTACCTTGAGATTGCTTTCAGCCAATGACCCACCTAAAGCTTTTCTACACTATTGCCTTTAGAATAGTTCTCCCAAATAAAGCCTGTTCTGCTGCAGATAGGCTTTTGTGTTGAAAGGCATTTTCTGAAGTAATATTTATCAAAACCCAAACAAACAATAGAACAATCTAATCAAAACACTGAAATGACTGCCTGATTGTATTTTAAAAATCATAACCTAATTAGAACTGAATTGATTTTTCCGTTAGCATGAAATTAAAACTAATTTCCCTGCACAATATTTACTCTAATATTCCCCAGATGCAAATACAGTCTCATAAAACATTTCATAAGAAAGGTTTTATAATTGTTTCCTGATTTTTTTCATTACATCATCAATTGTATTTATCTTTCTAAACTACCCTTCTTGTCTCTCTGGAAAATGCATTAATGAAGGGAGAGATGATGAAACATCACTGAAATTCTTTAACTGCTCAGATACCATGGGCAGATAAAGAGGTATTTTTTAGAGGATCTAGTCTTTCATTTCCTTTCCTAGCCAAACCTGCTCCTGAGATGACTTCTCCTAAATTAATGTTACACTCAGGCTGATAGACAGCGAAAGGTGGCAGACGCTCCCTGTTCAATTTCTTTTAAAGAAATGGGCTAGAAAAGTAGATTTGTCGCCAAAAGAAATTCCTCTGTCATCCTTCAACATATTCACAGTTTTCTCATTCAGTGTCACGTCTGCTGCCCTAGGCTCTTCCTTTCTCTTTGCCACAGAAAAAGTTCCTGAATTCCTGCAGCATATGGCAGTTTGTATGTTGGGAAATTGAACAGTGAGACACTACCTCACTCAAGCACAGACACAATCAGATTTATAGGACTATAATTTCATTTGCTACGATGGCTGCCTTAATGAGGAATGCATGTTTTTATCCAACCAGGACTATTCTTAATGTAATATACTCTTGACCTTGAACGTTCATTGGGGCTATCTGACCAATGGCCAATCCTAGGGAGTCCACCCTCTTGAAAGCCAAGATAATGAACAAAAAGATGTATATAAAGATCAAGAAAATTATCTAATTGCCTGAGGAAGAAAATTAATTATAGAATAGCTGCCTCACAACTTTTTCAAATTTACATACCTATGTACGGAAGCACATTCCCTTTGCAAATATCCCAACCAAGTGACTCTAGTGCAACACTACCACTGAATGTTAAATATCTTTCCTGCTCCTCTCTCTTTTAACAGAACACACAGTGTTCGAAAGAAAAGTTAATTCCCTGAAAACTCCGGGTTAGTCCTTTTTCAGGAGATACATTTTCTTCTGCCATTAGAGAGAAACAGATACCTTCCTTTACACATATAAGCCATTAATTTGTAAATGCAGGTTTTCTCACTAACGGAGACCATATTGTATCATTTGCTCTAATACACAAAATTAAAACTTCCCTAACATCCTTACACATCCTAATTGTAAAACTGTGACGGCAGCATCTCCCAAGGCAGGCCTGATGAGCCAGTCAAACAAAGGAAAGGCAACACCCAAGTGGTGGAGACTTTTCTGTACTTGGACCACAGGGTCTCTGGACAGGACCTGGGAAGATTTTCACTGTGCAAGCACACAATTCATCAAGCAGAGAAGGTCCTTAGTTCTTGAGAGAAACATGCCTATTAGCTGCAATACAAATAAGTAATAAAACGAGACAAGGGCTTGGGAACTTTGATTTCAGTTCACACCTCTGCCACAGACCTTAGGGAAATAATTTCTTTCCTCTTTGACTCTGCTTCCTGAATGTAAAATGAGGTTAATGATATTTTTATCATATCCTTTGTCTGCTGATTCATCTACTCAGAATTCAAGTTTTCAGGGGGGATGCTCTCCCTGCATAATTCTACAGTAGCCACTGTAACAAGGACAAAACTCTATTAGGGTGTCTGTTCTCCTCTGCCACCCATATAAATATGATAAATCATCTACTATTAATCATCAAGGCTAAAAAAATTATCACCCCACAAAACGGTGATAACAAAATGATTCCAGCAATATCCCTGCCATTTATCAAAAAAACAACTCAGGACTTTGTTGGTGGAGGAACACATAAGCTAACGGATCCAAGAAAAAACTTCCACCATCAGCAAAATATGAATCCGATAGAGTGCTTAAGTTTCCATTCTGACTCTCTGCTTTTGTATTTGTTCTCTATACTTCCTTGAAGGAATTGATAAAAGATGTAAGATCATGTAAAACCCTTTGACTATATTACCAGGTAATCACACACTCTGGTCCAGAATTGTATGACATTAAACCCATTGCACAGTCTGTGTTTACTCACAGTGATTATCATAAAAGACATTCTTTTTTCATTAAATATATCATTAAAAGAAACACTGGAATACAAGAATTTGAAATTCATCTATGCCTAGAAGCCATAGACTAAAATAACACAGTAGAAAGTTGTTATAAAAGATTTTGTCTTCTTAAACAGACAAATATATGTAAAAAGAAGTAAAGCTGGTTTTGGCAGGAGGCCCACAGAGTGCTGTGGGTGTGCAGAAAGAGGGAACAGTCCGAGATCCAGTTGTGACTCATGGAAGCTCAGCTAATGTGCAGGCTCAGTGCATGCTCTCTCCAAAGAAGAAAAAGTTATGGCACGTGACACTGAGTCAGAAGGCAAAGCTGGACCTTCTTCTGCATTATTTTTTTTGCATCGTACTCCTCTGATTAGGAATTTAAAAACAGGAAAAAAGGAAAAGGGACTGACCCAGTGCTTCCAGCTAAAAGTTCTGTCCTGCTGACTGTGGTAAAGCATTCAAGAACACGAAGCCGTGAGCACTGGTTCACATGAAAACTTTAATGTTGATCTTTGCCCTCTTCAGTAAACCTCTAAAAATCATAATAAATGTGGTTTTGTCACTGCCATCTCTCAGCGATTTTTGAAGTGTTTATTATATACCAGATGTCATGTGAAGGATTTGGGTTTCAAAGTGACACAAGAGACTCTGGAACAGCGTGAATTCTAGGACAACATATTGTGTGTGTCTGTCTCTATCTGTCATGGTAATAAGAAAGGGCAAGAATGCAGAGGCACTTGCTCCTCTCCAAATATAATCACCCTGCTCAGAGATTTCTAAATAACAGCCTCGAATCACTTGTTGGGGTGAACAGAAATGGTAATCCTTGACTGGCCTAAATTAGCTCGAGACCACCACATAGGAAAGCTGTCAGGGAGAAAGCTGACAGCTCCAGACTGCGAGGCTGCGTGTCTCATCTTACATATTCATCACCCGAGGTACCGCTCAACATCCCGGGCAACAACTGCGCAGAAGGACCAGCCGCGCTCACCGGAGCCCGCCGCTCACCAGAGGTAAAGAACCCAGGGCAGTTGTTACAGGAGAAGGAGGACTTTCAGAGAAGGACGAGCAGTGTGAAATTAGGAAATTAAGGAACTCGATGAGCAGGGGGAAGGAGACACTTTAATCTAGAGACTTTTCGGGAAATCCGGATGAATTGTTTAATTCGCACAAGCTAAGAGTTTCAGACGCTAAGGATACCATAAAATAAATGAGTGCACACTGCTTGGGGTCTCCCTCTTGGAAAATGGCAAAGATCAAAGACTCCCTGCCTATTTTCTCTCTGAAAAATTGAAAATTAATTGCCTGAATTCACATACCAGTTTATTCAACTCCTGCCTTTTCCAGTCATACAATTTGCATTGACTGACAGATACTTTTAGAATGCTAACATAAATAGCTGGCCTAATACTCCATGTCAGGGTACATTTTAATTGGTAAAAAGCAATCATCATCTTTGTTGCAGTAGGGTCATTTTCTGAATGTCAGATATCAAATTAACACAAAAGGATGAGGTCCCTATCAAAAAAAGTTGTGTATCCACAGCCCGTGAGACACAAGCTAGAGAATAAAATCTATGAAGATTGAAGGGCAAACTCATTTCATAATGAGGACAATGATATCCTAAGTGCTCCTGATCTGACTTTCAATTTAAAAAAAAAAAAAAAAAGATGGGGCGGGGGGGAAGGCTAGGATTAAAGCTATAGAACTGAGGTTGCAACATGTATACCGTATGTATACATATGTTCATGGCTCCACCCATGCTACAAAAGCTGAGCATTTGACAGTAACCCTAATTAGTCATAGCTATGGCTGTCAACAGCAGAGGCAAACTCAAACAACTCTGGGTGGTCTCCGGGTTGGCTGCCCGCCCCTCACACATTCATATCAATTAGTCACCCACCTGTATTACAACATGCAAAATTTTATTACTTTATAAAACAGGCGTGTGTGAAATACGAAGCCTTGGGGTGTTGCCATTCATTCCCTTCAAACAATAAGAAAAAAAGCCCGTGCAAAATCTGTGCTTACCTGTTCTCTAGTTGCCCTGCGACTAGTCAATTAAGTTTCATGAATATGTAAATCCTGAACATTGCAGTGGATTTTTTTAACCTTCCTTTCAGTTCAGCACTGCACTAATAGACCTGGGGCTGCATAAGTAAAAGATCCAATGTATTTTAGGATGAGGAATAATGCCCGTACAACCCTGATCTGGTTGCAGGGGGGTGGCAGTTTGTGCCTGTCAGCATCCTGCCTACATTACCATCCTTCACAGTTTACCTGCAGCAAAGTCATGTCTAGGGCTCTAGACCAGAGTCTAACCTTCCTTGAAAACCAGAATTGTGTGACTGAGCTGTAGCCCCTGCTTTGTCGAACAAAACCTAGTCTCTACCTCAGACCAAAATTCAAAGCTTCGGAGCCAGAAATCACGTATTCCACTCCCAGGAGTAAATACCTTTAACAGCTCCGTGGCTAGAAGTTACAGAAGGTGTCTTGGAGCCCCAGGGTTAAAACACTGGATGTTCTTGTTGCCCATAAATATCCAATCAGTGGAAAGTCTGGCTGCCACTGTGTGAATAATGGATTTTTGTTCAGCACAAGAACTTAAAGGAAAAAAAACCTCAGTGCCTCAAGGTGACCTCAAGTCATTTTTCTTTTGTCCTGATTTGTTCCCAAAAATTTTATATAGCCTCAGACTTGACTTATTGGTCCTGAAGAATTCTGTGTAAGCACACCTTCAAAACAGAACTGAAATGTTTCCTTCTAAAAGTATTGAAACTAGCTATTTCGATTGGCCTCCTTTTTCTTGTAGCTGAAGAAATTTAAATTTGGCCTGAGTTGAGTTGGTTTGAGTTGCCAATCTGCTTTTTTCAGTAAATTTACTCTTCAAAGTTTTTTTGCCTATTTCTAATCCTAAAAGATTCTTGATTCTATGATATTTAATCTTGCGAGTTCATGTAGTAAATATAATTAATTTGTAATGTTGTTTCAGCAACATCAGCTCCTTTTAAAGTTGCCACTACCTACTAAACATACTTTTTTGCCTATCTATCAGATCGACTTCTCATTATTTGTTCTACTTAGGACATAGTAAACACTGCTGCCAAGAGACAAGGTTGTTAAATAAATCACAGACAAATGCTTATGGATTATGGTTTTACTTTAAAAAATAATAATAGTAGTAATAGAAAATCCTAAGAAACAGAGAGCGTAATTTCTGGCCAAATTAAAAATGCCATTTTTGTCAAAATTATTCCTACAGAGTGGGAAATCAATATATGGATGTTGCTGTAAAATTAATGAGCTCTTCAATAGGCTGTTTTGAGATTTTTTCTTTTTATTGTGAATCATCTCTGATTTTTCTTTTCCTAAATTGCATGGACACATACATTGGTTGACTAATGCTGCACCATAGCACAGGAAAAAACTACAGGAGGATTTGTGCCTTGTAATGATCTCCACCAGGCATATATTCTACTTTCTCCGCACAGATAGACATCAAAATTAAGTACATTGGCTTAATTCAGTTGCCATTGTAAGCTCAAATGGGATACAAAGTGAAATCAATATTAGTTAAATAGATCAGACTAGAATTGGAAGGTAATATAATTAGGTTGGCTTTGCTATACTTTGTAATGCTTATCTGTAGTACTTTACTAACTACAATATGGGTATCTATTTTCTGAAACTGTAGGAGGTTTTCAATGTTGTATTGTCCTTATTTATTTCACTTTGAGAGAGCACTTCAGAAAGACCTGTCTGTCCATCTCTGTGGGATTTAGGGCTGCCGTATCTCTCTGAGTGATCTGGATTTTTTGTGTAGAAGGGAGATTTTCTTCTTAAGCAACAGCAACAAGAATTGTTTTAATAACACGATACAGAGAAAGCATTATGTGTTCTGGCTGTAGGAAACATGCCCTTTACCTCAGAATACAAAGTATTTTACTGTGTGATGGTCTCAGAGCACAGAAATGAAGGACATGGGATCTTGTGCTTCTGCTTCTCAGACTACACCCCAGCCCCACCAAAAATTCCTCCATCAGCTGGACAGCTTTCCTGTGCATCAGCAAGATGGGGAGGCAATGCAGGATAGCATCTCTCCAAGGCTCTCAGGAGATTAAGCCCTCACCTTTTCCTTGCTCCATTCTTCTTAGGCTGAGCTGGGGTTCAGCTCCTGCACCGGGGTTGTCTCCAACTTAGAAAGTCATTTCTGAGCAATCAAACGCAAGTCATGAGCCCATCCCAGTGCTTCCAATGCACAAATCTTCCCCCAAAGAAAGGGGAATTTATTCCTGAAGCCCAAAGTATATTTCAAGGGTGACTAAAGCTATTTAATAATTTAATTAGCTTGGAACACTAAAGATTTATCGGAGGTAAAATTCCTTCTAAAGATGATGTTAACAGGCTACATAAATCGTGGCTATACACCCTCTTGATTGATAGAAAACACGCTAAAGTTTTTATTAAAAGAAATTTGAAGATTACTCGGATTTTGTCTACACATGAAGTTTGATGTTCCCCAAAGCACTTGCTGTATATGCAATCAGAGCTCTACCTTGCCAAGTTTGAGGTATGTCACATCAGGACATGACTCCTGTAACACAGCAGAGAAACATACTACCCCTGGTCACACCAAGCAGTGAATTCCCACTGTTCTCACGGGACTTGCCCAGGTGCCACAAGAGCCAGTGACACAAAGTTAAGAGTGGCCTGGCAAAGACAGTGCCCTCATCTAACGAGGAGCAAGATGAGCAAGGAAGCGCTCCTGCTCTTCAGCAAATGCTTTCCTACTTCAGAGATTAATGATTAAGCCCCAAGGCTTTTCATCATCATTTCCCTTCCTGGCTTCAGCATTCACTCCCTCAAATCCTGGAATTTTATCTTCTCACTGGCTTGCCAGCGGCAGAGCTAGCATTTCTGATGCAAAAATTAAATATTTAAAAAAAAAAATCCTTATCACTAATAGAAGGAAAAGAGATGTTATTTTTTGTGCCCCTCTCTCTTCAAGGCTAGGTTTAATAATTTTATCCCTTTGGGTTAGAACTTGTGAAGCCAGAACTCGCGACAGAGCACAAAGAAAGGAGGTAAGGGCCAGGAAAAAATAACCCAAAGCACCCAGCGAGCTGCTCTGGAGCTACTGCCTCCTGAAGCTACTGCAGTCCAACTGCTCTCCTGCTGAACCTGCCGTGAGGAGACTTGATGGTGCACAGCATCCACGTCTGGATTTACTGGGAGAGGATTGTGTGGAGCTCCCATGGAGCGCACACTCCCAGATGGGTGCAGGGCTGCACCACTGCTATATAGTGAGGAGGAGCAACACTCCATCAGCAACCCCACATGACCAAAGCAACGTCCATGCCACGTGCACACCACTCATGCAATTCCTTGAAGGCTCGGAAATAAAGAGGAAAGCAAAAAACACTCTCAGGGAAGGGCAAAGGGAAGGGGGTTTGTCTCAAGACATGAAACTGCTGTGAAACGGATTACAGGAAGTTCTCAGAAGGGGCATTAGCAGTTAGTAACCCAATGCAGAAAAAATTGGAACCATGATAGTAAATCTGACAGCAAATGACAAAACCGGTTTTCCCTGTTCCTCGTGGGGCAAGTAGGAATGACTTTCTTCAGCGGGTGAAGCAACACAGGAGCAATAACCCCAGATGGAAGGGCAGAACCACAGGGACAATGGTGCTGTCACACTGACACACAAGGACAAAAGAACGAGGAGGAGATGGGGCAATTAGTATATGAAAATAGAAGAAAGGAAATCACTTGAAATCAGATTTTGATCTCATTTAGGATTGCCCGTTCATTTTTTTCCATTCTGCTACCCACTTTTACAGGTAATGTAAGCCAGAAATAGGAATTATAATAACGCCTCATGGATTTATCATAATTCTAACAGTCCCATCTAAATGAGGAATGCCACAAACTTCAGCATATGTCAACGATCTCATTTATAGAGATATATCATAGACTCTGAGGAAAATAAGATTTCCTGCTTTTTAAGCAAATTAAATAGAGTAAATCATGTAAAGCATAGCATCAATTACATACATACTCTCTTATTTTAATTATTGGTAAACAGGCTCAGATGTAGGATATATGTCACACCTGTCCTACCAGACCTGGACATAGACCTGTATTGCATACCAACTCCTCTAATTTGCTTTAGTGCAGGATTAGTTCTTGAAATGCAGCAAGATATTGGATATTACAGTAAAAAGCTCACATAAACCCACAGCAAAGTGCTGAATGGCGATGAGCATGAGAGGTCTTTAAGGTGAAATGAAGCTAATACTGAAGTTTCTACTATCATCCAAGCCTACTTAAATGGTAGTCCCTCACACACATGATCTGAAATCTGATCACTTCGCATAGAACTTTTCCAAGACTTCAAACATAGTATGAACTCCACACTATTCTGGGAAATGCTTTCTTTGTTTTTTTCCTCCCAATGTTTTGGATAACTGCTGTGGTTTTCACTATTCAACACGATAATACCTGCTGTGCGTGACCATCCCAACAATGCTACATCTGGCAAACTTCTTCCATCTGGAGACTGATAGAAATTATTGGACCTCAGTCAAATTAATCAGTGGACTCTGCAGGAATGAATGGAGGTGCTTTGCTCTGAAAAAAGAAATACTGTCAAAAACACACACAGGTATCTGCCTTGAAGGGGAAAACTCCACCACTGGATTTACAACCATTTTGAAGTCTGCTAAGGCTGCAGATCTGTCTGGATAAACTAAGGGCCTCTGGAAATGGCTGCACCCCAAGACAACTTCTATCCCCAAAATACTTTAAAGCTACTGATGGGAAACTTCGAACTCGTACAGCTGAGAATCCACAGCTGCTTTATTCTGCTACACCTCTTTTCTCAGGACATCATCTCATACTCCATACATGCATTTTTAGCTGAAAGAAAGAGATTATAAACGTAGCATATCAAGTTAGCACATCTGGACCTGTGGGAGTCCCATCTTACACAAGATTCCCTGCTGGTTAATCACAGGCAGTTTCCAGTAGTTTGAGCTTTTTCAGTGACATAGGTAGGTGAGTAAATAAGGGTGATTCAGTTGCTATCAACTATATCATATAATTCATTTGAGGTGGTTTTACCGATTTTTGCTGAATTTCTTTCCTGATCACAAAGAAAAGCATTAACTGAAAATTTTACTGGAATAGGCAGTTCTTATAACACAAGGCAAAAAGAAAAAAAAACAGTCAATAAAAGTGCCAACAAGAGAATAAACTTACAAAACATCATTCACCATGCTATATAACACAGTACTAATGAAAGTGTAAAAGTACAAAACATCATTCACCATGCTATATAACAGTACTAATGAAGGTGTAAAAATACTAAGATAAACATAACACAATTTAAAATTTATGTAATTATTTTAAAAAGAAAGTGTTGAAAAGAAACTCACAAAAATGTTAATATTTGCAGGCGTAGCTTCATGCAGTGAGAAACAATAGTTAAACTGTTGTTGCTTTATTATTTTAAAAATATTGCATATCATGAGAGAAAAAGAAATGTAGAACTGCATGCCCAGGACCAAGACAGTAACTTAGATCATTAAAAACCCTCATGCTTGTTCTTCTCTTGCAACATTTTTCCATTTCTGTTTGGCCTAAGAGCCTATCTAAACTCAAGAAACTACCCTGAATAAAGTTTTGCAGATACAAGACATTTTACAGTACTGTTACTTGCAAAAAGATGATAACAACCATCAAACAATGTCCACCCATGGCTTGTGCAGATCTCAGGTTCTTGCTGGAACCCAAAAAGTTCTCCTACAGCTACAGAACTGCTTACCTTACTGAGCAAGAGCCCTGGGACAGACCTACAGCCTCTTCCTCACTGCAAGCAGGAGAGTACAACTTCACTGAGGAAAAACAGATTATAGTATGGACATAATCTCATTCACCTCCATTTTGAAGGATTGCTTTTAAAAGCAATCTTCTCCTTGCTACTCTGTTCAGAGGGTTCCAGAACCACATTTTTTTGAGTATTAGAGACCTAATTTCAACCCTAAAATATTCTTCTCCCATCCAGTGCTGTGTTCCAATGTTATCATAGATACCAGAGATCTACTAACCCAGATTCCCATTGGTAGGCTAAGCAATGCTCCTTCAGTAAAATAAACACTTCACCACCCTTCAACAACCTAATGGCTCTTTGTCCTGGTTTGAGGTTCTGGAGCTATAGCCTCTGTCTAACCAGGAAACACCTTTATTTTAGTTTGGTAAAAATCCATCTTTGATAAACAAATGATACACTTAATCCCAATATCCTATTTACCTTCATTTATTCAAATATTTTTGTCTTCAACTTGTACTAAAGTATAATCTGCCATCATTTTTTGGTATACATATCAGATTTGGTATTTATCTTTCAACTCTTAGACGGTTCCCATAGGAATCCTTTCTGCCAAAGTTTCCAATTTATAAAGCAATCTCTCCCAAACGCTGAGATGGAAATTACCTGGCTCCTCAGACTTGAGCGTATTGAACCCTGCAACTGCCTTCAATGCAGACCGCTTTCTTGGTCACTTTGAGTCTGTGGTCAGTATTGTCATCCCTTCTGAAATAATGAAGCCAAGTACACATTTAATTCTAGGGCCACCTCTAAACCTTTTATCTCTACTATTCTCACTACACAGATGCCTTCTGTCTTGCCTTATTGTTTTTTGTTTAGATGGCTCCTAGATTTCTCTTGATGGAATAATCCTCCACCTCCAGTTAGTGTCCTCTCCAAGTCAGAAGTTATGAACTTTTGTTCTATAAATATAGGTGGCTTTCTTTCTCATTAACGAGATGCCTTGAAAACTAGACCTTGTACTTCTCTAATGTTAAGGAATCCCAGTGTAAAGTTGTGAAATTTCACTGACGAATGACTGCTAACCTAATTTTAGAGCCATTTGATATACTGGGGGGTGAGAGGACTGTATTGAGGGCACAATTGCTTTGGCATCCAGTTTTTCACATGTCGTTTTCATCTAACAACCGAAACAAAGAAATCAATTTGTCTTTTGCATTAATTGTTATTTTTAAATAGACTTGCCTTGCACAGAAGCAGTACTGCAAGACAGGATTTTAAATTGCACAGTTGCATGTTACAATTTCTTTATCATGGTGCCATCCTATTTCAGTTCATTTGTGAAAGTCTATTAATAAAATATTGCTTACTGTTGGATCCAAACTGGAAAGAGGATTTCACATTGAAAAAAGGTTACTAGATACTAGAGAATGAATATGCATAAAAACGCATCTTGGACAAGAGTGCAAGTTAGACAATTTCTGTCTGGTTATTATGCAAACTCAACTGGGCATGAAGACAGTAAGTATTTGGAGGGGGAAAAAAGGATAAAATTTGAAGGAATCTCAGCTCAGCAAAAAAATAAATCCATATTTCAGCCCCTAAGAAGGGTTCTGGTTTTATAGCTCTGACACCACTAGAACATGAGGGTACTGAGCATCTCTGAAAGTGAAGCTATTCTTTGTAATTATGTCTATTTAGACAGATGCCACTAACTTAAAATATGCTTTTTTCAAACTCTTTTCCATATGACAGGAGTGAAAAATAATATTCATTAATCATGTATGCACAAGCCTGAGTCAAAAATCAGAGCCCCATTGAGTGAAGCTTTATGCAAACATATTGAAAGACAAGTGACAGAATCATGCCATTTATAGAAATCGGTGTGGGGTCTGCATTTGATTTCACCTGGATCAGGCTTTTTAGGATTACACTCATTCCTGACCACAATGTAAGAAGGCATTGCAAGATAAAGCTAAGATGTGGAAAAGGCAAAAAAGGGTGGCAATTACAGTTCCATGAGCACTGAAATGAATTATGCTTTATTTTCAATTAATTTATTCCTCATGGTTGACTGATTTTTTTAAAATTCATTTAACTAAGGTAACAGTCCAAGACTGCATCACTTCTATTTTACCACCAGAATATTACTGTTGTTTAACCTTCTTCTTGGGCAAGAGATGGTTTGAGCTACAATCTGCCCCAAACTACACAAACACTCCCTGGCCAAGAGGCTGAGTACTATGTGCCTCCCAAGTGGTCAGCTGGACACCAGCAGTTCCTGGCTGGACAGTGCAAATAATTTACCATCTTTTAGTTGGTGGCAGGCTGAACTAGTGATTTTAGAGGCTAAACATGGTACTTGATTTTCATAAGAATTCAGTATTTTGCTACTTCCTATTTCCCTGTTGTATTTTGTTGAAATTATACAACAGGTTCAAATATTTATGGGAGAATGGAGGGGATATGCATTTATATTCAAAGGGTGGTCTCAGACATCTCATTTCCAGAGATAAACTGGATAAAAATTGATTTGCTTTTCCCAAGTGGCCAAATGGAAGTTGTTAGAGCGATACTGAGTTACTGGAACCATGCAGAGTTATCCAGCTCAGGTTATGGCCTGTTTTGCTCCCAAGTGGCCAAATGGAAGTTGTTAGAGCAATACTGAGTCACTGGAACCATGCAGACTTATCCCAGCTCAGGTTATGGCCTGTTTTGCACACGAAAAATCACAGGTAATTTTGTGCAAATAGTAACAAGAGCAATAAACAATATGAGTAACACCCATAACATCACAACATTGCCTTCTCATTAAGAGCTGAGCAATTAAGGTCATTCATGAACACCCTAGCAGGAAGATGCTTTAAAAAATCTTGACCTAAATCAAGATACTGGTATCCCAGAAAGAGAGGGCTGGACTTTTTAATTTTCATGCACAGCATACAAGGTGAAATCAGCACTATTTTTCATGCAAGTCTCACAAAAAAAATTAAGTGTAAATAAGACATATTTCTGAGTATATAATGTGCACATTAAAAAAACTGTCTAACGATATCAACTGTACAGAGCATGAATAATATACTGACAAGCTCGTGAAAGAGTGATGTTCTTTGAGCTCATCATTGCATACTTGAACAGGGTATGAATATTTTATACTCATGCTAACTGTCATACTGCAAGTCGAGCTGTTTGTACTAGAAAGGCGTACACGTAACTCTACTATTCGTGTTTACATTTACTCTGCAAACGTCAGCAAAATGTTTCCTTCTTGTAAGCATCCCCTCTCCCTCCCTCGCTCTTTTGAATTCAGACATAGGGTTATTCAAAAGGACCACACAGCAGAAGGTTGAAAAAAAGAAAGATAAAAGTGGCTTCTGGGTATCCAACCTAGGGAGGAGGCAAACAGGACCTTATAATCCAACACCCACAGCACTCAGCAAGTTACCTACCACTAATTACTGCTGGAAACAGGCCCTTCTAGGTGCAGATTAGAGACAAGGCCAGGGAAGGAGCCTAAATTATGTGCCCATCCAGATACCTCAGAAGAGTCCATTAGAATCTGCAGAAACAAATATGTAACATGGAAATGACCCCCAGAGAAAGCAGTCCTATTAGCTTTTATCCCAAATGATCACAGCATTATTTGATAGAAACATCTATCAGAGCTGACACATCAGGATTGCTAATGTTCTTTATTTGGCCGCTCTTTTATCACTTGTTATCAAGAGAAGAAAAAAAACAGAGAGGATTCAAAAGCAACTAGCATCCAACTACAAATTAGCATCTACAAATTAGCAAGTAGCTAATTTATAAATGCTGGGTGTTTTTCCCTGAAGGGCACCAAAAACTTTTAAGGAAAGCAATTAAAATTTTAAAACTTCCATGGTTTGCTTTCGTGGCAAGCTGAAACCTCTCCCAAAATAGCTGGCCACCTTAAGACACCCCAAAGTACTGGGGATCACCAGGTAGAAAGATTTAATAAGTGCTCCCAGTAAAAACAAAATGCAAACCTGAGTCTGCCATCCTCCCAGCAAGAATTGTCTATTTCATGCAGTAAATCATCCAGTAGCAGATTGTGCAGTGTAAAAGCATATGATGTAAAGTGTACCGGTCTTTCAAATCCTACTCTAGGGCTATGATTGGGCTTCTGTTGACATCTGCATTGAAATCAGCTTCCAGTCTTTTGACGTAATCCTCACTTAAAGTTTCAGAGACAGCACTGAAGACCCACTATCCAGGAATCTTATTTGAATCTGCTTCATAATGAGTGACATTTTAAAGTCAGGCTGCTGCAGGGAAAAGATATCTTTTTTAATGGTTCAGAAGAGGTCAAGCCATCAAATAAAGGAGGAACTACCAGAGCTCGGTGACAGTGAAATATGAAAAGTTAAATTTAGCCCCTGCATTGATGGCATATTATTAAGCACTTTTAGTGCATTCCTATGCATAATGACATCTACTACTAAATCTCAGCACTGAGATTAAGTCTTATTTTACTCCACTTAAATGAAAAAAAGAAAGAATTTTCCCTTTCTTCTTCAAATATTTCTTCATACAGCATAAGCAGAACTCAAGTAATTTAAAATGCATAGCAACTTGAACTATACCATCAGACTTCTCTGTCCCTCTCATCAGGTCATATATATGAAAGAAGAGGAGGTTAATGTCCTGCTCCCTTAGACTGAATTTAAACAACTGTTCTGGTCATTAAGAACTACTCAGTGAATTGATGCTCCTTTGTCCCAAGGTGTTCCCAAATGATTCAACAAGAACCATGCATTTTTCAAAGGCTGTACAATTTAAAATCTATAAAGATTACCACTAGTTTTAGTACAAGAATCCTTTTTCCTAGATGATTAGAATGGGTCTTTACTTTTTCTTTTTTCCCTAATCATGCTGTACAACATTTTTACTACAAGCCATCCTCGTTGCATTACTTATAGACCAGCTCAGCAAAGTTAAACCTCAAGAAATCACATAACACTTTATTTTTTCCCTTTCCCTCTCTTCCTCGCTCTTTGACTGTGGTATTTTGAAAAGCACAAACAGATGATGAATTCATACCAAGATTACTAAACCAGTCAAATTATCTAAGAGACCCAGTGGTTTCTTTTTTCCTGCCTCCTGTGGTCTCTGCAGTCATTAAGAGGTCAGGCAATAGTCTGAGACCCCCTGGTCATGCTACAAGTTGTTACATCTCCATTTATGCAGAAGATACCTGTAATTTCTGTAAGTTATCCAGATGCAGCTGAACGTAATCCAGTCTTGTCAAGATAAGGTAAGCCCTGGCACTACTTCTGTGGAATCAATGATAAGTGCCCGATTTGGAGTATCAGAGACTGCCAATGAGTCACAAGACCTTTGAGTTCCACCAGAAGATCTGGGCATACGCCCAAAAGGGTTTCTAGATTACAAGCCTATAATGTGCTTCTTTAATGCCGATGCACATAAACCTCTTTCATGTCAATATGCATAAGCTATCTTTTAAAATAATTATCAAAAAAGGTTGGCGAATCTGTGTCTCACACAGATTTCACTGGCCTACAGACTTGGATTGTTCCCCCAGATCTCGAAGAATATTAACACAGAACAGATACAAGAGAAAAAACTATCTACCAGGTACCGCAATGTAGTGCCTGCAGACTTACAGGGCACAGAAGAACAGTCTAGTACCACTTTCCCCATTGACTTCCACAACAAATAGGTCAGACCACTTTCTGTCGCACGTGCTCCATTCCTCTTTGCACAGACGCCTGAAAGTCAACAAGCTACTCTATTTTCGGTGGTAACAGACCGTATACTGTCCGCAAACACACATGCTAACTTATAACAAGCCATGAATCTATAGGCCTTTTCTAGTGAGACACTCAAAAAGGGAGGAGGGATAGGAAGGAGGGCCCCTTTGACTGGTACCAATTACCCACTTCTCCAAGTCACAATAATATACCCCTAATGTTATCCAGAGGGAGTCCCTTTGGCTCCATTCTTAGCTGGTGGTTCTAACCCTCCTTTACAGAAAGATATCCAATAAATGAGGTATTTCTGTGACCTACAGCAAGCCTGCACACAACTGTTTGTGTTATATATGGTTTCATTTTGCTCCCTGGCACTGCTCTTTGGTGGCTGTTACAGCCCATAAAGCCATCTGTTAGGAACACTCAGTCATAAAATTATTAATGCCTATAGCCTAAAACCAACCCTAAGTAAATAAACAGTACCAGAAGGCCCAGTGCAAAATTCTGGGATGTTAAATACACAGGAAATACACAGAACCATAAATCTTCTTAATAGTTCTACGTGCAATTATGTGTTCACTTGAAATTCAAATAACACGCAGAAAAAGACTAGACAGAAGTAGCTTCTAAAATAGCACACTGCTGGTTTGCCTCAGAGTTGAACCCGACATGAAAAAGTATGGGATACTATTGTGAATCCTTGTGACATTTAGAGCAAGTGCTAAAGAATTACACAATTAGGAAAGAAAGTTCCTGACAAAAAAGTTCAGGACACACATAAACCTCAAGGCTCCAAATGCAGAGAACAAAGGAAGAGTGTCCCAAGTTTGAATCACTCAAATTCTTAAGGCAGGAGGATAAAGGAAATTTGTTTGTATTGGGTATGTGGCATTTGCAAGCATGAAGAAAAAAATATTAAATTAAGTACAGCTGTATCTTTAGCACTGTAATGGCAAGTTTCTTGAATAAAAGACACAGGACTGCCACTTTAGACACTTGGCATTGGCTTCTACCTTAATGTAAAGATGGAGCCTCTTTGTCCTCCATCACGGCTCCCTTTGACTGTACTTGCCAAGGGGGTCTCCAGAAGGCTGGCAGGGGGCCTGGCCTGTCAAGTCTCACACACGGGATGCGAGACAGACACAGTCGGCTCCATTTCCCATCCTTCCCACAGCTAGGGCCATATTTCAGTGCTTGCCCAGCACAGAAGAGCAGCCTGTTCCTGTAGTCTGGTAGCCACAGATATCAATAAATAACGTCAGCTGGAGATCCTAGGGTCTAAGCATCTGCTGGAGCAGGAGAGAAGCTGCAGTGCAGCAGGCATTAAGCATATCTTTTTAAAATGTCTGGTCTTAATGAGCATCATTAGCTCCTTAGCTGCAGTTTAGCATCAACAGCAATAAGTTCAAGCCTTTGCAGGCTGGGCACATGAAGGGGTATCTGGTTTACAAATGCCAGCCCTGCAAAGAAGACCAAGACCTGGCTAAAGATGGACAAACACTCACTGCCTGGAAACATGCTGGCCCTCAGGGAAGCTAGCACAGTTAACAGCTCTGTCATGATGGGGCAGGGGACTGGAGTTTCCCATCTCCAGCTCCAAGTACCAACAGAGTACTGGAAGAGTGCACGGTATAACCCCACTCACTTCTACAGAAGATGTGATTGCTCTAAAGAACTCACCCATTGTAAGCCTGAAACCCCACACCATCACCCCCTCAGGAGCTTACTGGAACACTGCTCAGTTTAGCTGACTTGAGACTAAATTTTAATTCTACTTAAAAAAAAGAGAGCAAATCTTTTACTTCAATAGAGAATAATTCTTACCTCCTAGCAGTCCCTGACAAGCTTTAAAACCACAGTAATCTACCAGAAATCAAAGAAGTGAGTTTATATTTTATTCTTTTAAGTGAAGGTTTTAAAGATCTTCTAATCTGATTATAGCACTGCATTGAAAACAGGAGGCTTTTGTTCCAAACACTTGTTTGTATTTTGCTCCAGTTTAAAAACATAGTCTCACCTCATCTCACTTTGTTTGCATCCATAACTTGGGCACCTTTTGCTTTTTAACTTCAAATTTTGTTTCTTAATCACGGAAGGAAGTTTAGAGTTGTCCAATTTACAGACACAGGGGTCTCTATAACATGCTGCACATCTGGGTTTTCTCCTCAACCGCCAACTTCTGTAAACCAGGTTGTGATTTTTACTGTGAACCACATTTTGACACATGACAACAGAAGAAGTAACAGTGGAATTTTCATATGAAAGTGGAAATAGACTACAATAATCATAAATCATCCCCAACATGCAAACTGGGGTTGCGGTTCAATTTCCAAATTAAGACTTCCAAAACTTGAGTTCTATTCCTAGCTCCAATGCAAATTTGCATTTCAGCTTTTGATTAATGATTTCATTTCTCTGTACTTCATCTCTTCCAAATATGAATAGTTTCCTTCTTTTACCTATCCTGTCTATTTGGACATAATGATTTTGTGGAGAGGAGAACGAGAAGTGACAACACTGGCAGAAACTGTTTCTTAGCTGAGTTCTTAAGTGCCCAATCTGATCAAGGCTTGGATTTCTGGATGTTACTGTAATACCAATGAAATTTCTCTCAATGACAAAAAAACCCAAAATGTTGCTGGCACAATATATTGCTAATAGAAAAAAAACTTGAAGAAAGTGACAAACATCATCTTCAGTGACATCCTTTGATGCCTCACCTCACATTGTAATTGTAAACAGGGTATCCTAATATATTTTCTACTTTACTAACCAGGGCATTATCATAATACACTTTTCCAGACCAGATGCATCCAGCAATCATTCCTACTCATCATGTCTCCTACTGTGTTCCTCCACAACCTTACACAGAACAATATTTATGCATATCCACTGCTAATTTCATCCTTTTGCATGTCCTCTAGCCCCAGCCCACCTGACCACAGAGATTCCTTGGTGAATCCAGGTCAAACCCTGCATTTTCCCAGGAGAGCATTTTCCAGTTTTCTGCTGTGCAACAGGTTTCCTTCGAGAGCAGGAGGACTCAATAGATCCGTATTTTCTAAATTACATATGTCAAAAGATATTCTAGGCACTCTATAATTAGCCAGCAAGGAAAAGCATTTCTGATTCATTAGGTCAACTTTAATGGTTTCCTCATTAAAAGTTTTTGCTGTTAAGCTGACAGAAGCTAGAATTTAATAGTAGCTTCCAGCACTTTCTTTATTAGCCGATCTCTATTGAATCAGTCTTTATCACCTGAAGAGATATTTTAAATGGAAATTCCTCAGCCCTGAGCAACCTAGATTGACCAAAGGCCTAGAGATTGCTCTGTCCCTGCTTTAATAAACTGACTGTATATATTGCTGCAAAGGTCAGTCCTCATTAGTCAGTGATGGCTACGCAAGATTTAACACATTATATTCCAGTATTAATTTGTCACTTGTTGATACTGACATATTCATATTGATATGAAATAGCTATTGGATGGAATTTATAAATACAAATCTCTGGTGACCTTGTACAAGAACTGTTCCCCTCCCACCCAGTTCACAACAGTTTGATAGTTCTGTGGTATGGACAAGCTAACTGTTAATGTGGCAAAATATACAATTAAGTTTCTTTATTGTCCCCTCTGAATACAAATCAGGTCAAATAAAAGTGACAAACTTGTGTTGTATGCACCTGAGGATGAGTGCTTTCACAGGTAGCTCATGGAAGCTGAGATTACCCTTTGTCAGATTTCAGCCAAACCAAACCACATCTCATGCTAATATTCTTGGGTTTGCAGGGAGAAAGAATTCTTTAAAAGGACAAAATTGGATTTCTTCCATTCTCATTAATGTCCCAGCTTCTTGATTATACATTTTCAGAGCACAAACTCACCCAGCTCTAGACAGTAATAATCTCGTACCACTTGGTTATTTCACAATATACAAACTAAGCATACAGCAAAGAATTGGGCCTACTAAATCCAATCAAGACCTGCTCTATTTTAATTAAAAACTATCCTCCTCAGGAGACTAACTTGGTTTTTTAATGGCTCCTTAATAGGTAGCTCGCTCTGAGTTTGCAAGTCACTTAAAAAGCTAACTCCCATTCAGACTTGTGCTTTCTGTGAGGAATTTAATTTGAGGAACTTACACAGTATTTTAGGAAAAATGCTTGTCTGATGAGTAAGGCATCATCCCAAGACTTGAGCAGTGGGAATACAATCCATGCATCTCTCACTGAGTCTGCCTATGACCTTGAAGAAACTATCCCTCAGAGCTTCAATTTCTGCACACAAAGTAAAGGTGACATTTGCCTTGTCTCACGTTTGGTCTATCTTGTCTGTCTGGATCATAAACTCTATGTTGGCAGGGACTCCCTCTCGCAATTTGTTTGTAAATTGCCTAGTGTGGCGCTTTACAAGCTGTAGCAGCTATTCTAATACAAATTAAAAATAGTCATTCATATGTCAACATACTCACTGATTTTTTTTCCCATCATAAGCCTAAGTAAGTGCCTTAAGTAGAGGTTTTTCTTTTCAACAGTATTAGATGAGAGAAGTGGGGAAGAGAGGTCACATGAGATGGGAAAATATCACCAGAGGCCATTCAGCTCCCTGCTTCTTCCATGTTATCAAGCTACCTCAAACACTAATCGCATTAATTTGGAATTTAGCAGATTATTAACAAGGGAACCTTCTTTGCTTAGACACTGAAAATGGCACAGAATGAAGAGGACTTTAGTCTTGGCCAGGGTGTTTGGCTTCGCAGAATTCCCTCATCTCAGTAGGAAAATTAAAGGGATTCAGGAGCTCAGTTGCCAGTGATATTTTTCCTGGTAATCTCCTCTTGAGGAAAAATAAAACTGGCATGCACAGCATTAAGATGTGAGTGTCCATAGCTGCAAAAGCTTGTTGGCACAGGAGTGACCTTGGCATCCTTCATCAGTGCCTTACAATGTAAACGGAGGATTCATGTAGGGAGGAGACAGCAGCAAGATAGGGAATAGATGGGAAAATATGTGGGCAGTAAAGTAACAATGAGCTTTCAAAACCCCTCCATAGTCACAGACCATAAAAAGTGGTCAAGAGGAGTATTTACAGAACCATTCTCTGGAACTAGGAGGAAATAATTCAGTATGACAGCAGTTTAGAGACTCAGCGTAAAAAAAATAAAAAATAAAATAAAAAATTAATTATGGATGAGGAAAATGATAAACACCATAGTAGTACCAGCACGTGGACACCTTGAGCTCCTCAGTCTCTATTATCGTGGCCACTTCTGTCTGCAAAACCACCCCAAACCTCCCTTGTTTACATTAGCATACATGTTTTGAACAGACTCTTTGTGTTGCCATCAGCAGCATCAGAATGGAGGTCGAGGTTAGCTGTGAAGAATGACTGTGAAAGTGGCATCCAGTCCTAGGCCCTCTTCCAGGTTTTGTTTGGGTTTCTTTTAAAAAAAACAACCTTAGACAAGCTGCAGAGTGGCAGACTTCTTGCTGAACAGAGCAATCCTTAAAGTAGAAAATAACAGGAAGGCTTAGAGGCATATGGAACCCATTAGAAATGGCATGTTTGCAGGGACAGATTATAAATTGGATCAACTAGAAAAGCATCTGAAAAAAATCCTGCCTACAGTTCCATCTTGTGTGAACCGTCTCAATCCAGCTGAAGTGTGTTTTTAACCAGAGTCTTCACTTTTCCATCATTTCTTCATTTTACCACATTTGGAAAACACCCATAAGTGACGACAACAGAAGCCCCACATACAGTAAGATCTGTCCTGGAGTGGAGGGAAAGGGGAGAGGAACAAATGGCACCTTCATGTAAGCACCATAACATACAACTGTTACATCTCCAATGTTTGCCAAAACCAGCAAGGAACAATTTCAAAGGTGTAAGGGGCCATAATCCACATTTGTGAAGACCCCAAAGGTCTTCACACCCTGATGCAACAGACATACGGCTGCAGCACTAGCCCAGAGTGACACACACTGGGGTGCTCTCCTACAGCCACACATTCATTACAAGTGTGACTTTCAAATCCTTGGCACCCCCTCTGCCTTTGCAGCTTCTGGAGTCTGATTTCTAACTTGCCCGTTTTATGCAGATGCAGTGGATTTCAACCTAAAAGAATAACAACCAGTCATTCATTAACATCAGACATGCAAAACAAATTTAGCTAAGCTGATTACTGTAATGTAGTAGCCAAGAGCACTGTTCAAATTGACATGGGAGAAGAAACGCCTTTGATACTCTCAGTACAACGAGCTGTCTATTTTTGTCAAGTCTCATGCTTCCTAATTACCTTAATACTATAAGAATTAGGTAATACTAATGTACAATCACTCGCACTGGGCTGGGTTCACAGGCTCCCATTCCACGGTGCTTACAGGGAATGCTAATCTGATAGGAGAAGTCTGGCTTCCACAGAAACACTGTCTTGCAGCTTCTTTGCAATGATCAGCCTCACCTCGGGATAAGGAAAACCCTAAAACACCACAGGGTGGAATTCACAGTGGAGTAAAGGAAATGCTACAGGCACAGGGGCAACTACAAACACATCATCCCGAGTGACAAAACCCTTTTCACTGACAGCTGCTTTATGGAGGATTGTCCCCCTGCGCCAGAAAATCCCCTCCCCAGAGCAGATGCCACAGGGTTTTGCCTCGAGTTCTGTGAAAGCAATTCTACTTTCCCACCGTGTGTGTGCCAGAGGACACCTAACACACCCTCTCACCTCACACATCACCTCCATAATCTGTGCACAACCCACACAGACTCTCAATATGAACCTGGCACAGCAAAATAGTGCAGCTAAAGAGATGCCCTGACTTAACCTGAGAGGAAAGGAGCAGTTCCTGGAGAAGACTAATTTTCCATTCATCCAGCCTTTTCCAGCAACACTCAAATTTAGGCCTGAAGGAGTCGCATGGGTGATGTTGGATGTTAGATATGATATATGCTAAGCATGTCAGTGCTGGTAGACATCAAGCAGGACCTTCTGTGCATACCCCATGGTGTGTGCTTCACACCCCGGTATTTTTCTCTGTGTGTTTATTTATGGGCAGATTTTGAAAAAGAAAGCAAAGCGTCCCAAAATGGGAACAGATGGGGTCTGCCTATTATCCCAAATCATTCTATGACAGTGAATAAAAACAAGCAAGGCTCATGTGTGGCAACCTACAGTGCAAGACACTAAGCAGACCCTGCTGACAAGCAGTATCTTATTGCTAAAGAGACCCACGCTTGCTCCCCTTTCATGGACTTCAGCAGAGTTACTTCTAGTTCACAACACTCAGAGTAAGGAAAGGAATCAGCCTTTGTGTGCAACAAACAGCTGAGACTCAAACTTTGGCACTTTGGCATAAAAAAAACCCACCAAAAAACCCAAAATAGAAAACCAAGTAGCTAGGAGCAGCATTAAACTTTCCACAGCTACAAATTGCTCTTTCATGCATGATACATACAATTACAGCATGCTTAAATCCTGGATTATTGGGACAATAGGTTGTAGCAGCTTTAATCCAAGTGAGTCATTAAGCTGTGCCACTTCAGCAGGAATCTGCATACTTAAAAAGTGTCTGTGTATCGTACAGTCCATCTGTGTAACACACAGTCCATACAGCCCAGCTTCAGTAATTAACTGAACTACACTTCCCCATGAACATATTGCTACCATGTGTATACATTAGCATCTTGGCAATATTTTCTTTTTGTAAAAAGATTGAAAGTATTAGTGCCAATGTGGTAAATCTGTCTACGTCTGTCTGTATGTCTAAGCCTTACGGCTGTTCGTGGGGATTCTCTATCTCTCTCTCCCCCCTTGTGTTAGACTACCAACTGCTTTGGAAACTTCTTTTTCCATTTCAAATGTATTTTCTGTTTCCGTATTGAGATAAAACTCCCAGGAGATGACTAGTGAGACTCTTGCATCTGAGGCAAGGCTAACAAAAGCGGTCTGTTAGCTGTTGATGATGTTAAGCTGAGTTGGAAAGCTTACAGGGAAGAAGGCAGTTGCCACCCAGTGCAAATCAGGCTGTCGGATTGCACTCCATGGAGAGGCCACCATAAAGGTCTGCTGGGAGTCTTCAGTGGCTTATCAACCTCTTCATATAACCCAAGAAAGCAAAAAGGAATGTGTTACAGGGAAGCCTGCTAGTAGATTTAGATTCACAGTTCGGGGACAGACTCCGAAACTTGAAGAAACCTTGTGAAAACCAGACTGTTCCAGAGACTCTGATGTAAACCTCAAAACACCGAAGAATAAACCAAAAAAAAAGCTGAGACAGGAAAACGAACTCAGCTTGTTCTCTGATCTCTGGGAGTGCATCTATACTGGCAAAATGGCTTAAGACCCCTAAAAGCCAGTAACCAACCTGAATCACAGCACACTACAGTATAGATTTACCATCTCAGAACGAACTCAGCTTGTTCTCTGATCTCTGGGAGTGCATCTATACTGGCAAAATGGCTTAAGACCCCTATCCAGAGACTCTGATGTAAACCTCAAAACACTGAAGAATAACCAAAAAAAAGCTGAGGCAGAAAAATGAACTCAGCTTGTTCTCTGATCTCTGGGAGTGCATCTATACTGGCAAAATGGCTTAAGACCCCTAAAAGCCAGTAACCAACCTGAATCACAGCACACTACAGTATAGATTTACCATCTCAGACCTTCCAAGCAGCCAGCTCAACCATCTCCAGCACATATTCCTGGGAGCAAATACAGTGAGAGGCAATTTAGTTATCCAGAATATAGCCAGGCTATTTCTTATGCTGTTCTTATCCTTTAAAAGCCAGTAACCAACCTGAATCACAGCAGACTACAGTATAGATTTACCATCTCAGACCAGTCTTGCCCTTCCAAGCAGCCAGCTCAACCATCTCCAGCACATATTCCTGGGAGCAAATACAGCAAGAGGCAATTTAGTTATCCAGGCTATTTCTTATGCTCTGCAGAAGGACTGCAAAGCCTTTGTAAAGCTTATAGGTGGCCAGTTTGAATATTTAGTGTCCTAGATAAATAAGCTGCAACCCAAATAGTTCTCTGGAAAACATGCTTGCTCTACTGGACAGTCTAGAGAAAGTAAGACTACTTCAATCTGTTGGAAGAGCAGAAGGACTGCAAAGCCTTTGTAAAGCTTGTAGGTGACCAGTTTCAATATCTAGTGTCCTAGATAAATAAGCTACAACCCAAATAGTTCTCTGGAAAACATGCTTGCTCTACTGGAGAGTCTAAAGAAAGTAAGATTAATTCAAGCTGTTGGAAGTCACTATCTCACTCATATGAGAAGGTCCTAAATAGAGGACTTGCACCTCCTGATAGCACCCACAAAGGTGAGATGCAGCTACCCGGAGCCTGCTTCATTTCGGGAAGCTTGGAAAAGGAGAGTACATAGAGCCCAGATATATCAGTGATGTCCAGACCCAGCAGCAGGGGCTTTTCCAAGTCTGTAACACCACGATTCTATCCTCTGATTAAAAAAACAATAATATTACTCACAAACGTTTTGCCATGGAACTGCCAGAAAGCTTATAAAAGCACAAAGGCAGCAGGAGTCATGCTGTTTGGTCATATAACTCTAAAGGATCACAAAAAGAATCTAAACAATATTTGCTAACATCATTGCTCCCAAGCTGCAGCTATACATGCCAAGTTTTACCACCAGGAAATAAATGGAAAAAATGCATAGGGAAAATCCAAATAGACCCCTGACTCTAGAGTTTTAGTAAGTCACACCAGAATTATGATTTGACATTATCTGCTAATCAGTGCTTTGAGAATTCCCTCCCCGATTCCTTGCAATAACTCTAAATCGAAAGATACACCTTAGAACAATATATTTAATAAATGGAATGCTAATTAAAATCAAACTTGTGACCTGAAGTAACAATCTCAGATTTTTACATGCTAATTGAAATTACTAATAGGTAGCACATTAAAAGATTATTTTTTTTTGATTTTGTGGACTCTCAAAAATGGCACAAAAAGGTTAAAATACAGAACAGTTTACAGAATAAAAATGCTACTCTCTCCTCACTCCCAAAACAAATACATCTGCATGCTTATTTTTTGGAAGTCTATCTTGATCGTGAGCTATATCCACCTAAATGCCTTCTGGGAACTACAACATCAGAGCCTCAGGCTTTAATCCTCCTGATAAGACAGTGCCCAGCCCATCTCCATCTCCAACCATGTACAGCAATCATGGGATTCCTAAAGTCACAGTGAGCAGAAGTTCTTCATGCTGCATCACAGGAGATATAGTCCAGCTAAGGAAAGGACCCCAAGAAAGAACACCAAAATGAGATGCAAAAAATACATGTCCAGGTGTTGATCAGTGTCAGCTGGACATAAGCTGACAATGTATGCTCAGAATCCTGGCTGCATAAAAAGCAGCGTGGCCAGCAGGGAAAAGGAGGTGCTTCTGCCCCTCTACTCCACTCTGGTGAGACCCCACCTGGAGTCCTGTCCAGCTCTGGAGTCCTCAGCACAGGGAAGACATGGGCCTCTTAGAATGGGTCCAGAAGAGGGCCACAAAAATGATGAGAGGGACAGAATACCTCTCCTATGAAGACAGGCTGAGAGATTGGGGTTTTTCAGCCTGGAGAAGAGAAAGCTTTGGGAGATATTATTGCAGCCTTTAAATACTTAAAGAGGCTTTATAAAAAAGATGGGGACAGAATTTTCAGCAGGGCCTGTTGTGGTAAGACAAGGGGTAATGGCTTTTTAGTTTAAACTAAAAGAGGGTAGATTTAGACTAGATACAAGGAAGAAATTTTTTTACAGTGAGGGGGGTGAAACACTGGCACAGGTTGCCCAAAGAGGTGATAGATGCTCCATCCCTGGAAACTTTCAAGGCCAAGTCACTGCTCTTTAAGACTATCACTAAGGACTGAGCACAGCTTACCTTCCTGCCTCAGTACCCACTTATGCCATGCTGGGAGATGAACTAAGAAAACAGGGTACCTCTGAACCTCTACTTTCCCAGGAAAGGGTGCAGATGCTGTGCTTAACCAAACAGCATGGATTGCTGGAGGGTTCAGCCAGCTCTGCTCCCATGCACAGACTCTAGGCAGTCTGCCCCCCACCTTTCCCTCACACAATACTCTTGGAAAGGAGTACTGCAAATACACCTTTAGTATTCCCATGCTCCCTCATCCCTGGGTAGTTAAGGAGGTTGAGGTGCGGAGAGGAACCAACAACAGTTGACTCCCAAACCCAGACGTACAGAGAAAATAACAGTAAGTTGAAGCCATCACTGGGCTGAAGTCACAATAGCAGTTTTTGTATAAACAGGGCTGGAATACTCGAGGCATCTCACTGAAAAGCCAAAGGTGCACATTTGCACTTCATCCTGGATTCACGCCAGAGGAAAGCTCTCATGGAAGCAGCTGTAAAGCAGCACCTGCATTGTCAGGCTGGAGAACAGAAGCCAGATGTTGGCCAGCAGCTGCCATGTCCTTGGCCGTGCTACCTCAGTGGGGCAGGCATCAGATTGTGATGGCTTGTCACTGAATTCAGAGCTTTTTGCCTTGTTTTAGCTTGGATAATTTCATACCCCTCACCTTTTTTGTCACGTTAGCACCTTTGCTGTAATATTTGGGGATTTTGCATGAAAAAACACTATGAAATCTGAATTCCCTGTAGAAATAAGCACATTTTTTTATTTTATTGATGACATTTGCCCTGAAAAAATGGACTTTAGAAACAAAACCTCTTACCTGTCTGAGCTCACAGGCCTGCAGCTTACAGTTGTATTGATTTTATTTCAAATACTCCCTTGAACTCCAACTTGTTCTGCTGTTAGTAGTGAGGTTGTGTGCTTTTCAGATCTTGATCCCCTGAAACCAGGCACTTCTTACTATATTCACAAGGGACAGTCGCAATCAACCACAGGTATTCTATCTCTTTAAAATGCGTTATCTGTAGTTTCTATAGCCATCAGCAGTCTTCATTTGTTAAACAACAATATAACACTCATCACATTGAACAATTCCAGGAAACAGCGACTAGTCCATCAGTCACTGTTGCACACCAGGTTTGTAAGCAAAGATGAGCCAACAACACCGGGACCTCAGTCCAAATTCTTAAAAAGATTAGTGAAATGCACTGTAATCCTTGTGCAAACAATATAAATGCCTAAAATGAAATCAATTTTGTGTTGAATATTCACAAGAATTTGAAGAAGTTCACCCTGGCATAAAAGAATGAACATAAGGCAGATTTGTTAACTTTACTGAGCATCATAAGGAACAAAAGATTGCAGTGCATAAAATAATCTGGGGTCCCTTTGAAAACCAGCACAGCTCTCAGGGCAGACAGGTTTAGAAGCAATACATATCTGCTCAAAGTCTCTTTTCACATGGACCATTCACTAGCCATACATTTAAGATAATAATAGCTTGCTTTCTCTAGAGCAGCCAGGCCAACATCACCACAAACAATTGCAAAACAACGGCTGGGAGACAGCAAAAGCCATTGCTGACTTTGCCAGAGATTTGTTGCCAGTTTATAGCTCTAACATATGTCATTTTGTGTCTTTCAGGTACAGCATATTTATATGTCTATATGATGACTCTGCTGGTCACAACACTCTGCTGTAGATCGACCAACTCTAAGCCACCTATTAGGCCTCAAGTACTTGATACTAGATATCAAACACTACAACAAAGAAGAGGCTACTTGAATATCTGCACCATCACTCCCCACTGAACCAATATCTGGGCATAATTACTATCTCCTTGTTTATGGAGGGGAGGCGAAATTTTTGCGCAGCCTACCAGCTTTGGCAATGACCACTTAGCCTAGAAGGCAGAAATAGAAAACTATAATGAAAAAAAGATTACAAAGGAGGCATATTGCAAACACGCAAACAAAAGTCTAGAATCCTGGCAGGAAAAGAAATAAAAAACAGTGAAGAATGAAGGGGACATGGTTAAACAAAGTCAACATCTTGAGAAGCAGTTGGTAAAGTGAGAGACAGATTTCAGCATAGTAAACAAGCTATAAAGTTCTCCACAGGAAGAGCAGACAAAGCACCCTGGATTACTGCAATGTCTAAGCCATTTCTTCTTTGTGATGATTTTCTTTAAAAAAAATCTTGGTTTTCTGCCTATTTGTTTACAGGGAGATATCTAAGTGGCTGTCTGTTTTGGAATGATACTTTGAAGTCAAATGCTGTAACTTGGCCTAGACACATTCTCACTTGTGATGAACACACGTCCCACTTGTAGAAAGAAAACAAAGGTTTTCAAACAAAGCAAAAAAGCAAGTGGATGCCTTCTTTTTTTTTTAAGATACATTTTCTATTTTGAGAAGAATTAAGCTCTATCACTCACTATTCCAAATACAAATTTGCACAAGAACTTGATAGCAATTGAGGGTTAGAGCAGCATTAAGGATATACTCACAGGAACCTTGCTTTGCCAGCATATTGCAGAAATTCCAGGACAGGCATGTGATCTCCCAAAGCTGTATTTTATGCTCCACGTTAATGGCGTAGCAGCAAGTGCTGGCTTTGTCACCTTCTGCTCTGGTTTCCTCACAAAACAGTGTTGTGAGCTTCCTGTCCCCTCAGCCATCGTAGATGTGGTGTATCTGGAAAGACATCAAGCACATATGCAGTAGACCAAACAAGTGACATTTCTTTGGAGAATGCAGTGAAGAAAGCCACCTGTATCCCACCTTAGCAGCTGCAGGAGGTCTGTGGCAGCAGTTTTAGAGCGGCTCTATCATGTAAAGGGAAACTCTGCCATTCACAGATTTTGGACAAAAATAAGTTGTTTCTCAATACTGATGTCTTCAACCTGATCCCTCACAGATCTTCTCTCCAACATTTTGACTGACAACAGATACGTCAGCTGGGTACACAACAGGCAGGCAACTATCTGAAGAAGCCAGTGGGGAGCAACTATGAAAACCGACTGGAGAAAGATGCCTCCTCATAAATCCCCCTGACAGAAATGAAACAGCAACCTGTCACTCAGCCCAGCCCCTAATTCTTTGTTTTGGAATCCTGGATGCATGCCTTATGCCTACATTTCATCTCTTTACTTCAGTTCTGCAACAGTCCACACAGACCCAGAGGAGTGAGGGAAGACAGCAACACCTTTCGTGTTTCCCTGACAGCCCTCTTTCACTTCAAAATCAACAGTGTTAAAATGGTTCACCTACCCTACCCATGTCTGAACCCATTCAAACCTCACAGGGAGAAGAGAGAACGCTTCTAACAAAGAGATAATTACAGTCCCTCGGCGGATGGAATTTCGCAAATTCAACATCCACATAAAGTATCTGCAGGCTGCATGGATGTGCCAAAACCCTCATCTGTCTTCCCAGAAATCAAAGGGCTTGCTTAACAAGAATAATATTATCCCTGAAGTTTAGTTTCATAGGAGTTGCATCATTCACAGAGGTATTGCAGCACCAGAGAAAACAGTGAAAGGGCGGGGGGAAGGCTCCTTCTCTGTCTCAGTATAGTTGCTTTGGCACTTTTAATACAAGGAGTAATATCATAGAGTTAAAATAAACCATGCTCTACATTACCACAGAAACTATTGCTGCAGTCACAGCATGGTAACAGGTGCCACCTTAACATTGATTCCAAGCACTGAGAGAAAACTCCTCCAAGCAAATTTGAAAATAGTTGATGAAGTTTGCTAGACCTGCACTTTGTTTGCTCATTCTCTGACCGGTGGTTCTTTCTCCATGCATACAGAGACAAACATACTCATGTGTATTCGTTCAGACATAAAAGTCCCAATTGACACAAGGAAGAAAAAAAGGTCTTCAAATGTAAAGTTTGCTAAAATGCTCTTACCAAGGAGTGCAAATGTGTGCTGATTATAAATATTCACTGAATGGAGTAGAAGTAATAAATTTGATATGCCTACCAAGGGCTATATATTTTCAGCTGATTTTATTCTTTCTGGAAGGCTTTATAATGCATTTATGAAGATATGCTTACAGGCAGGATTAAATCTCTCCTGTTTGCACAACTATAATGCAAAATATGCAAATGTGGTGGTAAATTAAAGCAGTAGTTGTTGACTTTTCTCTTCCAAGGAAACTTGATTGTGAAGGATTTTTCCCTTCTCCTATTTAGCTTATTGAAGTTTAAAAAAAACAAAAACCACCTTAATTTCTATACCCTAGACCCATCTTTTCTCATGCACCACCTTCCAGAGAAGCTAATGTGTATTTTGACTGGGAAAAGACTGCGGGACTTGTCCTACTCTGGAGTGACAAGCATGCAGTGTGAGCAAGCCAGGGCTTGTACTGAGACAACAAGAAAGAAAACAACTTACATTTAGACATTTGACACAGATACTGATCACCAGAAAGAGCATTTACTGTATTAAATCGAAATCTATGAATAATTCACCAGCTTCAGCTGATGACAAACCCAGAAGTGGCAGAATATTTGATGATCAATAATTATTTCTGAGATATTAGGAAGCGTGGCATCTTATAACTGAACAATTTAATTGAGCACTAGATTTGATTGTTTAATTGCACATGCTGTATCAATCTCTTTTCCTTTTGAATTTGGTGCAGGTGCTAAAAATAGTTCCTCGCTTTTCGAAGAAATGCTTTTCTCACCATGAATTACAAGACTGGTTGTCTAATAAGGTTTTCAAGTACCACATTTTGTGCTACACTCCCGCTTTCATTGAACTGCTAATAGACTTCAAATAATAAGTTTACTGGAAATTGCAGCTCTAGGTTCACTGAAATCACATTTGAATCTCATCTGTTGCTGAGGTCTATAATAACTGACAGTGCTAAGACCGAACCTGATTTTGCTGCAACCTTATGTCCAGTGCTCCAACAATAGATAAAGTTCCCAGCAGTCAGAGCCACAATACATGTCCAAGTTGTCAGTCTTTGAAACATTCTTCAAAAATGAAGCAGATCCATATATCTATCTAAAGAGCTTTTCTATGGGAGCGGCTCCTTTCTAAAACATCTCTTTTTAAAATGTGATGTCATTGTTTTCACACTGAGAAACTCTCAAAGTGCCAATCAAATTTATTCACTGACAGCATTTTCCTAGGTCTTCTGGTTTTTTTGCTATCAGCCGGGGATGCAGAAATACAACTTGTTGTACAAGCAGGATAAATAAAAGGGATTTATTTCAACTCCTCACTCTGTGTCAGAGCAGTGACCATCCCCACCGTTGTTTACAGGAGCTTTTAGGTTTTAAATATCCCCAAGGATAAGGATACCAGTGTTTCTCGTGAAACTGTGGGACAGTTTCTGATCTCTTTCACTGTGAAATCTTTTTCTTGCTACTTGCTCCATTTTTCTTTTTCTTGCATTACTCTATAGGAAACCTCCCTGTGCTGCGGTGAAAGGTTCTTCTTCCTCCTGAAAACACCCAGGTCTCCACACATGGGTACCTTCTTCCCTGCATGATCCTCACATCCCAAATCTCCTCTATCAGACATCAATATATTTGATCTTTAAATCATCTCTCCTAAGCAACTATCCTAGAATCTTTGCTTGTGTACTCAGTTTCTCTACACTGTTTTGAGAAGGAAGGACCAAAACTGTAGTTTCCTCTTATTCTAGAGCCCCTTGTCAAAACCAGCTGAATTTTACTAAAAACTGACTTCAGCAGGCTTCTGCTGAGGCCCATGGTGTGCAAATATCAGTTGTGTCTTTATGATGTAGTGCTTTTCAACATACATAACCCTGGACCGCACAGATCCTTTTGAAGAAATTTTCGGTGTGCAAATATCAGTTGTGTCTTTATGATCTAGTGCTTTTCAACATAGGTAACCGCACAAATCCTTTTGAAGAAATTTTTCATAAAAAGCTTGTCACTCACTGCTGTCTCCCTTTCACGGCTAGGTTAATTTGTAATCCATAAAAAGCTTGTCACTCACTGCTGTCTCCTTTCATGGCTAGGTTAATTTCTAATAACTTTCAGTTAAAAAAGAGCATTAGCCTGTTACAGAGTCTTGCTGAAAACTTCTCAACCAGATCCATAGCTTTTACTGAAACAGCCAGAAATAAAAACCCAGTTTACATTTCGCATGCATCTAACTCCATCGCATCCCTCTGCACAGGACCTGAGGTGCTGGGGCAGCCTGAGACCTCTCTAACTCACTATGTACCATAGTTGCCCTTGGAGCTAGCCAAAGATTAAATGCTTACAGGAGGATCTGAGACATTTTTTTATTAATCAATTGAGCCAATTATAAAATACTTTTTGAAGTAAATAATGCCAGCTCTAAGTTGCAAATAAACCCTAGAAATCAGAGCCTTTCCACTCTAAAAAAATATCCCAGTCTGGTCTCAACTTCCATGAGTACAGAGCACCTACGGTTCATTTTCTGTCATGAGGGCTCAAGTAAATTATGTCTTGTGTGATCCTGAAACCAAGTTGATGTACTGTAAACCATTATTTCTGTCCTGGTAGGAATAATTTCTTATAGCTACAATGACACATACTGTCCCCACTGCGAGAAAGCTGTGGGGTGATTGATATGAAATCAGCCCCTGTCACTAGATATCGGGATGCTGAAGCAGCAGACTGAAGATATAAAACAACCCCAGCATTCAGAGAGGTTTTTGCTATGTGTGTTCCATGCCACCTTTCAAACTCCAATAATTTCTGATCAGATTTTAGTTTTTCCTCAGTTAGTTTTGCTTTGACCGTTCTCATAGCCCTTCTTTGTCCACTTCCTTAAAGTGTTCTGCCTCTACAACCTTCACTGACAAGACTGTTCTCCAAAGCACAGGTTATTACAGAACAGCCGTAGAAGAAGAATTATAAATGCATACATTTGCCCCAAGAGTCTCCTGTAGGCAAGGCTGGGAACAGCCCCAGTCTGAAGGGCAAGGACTAGAGACCCATGTGGTGAATATCATTTCGTGTAGCCCAGAGTGGGTACGTTATGCCAATTAGTAGTGGTAGGGGTCTTTCATCCTCTTAGCTCCCACGGTAAATCCTGCCTGCAGTCAGCATTATGTTCATATGGTCTCAGCAGACATTTGATCTGCCTAATCAAAAGAATCCATTTTCTGCGACCCAAAGAAGGCATAATGCAGAGTACACTCTAAAAAAAAGATGCAACAGTTTTACACAGACTCTCAAATCATACATGAGTAATTATGGCTCCTGTGGCATTTGTTCATGAACAGAAAAGAGGAGTTCAATCAGTTAACATACAACTCCTTACAGATAGAGGGGGGAGGAAAAAGGAGCTGGCAACCCTGAATTTTGAATAATTTTGTTGGATTTATTGTTCAAATCCATGGTTACAGAATATAAGAACATAGGAATATCTTTTCAGTGGGCACATTTCATTTTTAACTGCTAGAGACCACTTAAATTTATCTGGACATCACTATCTAATCTGGTTTAATGCCTCTGCTCTCTAGCTCATGTATTTCAAGACGACACTTGGAATAGTCTTCAGTGTTCTGCAAGATTAGGTTTAACTTAAGACTTGTGACACCTGTATTTCTTAGTCATGACTCAGTTATCACAGTACAAGTAAGTTCCATTACCAATGGGTGACACAGAAGAGAAGTCAAATCAGTAACGGGGAAATACTACAATTAATAATAACTGAATCCATATTCAACCTCAGAATAACAACATATGAAAGCAACTATTTAAACTGCTCAGGTGACACCTGAGTCTGTTATTCTGGATGATGCTTCAGAGGTAATGCTCCATATGCTTGTATCATGCTGCCCATATATTACCATAAGACTTTCTTGGAAGACCTTCCAAAGAGTATAGTACGTACGACATGACCAGACAAATAAATACCGTCTCACAAACCTTATTAAGCAAAGCCACAAGAACACTACCTTTCAGACTCAATTTTATCACAAAACAATATTTAAAAGGTCCTGTTAATTTTTTTTGCCTTCAAGCTGTTCATTTTTTTCCTTACGGTGCTGTGTACCGACCAGCTAAACCAATAACCTGCCCTTACCTCCATGCCTGGTACGTGGAACAGCCACAGTCCTATAAGCATTTCAAAAAATGGGCTTTGCCCCCATCAGAAGAAGGCAGAGAATCTCTCCAACGTATCAGCAGTCACCAGAGAATTGGTAATGTTATTACAAATTTGTGTTATTCTATTTAGCAACTGCCTGCAATGCCTTAAAACAGCACATCACAATCATATGCTATAGTCTTTGCATTTTAGCTATTTCATTTACCAACTGTAAACCATTCACACTAAATGCATTAGCGGGAACTTCTTTTGCTTGAGTCACAGGACAAGTCACACTAATTGCCAGGATAAGACGTGATCACAATGTGAAGCTAGACAGCAGGGATTAGCTGGCACGCTATGAAGATGGAAAAAGACAGGGAAGACAGACCAACCCAGTCTACCTGTCTCAACAGCTTCCCGTAACACTGCCACTTTGGCATCTCCCAGTTGTTCCCAATGCAACCTTTCTGCAGGGTGTCCATAGGCACACTGCTCTCCTGGTAGGCTATGCAGGGCAGAGGAGACTCTGCAGGACATCCTGCAATGTCACCGTTGTCCTCCTGAATACACAGGGGGAGAAACAGCATTTGTTTGTGCTGTTCGAACCAAATTTCGGTTCTAATTGAACCTCAATTTCCAACCAAACCCAAGCAACAGTTCCTGCAACAAGGGTGGGAAACTTCTACAGCTAGAAGGCTTTTCCTCTGCTGCATTTCAAAGTTGTTAACACTTGCCAAAGAGAAAAAGAGAGGAGAAGTCTTTCCTGATGGCATGTCTCAGGAAAACTTGAATTTTGGGATCACTACCTTTGACTCTGTAGTAAGACCCTCCAATTTTTTAGCATTGATTTGCAGTTACTTGTTTGTCTGAGCCTATACAAAAGAGCTTTCTAGCACCACATTGTAAGCGCATTCTGGATGCTCCATCAAATAAATAAATGCTGTTATACAGTTGAATCTCACAATGAGGCATACTCATTCTTGAACACACAGAGTTAATCCCAGGAAGCAATTTGATTCTTTTAATCTGTTCGAACCCTAACTCATCTGCTTTTTTTCTTTCTTTGTTTCTTTTGTGTATGCTTTGTGCTTTTGTGTTGTCTTGGTTAGTATTATAATAGCAGATTATTAACAGAGATTTAACTTACTGATTATTTTTATTTTATAGTGAGCATTTTGCTACTGTTTTCCATTTTGGATGACACATACTTCTTACATTTTGGAATTACTGGCAACTATTTAGCATCTATATATAAACCAGCTCTTCCCATGCCTGTTCATGCAAAGTTCTCCATAACTAATCCTGCTCACAGTAGCACACAGGGCTTCCTTCTGCAGCATGGCAAAGATCACCAGAAGTAAGGCATTCACTAGGGCTTTCTAGATCACAGAAAACAGTGTGTTCCTCCCAGAAGTGCCCTCATCTGAATTGGCCTTAGTGCCAAACACAGAAGAACTAAGAAGTTATCTAAGGACGGAGCGGTGAATTGCCCTACAAAATATGGGAGCAACAAAGTCCTGCCCTTCTGGCTCCTGCCCTGGCACAACCACAACCTGCTAGGCTCCTCCCAGAAGTGCCCTCATCTGAATTGGCCTTAGTGCCAAACACAGAAGAACTAAGAAGTTATCTAAGGACGGAGCGGTGAATTGCCCTACAAAATATGGGAGCAACAAAGTCCTGCCCTTGATGCTCCTGCCCTGGCACAACCACAACCTGCTAGAACTTCTGGTCAGTCTGGCCCCAAAGAAGACATTGCTCAGCCTATTTCATTATGCACTATGTCTGCTCTAGGCATGTTAATAAATTGTACTATAAATATTGCTACCATAAAAATCCGGTGCGTTATGTTATATGTGAATTTAAGTGAAGTGCTAAGAGACCTTGAAAAAAAAAAAAAAAGGTAAATTAAAGTTACCTTTTTTTCTGCAGCTTCTGTATAATAAGAAAAGCTTTTTCCATGGAACTTTGAGTTTGCTTTTTGTCTCCACTAAACAATTCTCAAGTGTGCCTTAAAAGCTCAATGTAGTTATATTGGCCTTGAAAAGATCACAGTGCCAAGGTCACTGTATCCAATTCTGCTGTAAAGCAAGTGTGGAAGTGACCTTTGTACACCAAGGATGGATGTGATGCGTAGCTACGGCATCCAGTTTAACTGGAGAAGGTGAGAAAAATCTCAGATTTGTCTAATGCAGATGGAACAAAAAAACCTCTGAAGCCACCCATTCTAGGTTCTTCAGTCCTCAACATTTGTGCTGATTTGGGTACTTGCCACCATGCAAGTGGACACTCAGCTGCCTTCCTCTGCTCAATACACAGTTAAGTATGACACATACACATTTGGGAAGTTTTCTTTTGTTTTTTGTCAGAAGCTCTAGGATTGCTATTCATCAAATAACTCAAAATTCCAGGTGTCAGGCAATGCACAGATATTATGAACAACATATCCTCTCTATCTGCTTTGGATTTTTTGTGTGTCATCCATTATGGGACTTCATCTAAACACTGACTATGGAACAAAAAAACCTCTGAAGCCACCCATTCTAGGTTCTTCAGTCCTCAACATTTGTGCTGATTTGGGTACTTGCCACCATGCAAGTGGACACTCAGCTGCCTTCCTCTGCTCAATACACAGTTAAGTATGACACATACACATTTGGGGAGTTTTCTTTTGTTTTTTGTCAGAAGCTCTAGGATTGCTATTCATCAAATAACTCAAAATTCCAGGTGTCAGGCAATGCACAGATATTATGAACAACATATCCTCTCTATCTGCTTTGGATTTTTTGTGTGTCATCCATTATGGGACTTCATAGGATTGAGACAATCAGCAGCAGCTCTGTATGGATGAGACCACACTGATGGTCACCAGGAAAAGGGGGAGTTCTGCCTTCCCACGGGGGAGCTGGGAGCCACTCTGTCTCAGTGAGAAGACAGCCTCCTGGTCTGAAGGGAATAAACCTATTACTGCAGTCTGCTTCCCTATTTGAGACAAGAGTCTGGAGAAAACATTCACATCAAGCATGATTTTTTTTTTTTTTTTTTAAAAAAGACTGATAATAAATACAAAGCTTCACATTCCAAGGCTTAACCTATTAACTGACAGAAGCTAGACACGTTGCATTGTGAGATTTCTCATGTATTTTCCATCCATCTGGTACTGTCCAATACTGAAAACAGGATATTGGACTAAATGGGTAATTAATCTAATCCATTACAGCCAGTCCTATATGTTTCTTTCCCTCTAAACATGTACCAATACAGAATTATAAACAGTGTTGGAAACAATTGAATTTGATGTACTGAAGGTCACTGAAGAGCACATAATTCTCCCTCCCCTTCCATTCCACAAAATAGCGTGCTTTGTTTTCCCAGAACTAATTTCTATTTCATAAGTAACTCAGCTTTTAGACAACTTGTTACTCAGAAAAAAATCAAATACTCACTCCAGCCTATGAGGTTTAGAAAGATCTTTTCAATAGTTAAAAGCAGCATGGTAAAAAATCCCAATTTGAGGAGCAAGACACATAACTTAGAGTTCAAGTAGTAAAGCAATTCATCTTCAACAGAACAGCACATGGTAGCTCTGAAAACAAAGCTCTAAATTCTGAAAATCACTCTAAAATATTTAACACACAATCTCTTTGTAGATTTCTGTTGTACTCAATAGAAAAGACCCATCGTCTGCTCACAAAATAAATGCAAATCCTTACAAGGCTGGATAACCATAATATGGCTCCAGGCATGTTTTTGGTTCTTTCTTAGTATCGCCTCCTATGAGAATCACTGTATTCCCCTTGCTCAGGGAAAGCTCTTTAAATGGCTGTTTTTTCCAGCCTCTCCAACACTCTTTTTTTTTTTTTTAGGCATCACCTCTTTTCTCTTCTGCATTTAACACTTCCATTAATGCCTAAGATCAAGAGTTCACATTTTGGTGTGTTAATCCAATCAACTCACAGCTTGTGATTTTCATGTTGTTTTATGGCTTATAAAAACTAAACAGTAAACTAAAGAAATAAATTAACACTGTGCACTGTCAAGGTAAAGCCAGAAAGGGAGTTATTTACAGTCTGTTTTTGAAAGGGCTTAAGCTCATTTATGACTGAATCCTACACCAAGTGCTACCAAGAGCAGAACAGAGTTCTCTTCACACTGAACACACACTCAAACCAGCAGCACTCTTGATCCCCCAACATGCAACACAAATTATGTGCCAAATTAAACTTTGGTTTAAAAATTGCCACAATCTTCAAAAGGCAAAAATTATAAACCCCAAATTCAGGTTCTTTCTCTCACAGACCTGATACATCAGTTTTACTGTCTGGCCTGAGCATCTTACTTATGTCTTTGGGATCACCTTCAGGATATGTGTTTTCACTGTACAGGTGCAACAACCAGCACAATCGCTGTATCCCAGCTGTGACCTCCAGGTTGGAGTTCAAAATGAAGCTTCATGACAAACTAGTAAAGAGGTAAAGGGCATTTCTCAGCCCAAACTCAGAAACAAAGTCTCAGCCCAAAGTCAAAAACAAATTACTTTGATGGATTATGCTAATTCACATCAGGGAAGAGGCCAATTATTTTTTTCTTGGGGTGAGGGAGGCATCTTATATGCAGTATTTATTTGACACTTACTAGTCGTTACATGATTTCACTTCACCCACCCACACACCTTGCCCTAACTAGAGAGTCTAACAAAGTGCACCTTGACATGCTAAAGTTCATCTCAATCTTGTCCTTCAAAAAATGAAAGAAAACTATTCAGCCTTCCTTCATCAGCCATGTTTACTTGCTCTTTATGTTGATTCCCATGGACTCTTCTCACCTCCTGCTTTGTCACCTCTTTCTTAAAACAGTCTCAAAAGGGATATTCGACACTTTATGCTACATCACATCTTAACACAGTATGTGTTCCTTTAGCAGATCGCTTAGAAACAATCCCTGCTGTGCCCAGCCAAGAAAAACGTGTCAGACTTGGACCTTTCAGTTGGAATTCTTGAGAAATTAGATGTGCAAGTCCTTTTTCAATTGTGATTAAACAGAAAATAAAACTAACACTAACCCATAGGATACCGTTACAGGAATGAAAATTTTAATCAGATTCTTAGATTGCCTCTATTTGCATTAAAATATCACTTCTTGGCTTGTATATCCTTGTATTTGTTTGCAAGAGGGCTAGTCATCTCTGCAATAATAAAGCAGCATGTCCAGTCAATCACACATTACTGCTCCAAATCAAATAAAAAAGGGTTTCATGCTTACAGCAGGGAAAATACACAAAATGCAAAGGTCAGAACGTAACCAAAGAGGATTAAAAAAAAAAAAAAAGAGGGAGAGAGGAATCTTTCAGAAAAGAGTGTAGCTATGAAACTGCTATTGCTCTTCTGTGAGACTGTATTATCAAGACATTTCTCTTGGAATTCTGAAGAGTTGATTAATTTTGGTAGGCTAGATTCTTTCTCTGAAAAGTACAGAAATACATTTTCGATTATATATTATCCATCATGAGCTCAGTTTAATGTTTTCCAGCCATTCAGTGGTAAGAAAATTATGTGGCTTTTGTTACCCATTCATTTAAATGAATATTTGGCATTTAGGGAAGTTTGGAGATAAATCTATGGATGCATTGTCTCCCTGGCAGATATTTAGGAAGACAGTATATGGAATCAGGGAACTACAGATGGTCCTTCTCATGAAACATTTTTCCCAGGTGCTGGGAGCCAGTGTTTTAGAAGTCATTACTCATAAGACTCCCAAAAGAATCAACATCGTTTTATTGGCAAATGCATTTGTCTGAAAAGAGCGGCCTTAGAAGAAGTCAGAGTTGGGAGTGTGTTTATCAGATTGTCTTTCGACAAAATGGGGGTTGTTTGCCTTTTCTTTAAACCCTCTTGCAATTATTTATATTCTTATCACCACGGCTGCAGATGATCTTTGGAATAAAGTTGGATCTCAAATGGTCTACTTTCATTAACTGTCTCCAGGCAAATGGGGTGAGAGACGTGGGCAACACCTTTCAAGGGAAAGAAATCTCCATTGTAACTTATAACATGCAATTAGTCATGCAAAAATTAAATGCTCTGGAAATACAGTCTGTTTTATAAATGCTTCATTGTGAAAAGTAGATGGTACTTCAAAATACTGCTGGAGCAATAAGTTCTTTTTTGTCAACATAATATTCCCATATGTAATTACAAAATTGTGCACAAGCTGACCACTTTACCTTGCTCCATTAGGGAAATGGACAACTAACATTAAGAATACCATGACAAAACATCTAGTTTCAACTATGGAATGAAAAATAATTCCAGTCACCAAGTTACTTTCACTGTTTTTCTCTCTGACATATTTCATCTGTGCCCTTTAACCAAAGTCAAAACGTTTCCCAAGCCTTCCAGGAATGAATAAATTATATTTTTAAAAGAAGAGTCAATTATCCAATTATCTTCATGTGTTTACTAGCGTAAACAAGAAGAATCAGCTTAATTGCATCTAAAAGATTCAGTCTGAGGTCTAAGAAAAAATTTCTGCTGCTAAAGCTAGTGACACGCTAGAGAATAAAGGTGCCAAGAGAGGTCATATAATCTCCTATACTGTCTCTATAAGTGCCTGAAGGTTTTTACCAGCTGCCAAGGAGAACCGTACTGTGTCAGTGCAGAACATTGGGCTCAGGTACTTCTCAAAGTCCCTTCCAGCCCGACATATCTATTATTCCCTTGCTTATATGCACCCTGGCTCTATAAGCACATTGCATGCTGCACTCATACAGCTGAAGGTGACAGGCTTGGCATAAGTGTAGGGTGCTGTCAAAATACTAATACCTGCAGGACCAGAACTTTCCTTTAACACAGTGATTTTCCATTATTAAGACATGTGCGAGGTCTCTACACACTTCAGTTTCCTGAGGTCATTGCAGTATCTTTTGATTAACTGACCAGTAGTGCTTGCATTTTTGCAACTGCAAATAAAGACCTTCCTTAGTAATATCAAATGCAGTTTTCATTCCTGGTGAACACAGCTGCATAGGAAAGGGTGCTTAAAACAAGTCAATTAGTTATTTTACTAAAACAAGTCAGAATTAGTCATCTGTGTTACCTGTCACTTCAACAGCAAATGTTATGCAAGAAATTTAAAAAAACAAAAACCGAAAAACCACAACCAACAACAAAAACCCCACACAAGTTCATGCCGTAGGAACAAATAAACCAAATCTATGGTGTAATCTACCCTCAAGAGACAGACAAGACTGGGTATCATGCTGATTACTACTTTGTCATCCTCTCTCAAAAATCATTGCATTTTTCTACAGCAAAATATGATTCAATCTGTAGGTAATACATAAAAAACACAGAGAAATTGTACCTGCTACAGAAATGATCACATTTCTAGCCATATTCTGGGCCTCCACAAATTGATGTGAGTATCCATTTTGCCTGTTATTTTATTTTTAACTACAGTCATAAACTAGGCTGATGCCCTCGGGGAGATTTCTATAGCTGGTCCACCAAATACTATTCCTGGTCAGTATAGCATGACTGTTCCCTTCAATACATACTCCCTAGTTTGCTCCATTACCCAAGAAAGCACATTTTTCCACTAGCCTGAGATAAAAATCAGGTAGCAGTCATGAGATCTGATGGAAAAATATACTTTATGTAACCAGCCTTTTGTGTTCAACAAATAAAAGATACTGCTTCTCTAACACGTACACAAAATTTAAAGGGTTAGTGCAAGCAAATTAAAGAGTTTCCAAGAGATAGCGAAGTGGAAAAACCTTTAAGAATTTCAGGAACTCCAGGGTGAGTATTGGGACCATTATCTTCCCATCTGAAACAAAAGCATTTTAAGTTTGACATTTTGAAGTGGTTTAGTGTTGGTTTTTGCCTCTGCACCAATGTCTGCTGAGTACAGAAGTGTGTGTAGGTACCATCGGGGAGAATATTGCTTGTGAAACCCAATCAGTTATCTTTCATTGCTACCGAAACACTGTTTGGTACTAAGCACATCAAACAACTGCTCTGACGTTGTTTTGCTTTCCTCTGTTGACAGCCAACATAAGCAGGATTTCACCTGACTAGAAATCCTGTCCATTTTAATCATGCTAAAGGAGTGAGTCAAACTTGACAGACATTAGAAAGAAAACATCATTTCTCCAAAGATGTTACAATCAGATTAGTTTTCATAGACTAAGCCATAACATCCCTGACACTTCTGGTTTATGAAATTCTAAACACAAGACAGACAGACACACCTGAACTCAATGTCAGACTACCCATGACCACTTTACAGGGTGGTCCTCCTCCTTTCTCCCCACAGCCCGTGGTATTTATTTCACTTATTACACAATATGTTAAACAAGGTGATCTCTGGTGCTTACTGTTTGCTTCACATCCACGCAAAGGATTACAAATGCTCTTAGACCAGAATCAGGCTGCTTGGGCCAGGGGTCTGCAATTTAAGAATAAGCAGCATCACTCTTTATTCTTCCCTGAATCATGTAAGAGAAAAGTAGAAAGACTGGATAAAGCTGTATCCCTACAAACAGAGGAACACAGATTATTTAGCCAATATGGGCAAAGGCTCAGGATCTTTCCAAGGAAAAAATATTAAGTTATTTTCAAGGGAAAAAAATATTAAATTCTTTGCTCAAAAGTGGTGCAATATGCCCTACTCCTCACTGACAAAAATCAGTTACTATATGACATTTAAATTCAATGATTTTTTTTACTTCTCTAGTTTTAGAAAATAAAAACATACTAACCTAACACAGCTAAAGGCTTCGTCTGTTGCCTCTTCTTCCTTTAATACTGAGACATTTCTCCTCCCTTCTCCCCAGCTATGAACAGTATCTACATTTTGATGAGCATGTCCCCTGCTACTTGGTCTGTTTACTTGTCTTAGCTCACTCCTTCAAATTCTAGCAAATTCACTCAATCTCCTTGACAGACCCACATTTCTTCTCTTCTTTCTCTTTAAAGACAAAAAAAATAACCACCAAAAAACCACAAATAAGCAATCTTTGTTTTGCTTTTTCAACTAAAACAAGTGTCAGCTGTTTCTTCATTCTCCATCTTCAGCTCTGTCCCCAGCTCCCCAGGGAATCAGTTCCCCACATACCTACACATCACTGTTGGTATATTTGGAAAACCCTTGACCTCAGGTTAGAGCGTACCGCACAGCTCTCCGTGTTCAGTATTCATATTTACTCTTAATTATCTTTAAAACAGATTTGTTTATACAGCCAGCTATATGTTGAAAGCTGCATACTTGTTGCTTACATCCTGCCTTGAGCCATTTTCCCACAAGGGTATCTGCTGCCCTTTTGCCCACACACTTATTCATTGCAACTGGGATGGACGTCAGCTGCAATCCCTCCCACCGCCGTCCCGCTCTTTGCTGTAAACTGATGAATTCTAATCCAAATACCTCAGGGCATTTTACAGTCTCTCAAAGTCACTTTCGTGTTGCTTCATCTAGTGCTCTCTCTTAACAAGTATTTCAAATTGGATGATAGCACTAGGAGGTTTTACTCAAATACAAGCAGTACCCATTTTCCAGCCTTATTAAATCATAAAGCACTTGACTCATTTCCAAGGATTAGGTCCAAATATCCTCTGGCTATATTGACCATTCAACAAATTACGTTATGAAAGCAGCTCTACACTAAAGTAGCTCTAAAAGCCTGCCATCCTTGGATTTTGCATGGTTATTATTCCAATCAATACTGGAGTGATTCAAATCCCTCATGATCAACCTCCAAGGCTTCTTTTAGGTGCTTTTCTTATCAGTACAAACATTTTACCAATAATTTTTGTGAACTGTCCTCAGGGTCCATAACAACAGCCAGCCTTTTCATCATCAACTTCTTTCCATACCATCTCTGGTTTATGGGACACCAATACATGTCTTTTGGGAAATTCTTTGCCACCTTTCAGTGTTAATGCTTGCCGTCAGAGTCAGTTTTGTATTCAAAATCTCAAAACCCTAGACCCTCCCTGGTTGGTTGGCTAGATATCACAACCCTTAAAATGTTTATTCATCAAAAAATGATAGGCTACTGAAGACGAGCAAGCCTCCTTACAAGTTCCTGTCAGACACCCATGCAGTTTGCATGGGAGAGAATTCCCTTTTAAATGCCAAAAGCAAGAAACAAAATCCAGTGCTATATTAAATATTTCACTCAGAACAATTTAGTTCTGAAAATTAAATGCTTTTTCCCCACCAAAAAGATGTGTAGTCCTGCTCTAGCCAGGAGTATGTTTTTTTCTTTTCCCTCACTTTGATAAATTCAAACTTCTAATGGCAAAAAAAAAAAGTAATCTATGGTCTCTATATCCCATAACTAAAGAGAATTCCATCCCCTCTCCTCCCTCACTTGCAGAAATGCTTCTTGTAATACGTGTTTCTAGAACACAATACCATGAAAATACACACTGTCATTGAAATCTGTGCTTCAATGCTGTTCTACAGTACAACCCCCACCACAATCCCCAAATTGAGGATCATTATAACCTGTCTACTGCAGGGATTAAATCAGTTAAAATCCAATGGAATTTCTATTCGATGCTCTCAATAGTGTTACAAATCAAGCGAAAAGGCAGGGGCACATGAAGGGTGCACTAATTTCAATCAACTCTTTCCAAGTGTGTCAATGCCAGAGAATGATTGGATCTCAAATTTCATCATATGTGTGAGTATTGCTTTATTGTGAACATTTACATTTGCAGTTTAATCCCTTTAGGAAAAGAATACTGAAAATTGGTTTCAAAATGTTCTCTTCATTAAATTTGGTGCAATTTCTCTTGAAATAAACGGCACAGTCTGAGGTAGCGAGAACCTAGCAGATGAACTGTTAGAAACATTAGATAAGGACCTCTCAACCCTTAAAAGGAAAGAAATTATACTGTACATTTCCCAGCTGAATTGTTGCAACATTTTAACATCATTTCGGGGAACAGAATTTTAAGTAAAGGCTGGCAACGTGTATCACACGTTTAAAGAAAAACAGCCACAAAGTAAAGAGCTTAAAATGTCCAATGAAGCCACATTCATAAAAAGCTACTCACGTTTTTTTCTAACCTCTCTTTTCCGCCCTTTATGGTGGCTTATTCACAGTACTTCGCTGTGCTGGGAGACGGAATGATGTTGTAGCAACCTGGGAAATCTATCTCAATTTTGTGCTTCAGCAAGTTCCCATCTCAGAGACGACCTTTTAAGATTGTCCTATGTCTTGATTTCCTGTATCTCATTCACTCAGTACGTCCCACGTTGGCAACAGAGATGTGTATTGCACTTTTCACCATCGTGTGAACAGCAGCAACCTATCCATGCAACGCAGGCACCTGTACTGGTTAGAGGACCAGATGTCAAGTAGAGAGTTTCTTCTGGAAATATTGCTTTGGAGGAACCTCTTGTGGAAAGCAGAATTTGGCCCAGTAGAATTTGCTTTAATTAAATTTGTTCATGCTCACCTCAGTCCTGGGGAATGCATTCCAGTTACTGTGGACTGGTGTATGCTCAGTAAGAAGCTTGTGTCTATGTCCTCAGTCTACCCCAAACCATATCAACAGCCAGCTTTAGCTTATTAGAAACATCTACAGTGTTAACCTTTGGGTTAAGCAAATTCAAATTGTCTCAGATCTGCTGTACACTACACACACGTGGGCACTACTGTAAATTAGCTGAGGTGCTTGTTACTCCGTCATTATCTATGAGGACGATAAGGCTCTAGTTCCTTCCCTGAAATTACTATATTCCTAAAATTGATTCTTCCAGATGCCAGAATATTTTGGGGTGGCTCACATTCTCTCTAGCTCTCACAAAAACTAAACCAAGGAGAGTTTCACTGAAGTTGATGTGTTCTGTGAACGATTTCCTATTATGTTGAATTCACACTTTCCAATCATGGAATATTTCACTTAAAATTTCCAAACACACCTAAAGGTAAAACATTTCAAGCATTTTAAAAATTTCTTCTGTAAGTAGAAATTAAGGATAAGCATCTTACAGAAATTCCATGCAGCAATCTAGCATGCTGAATTAAAATCATGATGATACTGAAAGAAAGGCATTGGTAAAGCATATTTTGTCAATGAAATGTCCTTTTGTCTTCTCTACTCAAATTTTCAGTAATCTATTACTTGTCTTTCTGTGCATACCACTTATACATTAGTAGAAGATCAGAATTCTTTTTAAAAATACTTTTGACAAAAATGCTTATCTGATCCACACGAAAGAGTTACAAAAAGAATTAAGGACTAATTTATGAATGAGACCTAACTGGGCAGTAGAAGATTGATCTATAAAGAAAAAGCATCTGGTAGTTCTGTCCAAATAAATGAATGTTACAGAAGCAACATCAGAAGTAGCAGCACAGGCAGCATTACACTCCTCCTGTTTCACTGCTCTGATAATGTTTTGGAAACAGGAAAGTAGGGATGTACTTATACTGGTAACTGCCACCATTTTGGTGGCTTGATAAACCCTGAACAAGAGGGAATAAATAATGTGTTGGAAACTTTCCGTGTCATGCACCTCTGTTGCCTCTTATCTAAGAGCAAACAGGGCATGTTAGCATTGCTCACCACAAACATCCATGACTTTAAATCTGGAAAGGTTAAAAACTTCTGCTGACCCATTTTATTGCATGACACAGATGCAGAATTGCATCAATAACAAAAACAGAGAGGATACTATTGAAAGTAAATGAGGTTTTCCATAAGCTTACTCTTGATCTACCCTCTGGCATCAGTTGTTTAAAAAGACAGTCACAGAGAGAAAATCAGTTTGTGTGGGTGGAACAGACACAGAAAACAGAGGCACATGCTATTATATTCTCTTTGGTGGGTGATTTTTCCATATTTTCAGAAGAATCACCTTCCAGACTCAGTTTTCACCTGCAAAGATGCTACGGCTACGAGAAAGCCCAGAAAACATTCCTCAGGACCAAGTTTGCATTAGGAGAGAGCTGCACATAACAATATGCATAAATCCCATTTAGCTTGGAAAAGCATAAAAGCTTCAATACAACCTAATTCCGGAGAGTACATGGGGAAGCATTTGAACATTTTCTTATGTTCTAGCAAAGCATGTGGTTAAAGTTAAGCATTTGCTTTTGTTCTCTCCCGCACTACAAAGCAATGAGCAGGACAGAAATAGATATGCTCTTTAGTCTTCATATGTGTTCTCTCATAGTGAGGATCAGCAAACCATGTCCCTGATGACTCCTGAGTCCCTATACAAATATCTCTAAGACAATATCCCAAAGTAGGGCTGCAACTCTTTAAAATAGTAATCCTAAAACACGCTGAGGAGCTATACTAGTTGCAACCAACACGAAAACAATTTAACAAAAACATTCACAGAAAATTCACAGCAAAGAAGGCATTATTAACAAAGTGCCTCACATAAATTGACTGTATTTTATCTATTCAGTATTGCTTTTCAGTGCCAGAAGTCCAGCATTAACTCAAAAATGCCTGGGTCTGTGCTTACACAGAAACCCAGTCAAACAATTAGTAACCTAATCATTAAAGAGTTTAAGACAGAAAACAGATGTTCCAGCCAATTTTGTTAGAGCTAGGAGCCTCTGAAGAGAGATGTCTGGATTGTTTACTTTGCTTATTTCTGCAGTGCCAGAGATCATTCTCGTTACTGTGTTTTGAAGCGGTAATTTCTGAATGATGATGCTGGCAGAACTACAAACAAAGAATTACACTAATCCAATCTAGATGTTACTAACACATGTAGGACTGTCTTCAGATTTTCACAGGTCAAGCAGGATTTAAACACTGCTCCATTAATAAAACAGAAAGACACTGTTCTACGACTTTTTAAAGTGTCTTTTCCTAAAAGGGCACACGAGTCCAGAGTAGGAAAGTGTTTTGTTCTGCAACAGGAGCTCAAGGAAATAATTTATATAGTTTGGACTGCCAACAATCTAATTGCTTTAAACAGATAAAGCTCATCTTACTCTAAACATTTGCAAAACAATAACCTTGCTAACACAGCTTCTTCTCCAGGGCCTGTCCATGTACATAAACTTTCACTGTAACTGATAAACAACTGTCAAAGAACAATAAGCATTACATCAGTTATGAACTACGACTTCTCACTAACATTGACCCTCCCCTTCAAGATATCAGACAATGAAACTGAGTGTTGATTCAGATCTCTGGATCCAAAACACAGCCCTTTGGGGTTTGGTTGTAAATCCAAGCTGGAAACCCAAGGAAAAAAATTATACCTTCAGTTCTGATATTGATAGAATTGATAGAATGGTTCAGGTTAGAAGGGACCTTAAACATTATCAAGTTCCAAACCCCCTGCCATGGGCAGGAACCCCTCCCACTATCCAAGGTTGCTCAGAGCCCCATCCAGCCTGGCCTTGAACCCCTCCAGGGATGGGACAGCCACAGCTTCTCTGGGCAACCTGTTCCAGTGTCTCACCACCCTCACAGGAAAGAATTTCTTCCTGAGATCTCATCTAAATCTCCCCTCTTTCAGTTTAAAACCATTACCCCTCATCCTATTGCTCCACTCCCTGATCACGAGTCCCTCCCCATATTTCCTGTAGGCCCCTTAAGATACGGGAAGGCCACTATAAGGTCTTCCCAGAGCCTTCTCTTCTTCAGGCTGAACAACCCCAACTGTCTCAGCCTGTCTTCAGAGGAGATGTGCTCCAGCCCTCTGATCATCTTCATGGCCCTCTGCTGGACTCATTCCAACAGATCCATGTCCTTCTTGTGCTGAGGACTCCAAAGCTGGATGCAGTATATATTACCTATAGCAGCTTCAGGAACTACTGAATTCTCAAGGTTTTATCCCATTACACCTGTCACGAGACAAGACACTCCTTTTGCAGTTGAGAACATTTCACAAAAGACGAAAGTTTAGCCCAAACCCAAAGGCCAGAATTCAATTCAACATCTCACCCAGATGCTGGTAAGAACTCAATCTAAAGAGCATCTTTACCAACGGTATTGAAAATCATGAAGAAAGGAAAGGCCCCTGCCCTAATACCTGCTTATGTAACTCAGTATTCACCAGACCTCTCACAAAAAAATAAAAGAAAAGAAATAAGCATCTATCTTGCCTATGCTTTCTCTCACTAGATGAAACCTAAGTAGCAACCAATTCAGTACAGTTTTTAGATAAAACCAAGCCACAAGTCCTAAGGAAATGAACAGGGGTTTTCCTTTCTAGGATGTTTTTGGCTCATTAGAACAATCGCTTTCTGAGTGCAACTCTGAGTACCAACATGGTAAATTAATGGTGATATTAGTGAGCAGCAAACATCAAACTGGCAAAGATAGGTCTGAATTTTAGGAATTAAATATTTTCTTTCCAATTACTTAGGTGGATTATTCAAGGCAAGATTAAACTGGCTTTTGAGGCTGCATTTCTTGCATTTAAATTATCCAAAATGCTGGACCAATAGTATCTTCCTATGCATTACAAGGATGACATTTACTGTAAAGAGTTTAATATTGTTCAGCACACACAAAAAAATAAAAAGTAAGCAACAGGAGGAGCAAAGTAGGAACTTGTCCCAATCACGCAACTTCCTTAGGGCTCTTGTCCAGTGGACAGCATTGGCTGGGGACTTGTTAGGTAGATGGAGCCAGAGCATATAGCCATAGATTGGAGTAATAATCAAAAATAAAGTGCCCTTACAGCCATTTTTACAGTTGCCAGATCTTGAAACCCAGTGCAAAGAGAAATCACTGCCAGAAATACATGTATGGAAAAGAGGGGAAACCAATGGTTAATAAGCAAAGCTACAGAGACACTCACGATGGACCTTCACATACAGCCCTCCCCAAGGCTAGTCATGGCCTGCTGCATTTTACATATCATCCCTTGACAAAGCTAACTTCATCTCTCCATCAGTAGGAAAGCTGCTGTTGAGTGCATCTAGGTAAGCCAAACATCTGCTCCCTTAGTCTCCAGTCTCTGTCTAGCCAAAATAAACTGGCATTAGTTGAGAGAAAAGGCTTACTAGCACAACATCTTCCTAAGACAGCTATACTTGCGTACATCTGGATCGCATCTGGCCAAATAAAACCCCAAGCAGAGTAAGCATATTGTCATCTGCTCTGCTGCATAGGTGTACCAGCAAACCATGCTAAAGATAGCTCTTTCTCTGCCTGCCTAATTGGGTTATTCACCATTTTGGGGTTCAAGACACAGTTGAATAGGAAGCCAGTGGCTTTAGTCACTTCTGGTTTTGCATCCATACCAGAAACCTTTAAAGGTACTTTAAAAAAAACCTTTAGAAGTCTCCAATTTTCACCAGATTTCCCTACCAGCACACAAGCCAGAACATCTATAAGCTGTGTAATTAGAAGATTATTAAAGATCTGGAAACAGATGAGAAAGGAGAAGGCAGAAAAAGCAAAAGATATCATACCACACTGAATATGGGCAGGAGTCTAACCTCAGGATTCCCATTAGCCACAACCACCTCAAAAAAAACGGAAATGAGTAATTATACAATAGTATAGCATTAAACTAGAATTCAGTGGGTAACTGAAAAAAACCCCACAAAACCCCACACCAAAAACCCCACTCCAGCAGAAAAGGCACAGTTGTCCCTGAGCAGCAGGAAACTTTCCCTTAAGCTTAGTAGCAGCTGGATCAAATCCAATTAGAAGAAGATAATATTCATGATCTGTTTAGAAGATGTCCATTCAAGATTATTAGAAATAGTCAAACTGCTTTTCAACGGAGTAGAAAAATAAACAACCGCTGCTGGCATATCCTCTGCCAGATCCTGAAGAAATATAGCTCTGCCCAGCCTAAACCAAGAAGCCCCTCAAAACATAGATTACAATCAGTGTAGAAAAGCTCATGGAGGATGGTTTTCACCAAGCAAGCAACCAAAAACATTATTATAGGCCCCCAAAATTCTGGATCGAGCATCCAAATCAACTCCACCTGACAGAGTGAAAGTGTACAGGTCCACTGCAGCTTCTATTAAAATTACCATATGAGACAGTACTGAACTGGTTGGAATGGCAAAAAGCCTAGAAGCTTCAAAAGCCTGGAAAGTTTGAAATAACACTAAGACTGGGAAAAGGTCGGACTGAGGGAGGCTGAGGAAGACCTGAGGGATAGAAAGGAATATTTAAAGAAGGCAGCAGCGTAAAAAGCAAGGAAGTTGCATGGCCCATTTCTATAATTAGCTGGATGCATTTAACTTCCAGTGCATCATTTCAGTACACCATTGATTGTGTGAGTCCATAAATCCTGGTCAGAGAGCACCCAATGCCTGATTCCTACTTCTCCACCCAACTCCTTCATCCCAAAAATAAAAGCTCATGTGTGCTCCAGCCATACTGGAAGAGCCCAGAAGTATTTAAAAAAAAATAATAAATTGCAGTAGAGGGGAAGAAAAAAATAAGACAGAAACAAGAAGACATCAAAGCCCTCCGCTGCTCACGCCAGAAAAGCAGTGGCCTTTGGAATGCACTATACATCATGCCTACACGGCTAGAGAAAGAAATTCACATGCACACGATCAAAATACTTTCAAATGAAGCTGTCCAGATGTTTCTGCACAGCTGCATGTTAGCAATGTTATGTGGGCAGGATGCACTAGACCCAACAAGCCCTTCTTGCTGTGCAGAACATCTGCAGGAAAATGAAAGGCACAACCATAATTCACAAAAGCTAAAATTAAGTTCTCTTGTGCACGCTTTATAACTAAAACTCAAACATGCATAAAAAGAAAAGGGAAAGGTAACCCAGATGAAGACAGCTAAAGAAAGAGGAAAATATATCCTTGCATTGGTTTTCAATTTGGATTGTAATTATGATTTCTTTTTTCTCATTGCTCTCAGCGACCCATTTTCACATTCTCTCCCTTCCTCTTTTTTTTTTTTCTGCATATTGCTGATTTATGCTCCTTCACAGAGGAACTTAATCATTTGGAAAACTTCAAACTACAAAAACTCTAAAAAATGAAATGCACAGGCTGGAATAGTAATGAATCGCTCTGCTCAGAGAAGTTCTGACCATGCAATTTCTGTCTAAACATGTTGTTCTATAGAAAGTTACTAATTTTAATTATCTTTTTGATGGTAGATTTAGCAAAGCCCATTATGAAATTTTCACTCATTTTTAGTCTCAGAGTGAGAGCAAGGCTTCTCATCGAAACTGAAGCTTTAATCCAGCTTCAGTTTGTACAAGAAAAGATATGTTTTACTCATCTGTGAAGAAAAATACACTTTCAGACAACAGGATTTTTTCTTTGACCAAGATTTGTTTCTATTATCTGATCCAGAAACAGGTTTTTGAAAAGCAGAGACTTGGGTACTTGAGCATGACAGGACTTCAATGAACCTCAGAAGAAAATATAGAAGCCTTCATTACTAAGAGTAACTGCTCAGAGACCTGCTCAAGTTGTAGGCATTTATATTTATAAGAGTATCAGAGATTACATCTTCTACTGCTTGAAGCAGTTAAATGAACAGAGTTGAATCCTTGTCTGGTATTCCATGAACTTGAACAAAAGTGCACTGCTGCACCTCTGCCATCTGTTGAGAAGACTGACTGCACACTACTCTTACCTTCAGATCTTTTTCAATCATAGGCATTTTCAACTACAACCTCCCCGAGCCACAATAATCAGAGCTCAACTAGTGATAGCAACAGAGAAAATACGAGCACATGCAACATAAGCATTAACTTGGTCAGGTTTTCCATGTGTATTTTGTATAGAAACCAACTTCATGGCCAAAGGTAATGAAATAAGTTTGCTCTAGGAGAAAAGCCTACAAAATTATTCCAACACGGAGCATGAGTGAAGCTCAGGGTTGTTGCTACACCTTTCTTTTGGATAAACAGAATCCTCCTGGGTTGTCAGTTGCTATTAGCATTAAAATAACACTCTAACACCACAGGATTTGCCTTTTAAGTGGCTTAGAAACAAACTGTCTTCTCAGTAGGGAATTTTGCAAAGGGAACTTCAAGTCTGAAAGACCAGCCCAAACCATACCTCATTTTCACTTAATCTTGAGCTTAAATCTGCTCAGAAAAGAAAGCTCCAACTTCACTGGAACTTATAGTTTATGCATTTGAGGCAACACAGGTTATCTAGAAAATCCAAGAATGCTCATATAAACTACACACACCAGCAAGGGCATATGGTCCAAAAAATGCCACAACTTAGCAGCACCAGCAAGATTAACTACCTCAATACCACAAAAAGTAACTGATAACAGGTCTTCCAACTTCATTGCCTTTCACAAAATTTAAAAAAAAAAATAAAAAAATATTTAAATGAAACCCCAGAAGGTTAAAGGCTTGAGACTCCCACTACTGTGACCATTGGATCAAGCCTGTGGACTGCCAGGACTTCAAACCAGAGTTATTGTCTTCTGCTGTACATCTTTAGCGCCTAGAACAAGCATCTTCCCCTCCTGCTATCACGTCTCCCTTCTCATAGGATCTTGTTGAAATCAGTCCTCACCCGCAGCTCACTTTCCACTCCTCCTCTCATTACAAAGATCTTTCTTGGGTTCCTGATTTTCAAGTAAACTCCTATCTCTCTCATGCCCATTTTCACCTCATTTTTCCTCTTTTTATGAATGCCTGTCTCTATGACAATTTCTTTCCCCAGGTTACAAGTATCCTAAGCTCTTGGTTTTCACAAAATCCGCCCATTACTTCAGTTAACTATCCAGCAGCCAGCTTTTTTATTTTTAAAATCACAAAACATTCACTATGCTGTCTAGTCTGCCTGAAGTAGAACTGGAGGTGACTCAGTTTTCCCACGCCATGAAAGATCCTGAGCTTTAATTGCCTTTTTTGCTGTTTCACAAAGAGATAAAACTGAGATTGTTTGATATTTTTATTAAAACCAGAGGCAGAGATGTCTATCTCAGGCTAGACAATAAGTCTTGCAAAGGTACTCATAAGGGAAAAAAAAAAAAAAAATCTCAGTCTACCTATTTAACAAGAGATTTTTTTAAAACATCACCCAGATAAATGCTTTTCACGTTGTGCTAAGGGCTATAATAGGAACCCAGCATTACTTTAATTCCTTTCTCCCAAAATTTAATCTTGAACTGGGAAAAAACCTTCCAGATTAAAAACTTCATTCAGGTGAATATGGCCTTATGAGCAGCTACGGTTTCAACAGAAAACACTGCTAAAAAACCACATTTACCTGCTTTAACCTGGACTTCTCTTTTACAGCTCCTCTCCACTCAAAAAGGTCTCCAGTAATTATTCCTTGCTAAAGCTTGACTCAAGATGTCTGTCAGGCCTAACACCTCCACTTTGAATCTAGCTCTCACAAGGCATCTTTGATTGCGTCCAAGTTATGCTTGGATTCTCCTTCCTAATCATGCCCTATGATATCCTCTGAAAGATCTTCACTGTGTGGGAGCAACGGGACTGGCTTTGGTGGACTTTGCACGATTGCTGGAGGTTGCTTAAAGGGTTAGCCCAAGACAGGCATGTTCTCATGAATCTTGCTTTTAGCCTTCTAAAATGTTGTCAGCTTCAATTGTCTGTCCCAGTCTTCTGGTATGAGATTGGCATATACCAGACACCAGTCCTTGGTCCAGTGTAGTATCTTAAACAGCAGATGACACATGATTGAGGATGATACAATCTCCCTTTGGGGAAGGAAATTTTGGGTCCTTCCAAGGAAAGGTCAGGCACATTTATTTGCTGGAAGTCAGCCTCCCAGTCTCAACAAAATGGCAACTGTCCACACAACCACAGGTAAATGTCGTTTGAAGGACTTCCACAAGTAATACTGACAGCTGGAACAAATATGACCTCAAGCCTGCCCTTCAGGCCATTTGAGAATGGCAGATAATTTAGCAACGAAAATCGGATCACATTAACGTGGGGGGGGTGAGGGGAGAATAAAAAGGTGTACTAATCCAAAAATAGGCACCACTGCTTCTACCAGATCTTTGCTTTTGACTATTACGACAATATTGCCAAATCTTGTTATTTTAGTATGTTCCATGACTTTGGGGATTATTTTAAGTAATTCATCCTAGAGAAATTTTATTGGCATCACTCTTTAGTTTTTACATAGAAAAAGCATGTCAGCAAAAGCTTAAGGACATGAAAATGAAAACACAGAAACCAGAAAATAAATAGTATATACCTTTATTTACTAGAGGGTGGAGGAAGGTGACAGGCACAATGATTTGGAAGGTCTCTCAACAGTTCAGAATTCTGACTTTGTCAGATAAAACCATATCAGGAAGTCTTTATTAAAAACTACAAGATTTAATAGCTCCACTGTCCTTTTCCTGCAAAATGGTTTCATTAAAAACAGACCTGACAATTAATGTTTGAAGAACAATAGTTAGAGAGTGGGCAGGGTTTGAGAGTCAGGAGGATCTGGGAGGAATCCAGGGAAAGGCTGTAAGTGGGTTGAATATGTAAACAACAAAGTCAGAATTATCCTGAAGGATGCTGAATTCCCACAATTCCTGTCTCATCACTAGCCTGTGTTTCTTCTCCAGGAAATTTTCTAATTTCCCCCTGGTTTAATTATCCCCTTAACTGAACTACTTTGCCAGTATGCAGAAGACATAAATAAAACTAGTCATGGGCGATAAAGCCTTGAAAGTCTTCTATTGTACTGCTCCAACTCCCTATCATCCCTCCTAATTTTTAATTGAATGTTGCCATTAAGTGGTTCCCTTTAATATGCAACCAGTGAGGTTTCTTTAGCATGCAAACTCCTGTACTCCCAGCATAAGCATTACTGACATGACATTTCTAATTCTAATTATTTTCAATTATTTTGTAACAGTCATTAAAAATAGAGGGATATTCAATTAAGAAATAGGCCAACAGCCTAAGAGTGAGCCTTAGCAAATACGCTAAAGGTATTCTCAAATATTAAAAAACTGCCGTCAGAGGAAATGAGCATGATTTCTAAAGCTGCTTTCCAAAAACTGCTGCTAGAGATAGCAGGATAAGCTGTTGTAATCCTCGGTCTGGAAGCAGGGATACCACATCTTTCAAACTGCTGTAGGCAGTAACCAGTAGACCTTTCCCCCCCTCCTTCCCCACGCTTTAAACCTGTTTCCAGCCCACTGGAGTGGGAAATACATGCAGTGATACCACAGCCAGTTTCTGCCACCAAACAGATGGTGACTGCTGGAAGCCAGCAACACAGATCCTAGTCACTGAAACTTTATTGGGAGCGCCCACCAGTGTGAATAAATGTCTTTAGACGGACTAATTAAAAGGGCTCTTTTCATTAGTTAGGACCATCTGTTAGGCCACAGACCTGGTGAAATTGTGTGCAGGTGGACATTCCTAGTTGGGTATCGGCAAAAGAGCATCTCATGGCTTGTAAAGCTATTGTGTCCCAGTAACAGGCTAATGAGGTTCCACACAGCATGTTCCTTCAGTCTGTGTCTACAGCAAGAGTTTTACCCCTCTCTACCCACTTCATCTGGGTAGGTACTGGCTAGTGTTGAGCACCAAGCTCAAAAGCAGCTTAGTCTTCCTGGCCAAGTGAACCAAGTATTTCTGGATGTGTCACAGGTGTCTTTACCCTCCCATAATTATCCTGGTGTCTGCATCCAGCAGCAAAATGGAAAGAAACAGAAATAATTAGTTTCCTCCCCTTCTTCCCCCCCTACTCCACTCAAAAAAATGACAAAAGACCAGCTTGTAAAACTCGGGAAAATTCTACAAGAATGAATGTGGAATCCATGACAATGTGCTTTGGGGCAGAGAGGATATTAGTGCAAAACGCTTTCACACTTTTCCGTGAAATCAAATCCTTCACATAGTACAAGGTAATTCTTGTAAAACTCAGCATTAAATCCCTATGGACTCTAGTTCAGCCTTCCTTTGAAACCCATATACACCTGACAGATACAGTGTAATGGGCCAGACTTAGTTTTACACTTGCTCTTCCTTGCCCCTCATCCTCAGCCCGGGACATCCAGCATCCCTCAGTCCTTACACAAGATCTCATATTCAGAGTCATTGGTAACAGAACTCCTGCTGAAGCCCATATTTCCCAACTGCTCAGGGTTTTAAAAAAGCCAAAGCCAGCTTACCCCTGTGAAGCAAAACGGTCACATGTAAACAGCAAGTCATAGCTGTGAATCACTCCTGGCAATTGCTCACATTTCCTGGCATGGTAGCTGGTTATAAGGTACATTATCTAATATTTGCTTTTCTGAGGCGCTTGTAATTCTCAGAGGAACCAGAAGCTGTACAAAAATAGATGGGTTAAAAACCTTAGTCTAAACATGTTAATAAAATTACTGGTCACTGCAATTCTCCTGCACTAACCTCTATGCTACCAAGACTTCTGGAGGCGAAAGCCAGACAGAGGAGACTTCATTGCTAAAATAAGATAAAGGTCTGAAAGGAAATATTTTCAAGAAACAGTTGTTTCAGGCCTTAGCATACACAAAAGGTCACCAATAGGTTATTTCCCTCCCCTTATACATCACCTTTAAACAGCCAAACAGTTAAGGCAACACAGGCATCCAGGAAGCTGGCTAGCCAACATGCAAAGAGCTTTAAAAAAACGGCAGAAAGGCCAATATGTTCCTATTTACAATATTTTGTGACCCTAACCTAATCATCATGTTTTATTATTTCCTCATTTTATAGCTCTGCTCTTTCAAGAGAGCCAGCAGCCAACATTTCTTTGCCACTGGCCAAAGGAGCAGCCAAGTGTCTGCTTCACAGCCAATATCGGTTACTGAGCCATAAGCAGCTAACGCAAGGTTGTGAATGCACAAGGTAGCAGCTGATGCCCTTCTATTGGAAAATTAGACTTGGGTTTTTAAGCAGCTAAGGATATTTTTTTTTTTTAATAGCCTTAATTCATTCTGGAACTTGATTTGAAATTATTTGGTCAAATTTGGATTGAAATTAGGGCAGTCAGTGGAACTACACTGATTTATGCCAGCTGAGGAACTGACTAGATTTTAATACTACATTCTGTTAGTTTAAAATAAGTGGGCAAGAATTCAAGCCCAAAGAAAGCAAAATACAAATAGAAGAAGCATGTATGCTGAAGTCAGAAACCTCTAACTTAAAAAGCCTTGACAAAACAGAGATGATTTTCCCAGTGTGGGAGCCTCAGTAGAAGACCTTCAAGATCTGGTAAGAAAAGTCACTTATCTCTAAAGCAAGTCAAAAGTGTTGACATGGTGTATTCACTAACCCTATCTAAACAGTCACAACTCTTGAATTCCTTCAGTTGATACTTCTACAAGCAACCAAACCATCTGTAGCTAAGCTATGTAAGATGATAATGGTTCATTCCCATTACCTGACAAAGGTACATTGCTTCACAGAGATACAGTTCCTTTACAAGGCTTTCAGCCCTAGCAGTGACTGGCAACCTTCTCCCTGTAACACTGTCCCTCAACACAGCTGTCATGCAGAGGGGAAAACAATACATTAAGCCTATTTGAGTCCATCTTACTGAATTCATAATAGGACTAATGCCTAGAGATCCACATTTAAAGACCATCTCACCCCAAATCTTGAGGGCCTCCAGGAAACCTTGAACCTGAGCATGCTCTGAACAAATTTGCATTTGGACATGGTTGCTCCAAGAGATACACTGGGTGGAGTTCCTGTCCTATGGAGAGTCCAGTTATTACTCGTCTATAGCTTGTGATGTGTCTGGAAGAGGTAGAGGCTGAAAGATCTTGATAAAGTTTATACCCACGTTTTGCATTTTAAGGATTAGAGCCCCAGTTCCCTAGACCCCAAGAATTTAAAATGCACTGCAACCCTCGTTGACATTTTGCATAGAAACAAACAGTAGTCACTCAAAGAGGAAGCCATTCCCAAACTTTAGTCTTCCACAGAGACAAGAATTAAATTAATGTTTGCAGAGAAGAAAAAGTGAGCATCCCAAACAGCTTTTGCAATATGTCCCCATACATATTTAGCTCAAATATAGCCCAATACGTAAAGCCATACAAAATTCCTAAATGCGAACAGTGAAGTAGTAAAAAAGGGGATTTCAAACTTTTCTAGAAGAACATGATGTAGATTTCAGAGAACTTGAAGCAATTAAGATGTATGTAGAGCAGGAAGTAAGGTGCTTCAGCAAACAAAAATTTAGTCAATTGATTTAATAGCCTATTCTTAGAGCTATGCTAACAGATATAATTAACTTTATAATGCACCCAGAATTCCATGGTAGCCTAAATATGAGGAAGGAATAGCAACTAGGCAAGATCAATATTGCAATTTCCCCTTAAATGGAAATTCTTTTTCCAGTATACATCAGAAATGCCAGTCAACTCACCTGACTGGCAAGTTTGTGTTGCAGTGCATTGCTTACAAAGTGTTGTTTCCTGACAAATACCAAAGAAAGTTCTGCCTAAGTTGATTTCCCAGGTGTTATAAAATATTTTAAACTCTGATCCTACATCAAGAGTGGAAAAAAAAATAATCATAATCACTGCAAATTTAGGGGATGTATCCCTACAGGATCCATGGTTTGGTGTTGCTTTGAGAGGAATTTTGGGAACACCCTTGGAGGCGTTACTGGTATTTTAATGCTTTTCTACTTCCCCATTAAAATGCACTTTCACACAGAAACGTGTCTTTTTAACAGCCTCTGACCACAAGAACAATAGGAAGCTCTCATGCAGCAGCAAGTGAAATTTCAAGCACCTGCATTTGCCAGTCACACTCCAAAATGGAAATCAAACAGCGCTTCAGTCAATCTGGTAAAGGTAAAAATGGGATGATACTGGAGGTCTAGAGTGTCTACTTTTTTAACATATTGCTAAAAATTATTAAAATAAAACCTGAGTTTAGAATAAAGATTTATATACATTTTTTCACTTATGTGGAAAACAAGTGGCAATGCACCTTCATTAATGCATCATCATGAATTTCTGCAAAATTAAAATTAAACCTTCTGCTCTGAATCCCAGCATTATCAGATTTATTCTTAACCTGTAAGGAATTGCTTTGCACAGCTAAAAGTATGGGTTAAAATCTACTCTACAAGTTACTAAAATCCCATTTTATTTGTTATGCTTCTAACTAATTTCTTTTCTCCTCCCATTTGCATTTCATTCTTGGTTTATTCAAAAAGCAGACGTGTTAGCAGTTCATTCATAAACAGAGCTGGGTATGTACAATTAGTAGTGGGACAACTTTCTCCCTAGAGGCTGAACAAGCCACCTCTGGGACATTTAAAACCTCTACTGGCCCAAAGATCAAGAAGCACAATTCAGTTTTTCAATTTGCAAACCCTTAGGTACAAGTAGCAGTGAGTCTGCAGCATTTTAGAGGAGCTATAATTGATCACTTGCAAAGATCATAATTGTGCACAAAAAATGTAGGAGGGGAGCAGAGGTGGGACTGAGGTGTACAGCTAAGGTGCAGCAACAAATTGAGGAAAGACAATTTCAGAACAGAAGTTAAATAGGAATGAGAAATATTTAGAGTAAATAGCATAAAGCACCACAACTTGTCATCCCAACCCAACAGAAAGGCTGGCAGTAGACATGAGGACCTGGGAGCAGGCATGATTCATGTACTGGCTAATGTATGTTGTAATAGCATCCTGAAACTACTGGCAACACCAGAATCATAACAAAACAAGGAAGACCATTCAGCTAAATGTGCCATTACAATGCATGCACAGTTTTTTTACTGTACACAGGCCAGTAGATTAGTACTCATCACCTAACAATGTATGATTAGGTTCACTTCAGAAGGAGATACAGATGGGCAACGAGGATCTCCACAGAAACCACACAAGCAGTGAAATGCTACGTGCATGGGAAAACTAGATAAACTTTGCCCTCTGATAGATGATGCGTGTAGATAAAGGCAGACTGATATTTTCCCCTCACCACAAGTCAGGGGATAAAAAGGTGTTATAAAATCTTCCATTTCTTGATTACACACAGCTATAACATCCAGCTTGTTTTAATTAAAAGGATGGAACATCAGCACTTAACAAGATTTAGAAAAACTGCTTATGAGAGACCTTCCATTTACCCTTCTGTAATACGCCACTTACAACAACATACATTCCCCAACACCACACGTGAAGCTCATGTTTGTCAGCACTGCTATATGGGGGTCCCAGCATATTTCAGAAGTTCCACACAAATTAAAATAATGGGAGAGATGATACAATGCCCACCACAGGCTGATTCCACTCCATCTGCTTCCATAGCGCTGCAGACACTGCCTCTGAGCAATTTTGTCTAAAATGGTTCCTCTAGAGCAGGATAAAAGATAAATTTCCAATGTCTTAAGGAGACTGTTGCTAGCCACCAGCCTGGCTGTAAATATTTGTTGTGCATTATATAAGAACATTGATCATCATTTCCTACTGTAATGGTCTTCATTACATCAGCCTGTTTTCAGCTCTTCAGTCCACCATTAAAGTTACCCTTTAGCTCAGATTTGATATACTTGTTTCCCTTTACTTTTTCTTTTCTTCAAAGAATGTTTTGGAGGTTTGACAGTAGTAATAAACGTAAAGAGCTTAGTTTTATGGTACAATTTTGTGCTCACGCTATTCAAAATCAACTTGGATATAAATGGAAGCAGACACAGGCTACATGCAATAGCTAATTATTTTAAATTAAAAAAAATAAAAATAAGACTATCTTCACAAATTGACCAAAGGCTGGCAAGCCAGGTCGTCTGCAGCTGGTACAATAAGTATAGTGTCATCCACCTTCAAACAAACAGACACTGTGAGTCATGTTTCCAACAATCAGGAAGCAGTTAGAAATGCCATCATTATTCATATGCATTGGAGAGATGGTTTTTTTAAGTGGTTGAACCACTTTTTCAAACTTCTTACCAGAAAAGCTAAACCAAGAATCTCAGGTACTTGCTTGAAATAAGGCATTAGGACTTTAAGGCTAACATCAAGTATTAGGATTCAAGACGAAAGCTGGAAACGCCAGTGCTTCCTTGTAAGAGAGTGTTGACTTCACAGAAAACATAGCCCATGTTACCTTTTCTGCAGTCAACAACTAACATGCTTTCACCTGATGCTCTGAAGATGTGATTAGGAGGCAAATCTTCAAGAATTAACTCCCACTCTATCCTTCATTATAGGCAATTCATTCAGGTGCATACAGCAAGTACAAAACAGGGTAACACCCAAACCTGGCAGCCAGCAAGTAAACCATCACCATTAACCAAGGGAGGAAAGTCTTGTTTTTTCCCTACCCTCAACCCATATACAATTGATATTTAACCATGACAGTATAATTGTTTCAGGAATCTCCAAGCCCTTAGCCTCAGTGCTTATGGCAATGAGTTCTGCAAACTAACAACAGGAGTGAGGTAAATCAGTTACCTACCACATATAGTTAGTCTTGCTTATGTGTACATAAATATGTGAATATATATATATACAGAACTACATTGGCACAGCTTCCATCACAAGCCACAAAGTACTGAGCACTCGGTGCAATGAGAGGGTAGTCATGATACTGTAGCATGTTAGAAGAGCTCCAATATTCCTGTGGCACATCAACCCATAACGACACCCCAAGAGCATGACATCCTAGGCCAGATGCATTGCTTCAAAGCACATACCACCTTCTTGTTCATAAACACTCCCTTTGGCTCCTGAGATTCAACCACTTCCCAGCAGAGCCCTGAAGGCAGTTGCAGTTACTCACTGACTTAAACACTTGCTGAGTTTATATTTCTTCAATACCTTTTTTAAATAGAAAAACAAGAACAAAGACATTTAAAAGCATACATAGATTTCAATAATGTTAAAAACAACTTAAAAATTAAAGCAACAGCAGGCAGGAAATTAGGAGTTAAGACTGCTCCCTGATTCTTTCTGCAACCCACATCAGCAGCACTCCTTCCTGTCCTTCTCTCTGAATCAGATGCATCATTATTTAAATGCATTTATTTAATTTAGCTGTGCACTGCTCCTTCCTCTTGCAAAGCAGATAAAAATCAAGCTGATAGTGATCAAAGACTTTAAAAGATCAGCAGTCAGAAGGACATGGCTATTTTATCCTCCCTTCTCTCCACCTCTTCTAGAATAAACTGTAGAGTCTTACTGAGAACCAAAGAGAACTGTGGCTCTCTGGCTGCTTCTGACCCTTTAATTAGAGCAGCAGGGTAGAAATAAGGAAACCCTGCCTTCTACCTTTATGAACTTTGATTTCTGGCACTGCAGAAGAAGAAACATTTTAATAACACTGAAGAACTCTGAAGAAACATTTTAATAACAAAATTCCTCATCTGAGGAAGGAGTAAAGATTCTGATCTTCCTCTCCTGGTACAGTAGTTTGTTTAGAGATGAGAATGTGGCACATTTCTGTTCAACAAACAATTAATGTCCCTTTCAGTTGAAATTGGTATTGGGTACTTTGTGTTGCACTACTGCTCTTCAGCTAATAGGGGAGTCTCCCAAGTACGAAAGGAAGTTCTTCCTGAATGTTACTATGACAGACGGGTTAAGTGTAGTGAACAACTGATTCTTACTTTCATAATAAAAAAAATAAATCATGACAAATGCTCAAATTGACTCAAACTATCCCATAATATTAGAGGAAGAACAAGTTTAAAAAATGACTTATGGTTCAATTTCAAAGCCAACTCTTTTACTTAATTTGGATGTAACCCTATAAAGCTATTATTTTTATTACTTTCTAAACTGAAAACTCCAGTTTTACACAAATTGGAAAACCTCTAGGTACAAAAAATTCTCAGCTAGATGAAATCACTGAATATGATTCAAGTTTGTGTCAAGTTTAGTTAATTTGGTTGGATTTCCAGTAGATTTGGTGCTTTTCAAAAACAAATCAGTCCACTTAATACAGCCCTTCATAAAGACTTGTTTGCACACTCCGCTTGGAAATGCAGCCACATTCATTGGCCTCTGTTCTTCTCACATAAAATTCTCTGTCCGAATAATGAAAACTTTGAGACAGACTCTCAAGCTGGTATGAGCTAAAGGAGTTTCTCTAGCTCTAGATTTATGATACACAGATTCTGGTGCTTCGTTTCAGCAGCTGTTATGAATAGTTCAGAAAATATATTCTGTAGAAGCATACACAACACTGGTTTATAAAAAAATACAGCTATGATTATCTGGTGTACTAATCCAATTCATTTTCATCAACAAGTGTGTGGTCCTTGTTATAAACTAGACACTCAAGCAGTCATGAATAGGCCAGACCTACAACTAGGAGAAAAAATAGTGACTTCAGGAGATACCTCCCCATCAACTTAGATCAGATAATAAGTTAGGCCCAATAATTTTACTCTTCCTTTTTTTTCCTCCATGTGAATCCTGACCTGTGATGCATTTTAGGAGTCTAACTTTTCTGAGACTTTTTAAATTATTTGGGCATCTTTACTGGCAATATACTAGAGGAATAACAGTGAAGCTTCACTTCTTTCAGGGCCATCCAAGAAAGGGCATTTTTTGAAGGAAACAGTCCTTTGTTTCTCTCAGCAACACAAGAGCCTCCCTGAAGAGCTTCCTGCTATTCTGCAGGGTGTCTGAAAAGAAGGGGAATTGCTGTTAACCGTGCCTCTCAGGCTCCATTGTTATCAACATCCAAGTTCTTTCATTGCCCATTTTCCCCTCACCTTTTGCTATATTTCCTCAGACATAAATTTCTTGATTTTTAAAAAACGATGCCTACCTGCCTCATGAGAAGATTTTCAGAGGTAGGGAAAAAAAAAAAGAACAGAGAAAAGTCATCTCAAGTTTTACATATCTTAGTGTAACTTGAAAACACAATGGGTTCACTTTTATCCTGTATATTTTCTAATGGACAGGCTCATGGTATGGGAGTAAGGCTGCGTGCAATCCTCCTCCCTACATCTAGCTCCCCATGAAGCCCTGAGACACATTTAATCTGTGTCTCATACACACAATATCTCCCCAAGGTGTCAGAAACCTTAGGTCTTGTTGTTATCAACACCGACTCCTTGTCCACTTTCAAATGCTGAAATAAAGATTAATTAAAAAAAAAAAGAATGTAAATCCCACTGGTCTTAGTTTTCACTGGTTAAAATGGAGGCTTGTAACCCAATTATAGTTCTTTGGATGCACCTCAACTACTCCCATATAAAAAAAAAAAATCAGTTGTGTTGGTCATGCTTTCATATAAAACAGTAAAATAAAACAAGTCACAAATCCTTTAATTTGTCTACAGACTAAACTGAAATCCAGGTATTATGGGATTTAACATAGATTGAGTATCTCTGCTCTCCTTCCAATATCACCAAATTCAGCTGAATTACTGGCTACTACGAAGTGACTGCATAGTCGAAATAACCACAAGTGTCCAAAGAGAGGACTGATAGGTGGCAAAAAAAAAAATTCTCCTCCTTGAAAGAAATGCTTCTGCAACCTGAGTGACCAGTTTCTCTGCAAGTCCAAAACAAAAATAGTCCAGATGTATTCTATAGCTTGCATCTGACATATACTACATTTTCACCTTGGTAAAAATACAAGATCAAAAGAGCATAGCCAAGGGGTATAATTTTCTCCTCCTTTGTCACATCCCAAAATGTTAAGTACATGTTCTTTTCCAGCAATCCCCACACAAAAGGATAAAATGAACAGCAGTGAACTTCAGTCTATTAAATGTCACCCCAAAATAGGTAATTACCATATGAAGATTAAACTGATGCACTCCTTTCCTTACAAGGTTCCTTTTTACTAGCTAAAGATATTACCAGATCTTAATTGGTGTGGAAATGAAATCTCTTGGAGCCACAATTCAAAGACCTCCAAAACTTCACCTACCAGCTTATTCTAAACGGTGTTGATAAAACTGGGCCAAAATAAACCTTAAAAAATAATCACTAAGCACTTGTACACAGAGCACATGTTAGAGCCAGAATTGCATGCAGAATTTGAACTCAAGCACTTAATCTACATGGGTCACTGTCACTGAATGTTTGTGGTTTTTTTTAATTTAAATTTTTGCCTTTTTTTTTTAAAGCAATTATTGGCACTTCTCAACCAGTAATTGCTGGTCTGTTCCTCTATGGAAAGGTTTGCTGTCTGTGTCCTTACCCATAAGCTTCACGGCGAAATACAGAAATACATGAGCATCAGTATGTTGTAGGCTATAGGAAAATAGGATATCGCAACAGGCATCAGCTGAGCAGTTCAAACCAAAAGCTACAGGCAAACTTGGACTGCACATGAACCTAGCACTTGTTTCATTCATTGAGGAGAAGAGAAAAAAGCCACGCATTTCAGGTTCTTTAAAAGATTTATCTCTAAAAGTTAGAGCTATTTGGAGACAACCAGATTTAGTTTCACTCCAAAGAAATACTTACCAGACAATCTCTTTTCTATGATAGTTCCTTCAATAGCTCTTTGCTAAAATACAGGAAAGGGAGAGAAAACCCTGGATGGCTGTGTCCATCTTACATCAAGGGCAACCATGAGAGGAGTCTTAAAATTAGGTATCAAAGGAGAAAGAACAGAAAATGCTCCAGTCCAGACAGGTCAAAGCACAAAGCCATGGTATGTCACGTTGTTTTGGTTCAGGATGTTCCTTTATGAACACAAAACTCATTTTTCTGTTTATATAGTACTTAGAGAGCACATATAGAACTACATTGATGCCAAGAGGCTGAACAAACTCTGACACGTTTGAGAGGATGATCTACATTAACTTTCAAATACTCATCTACATGCCTCCAAATGTAAAGCAGCTGATGCTTACCACGAATGAAGAAATATTTTTTCCTAGGAGTTAAAAAATTGAGAAGTTACTTCAAAACGAAGCAAGTGTCAGAAGAGCCACATATACACATAAAAGCTCCATGATGTTAAGGTCATGTCATATTGTGGATCAGTCCATGTAAGCTCCATGTCAACATGGAGAAGTCACATATGAGAACATGCTGCCTTCTTTCTAAGAAGGTCTCTAATACATCCTATATCCTTCCACGGACACAGCACTTTCTTTGATGCTCAATACTCAAAAGCCATAGCTTGTAAAATTAATCTCCAAAGCCCACAGCTTTCCACTCAGCTACAAATTTTCCTTAACAAGTGCCTGTGAGCACCTGTATGCTCATAGAGAGAAATTTGTTTCCTTGTTTCCTCACTGCATATTCCCATGTAGGAAGCATTATCACAGCCCAAAAACTGAGCTAGACAAGGATGCCACAGAGCTGTGGCTCTCCAAAAGCTTCCAACACAGAAATGAGCTTTCATATTTCTATTCCAATATCCCCACTTGTGTCAAAAAGAAGAGTCTCATCCAGTTTCGCAGCAGACACAGTCCAACTGGCACTGCTGAGTTCACAGAGGCTTGAAACTCTGACATGAGTTACTGTGCCTGCTCCACAGACCTGGGTTCTGCCAGAGCAGCAGGGGAGGGGGGAAAAAAAAAAAAAAGACAAAACTCAAAAACAAACCACCCCAGAACACCAACCTGCTTGTAAGAGGGTTGGTTTTTCATTCCTCCATATTCATTACCTAGGCATTTATTCATTGGGACAATCACTGCCATCATGCTAAACTGACAGAAAGCTTGGATAGCTAATTTATACCCACACCAGAAAGATTCAACAGCATCACATAACTTTTGCACCCCCAAAACTTTATGGAGAGAGTTGTCTCACCTCCTTCCCAGCTGCCACAGTCCTCTCCAACATCTCTGGGCTCCAGGGCCTCCAGTCCCTTCCATCTGCTCAAGCCTGTGTGCAGCTTGGATTCAACCCTGGACCAACACAGATCTCACGAGCGCCAGTTCCATACAGATTTTTACAGCTGCTTTTCAAGTTCTAAGCCCCAGCTCATGGACTGATTCATCTGCAAATACCTTGCCAGCTCCTGCACTTGGTTCTGCCTGAGGAGAGCAGCAGCATTAAAAAGGTCATGACTTGTCACTGTTCAGCATGCACGTTTTACATGCTGAAATAGTTTCTGCAAGAGTTAGCACAGACAGAAAAAAAAATTCTGCAAGAGTTAGCACAGACAGAAAAAAAAAAAAATCATTGCTCCAGGATGCTGGCAAGGAAAATTATTCCCTCTACCAACACACTGGCTGTCAAAAAGAAGAGTCTCATCCAGTTTCGCAGCAGACACAGTCCAACTGGCACTGCTGAGTTCACAGAGGCTTGAAACTCTGACATGAGTTACTGTGCCTGCTCCACAGACCTGGGTTCTGCCAGAGCAGCAGGGGAGGGGGGAAAAAAAAAAAAAAGACAAAACTCAAAAACAAACCACCCCAGAACACCAACCTGCTTGTAAGAGGGTTGGTTTTTCATTCCTCCATATTCATTACCTAGGCATTTATTCATTGGGACAATCACTGCCATCATGCTAAACTGACAGAAAGCTTGGATAGCTAATTTATACCCACACCAGAAAGATTCAACAGCATCACATAACTTTTGCACCCCCAAAACTTTATGGAGAGAGTTGTCTCACCTCCTTCCCAGCTGCCACAGTCCTCTCCAACATCTCTGGGCTCCAGGGCCTCCAGTCCCTTCCATCTGCTCAAGCCTGTGTGCAGCTTGGATTCAACCCTGGACCAACACAGATCTCACGAGCGCCAGTTCCATACAGATTTTTACAGCTGCTCTTCAAGTTCTAAGCCCCAGCTCATGGACTGATTCATCTGCAAATACCTTGCCAGCTCCTGCACTTGGTTCTGCCTGAGGAGAGCAGCAGCATTAAAAAGGTCATGACTTGTCACTGTTCAGCATGCACGTTTTACATGCTGAAATAGTTTCTGCAAGAGTTAGCACAGACAGAAAAAAAAAAAAATCATTGCTCCAGGATGCTGGCAAGGAAAATTATTCCTTCTACCAACACGCTGGCAAGGAATTTTTTTTTTTTTTTTTTTTTCCTTCCCTCACACCAGGCTTTCATTTTGGAAGTTTTCCTTGCATCAGGATGCTAGCCAGTCTAACACAGCTCACAAGCATCTTAAAGTTGACATTTTTTTATTTTCCTAATAGTAACACTGAAATCTTCCAACACCAGCTTCATTAACTAGGTTAGACATCCTTAAGGTTCACTTTCAATACATGTATTTTCATTTCCCTCACTAGCACCTTCATGCAGAGAGAATTTTAGGTATACAAGCCGTTCTACCATGAGGTTAAGAAATGGCTAAGAGAACATAGATTTTGGTTTTTGCTTGTGCAGAGAGATTAATTGTGTACAGGATCTGCCACTGACATGTGCTGCCTGTTCAGTTCAACTTTTTTCTCCAATCCTTACCACAACCTTAATTTTGAAGCAATAACATTCTGTTTTGCTGCTAACATGCTATAAGCCTCTAGGTTCAGGAAAAGACAACCTCCATCTCATATTGCTCTTTAAATAAAGAAGGATTTCCAAGAACCTACTCTCACAGTCCTCAGACATCAGCAAGTTCATAGTACACGTTCTACCATGAGGTTAAGAAATGGCTAAGAGAACATAGATTTTGGTTTTTGCTTGTGCAGAGAGATTAATTGTGTACAGGATCTGCCACTGACATGTGCTGCCTGTTCAGTTCAACTTTTTTCTCCAATCCTTACCACAACCTTAATTTTGAAGCAATAACATTCTGTTTTGCTGCTAACATGCTATAAGCCTCTAGGTTCAGGAAAAGACAACCTCCATCTCATATTGCTCTTTAAATAAAGAAGGATTTCCAAGAACCTACTCTCACAGTCCTCAGACATCAGCAAGTTCATAGTACATACTTTCTGCAGCATTAGACAAGCTGTGGGGGAAGAGGCAACTAGCAGCATTAGACAAGCTGTGGGGGAAGAGGCCTACATCATAGGCCTACAATTTTTCCTCATCTTAGACCCAGAAGCTGAGGTTCTGCCCACAAACTGCTCACAACTCCAGAAACTCCACCTTCACATTACCACACTCTCCAAGTGTGCCATACACTACTCAGCAGGGTTTATTGGATTAGGATCACTAACAACTGCATGGCTTTTAAACAGGAGCAGGCTTGGGACACAGGTACAGAACAGTATGCATTTGACCATGCTAATTTTTATAGGTTCTGCACATTACAGTATCTATCGAGGGCTTTTTTTGAGTTCAGGCAGAACAGAGTCACCATGAGTTTAGCAGCAGCAGCATTTCGCAATCAAGGTCTTCCACAATTTCTCCAATCCTTACCACAACCTTAATTTTGAAGCAATAACATTCTGTTTTGCTGCTAACATGCTATAAGCCTCTAGGTTCAGGAAAAGACAACCTCCATCTCATATTGCTCTTTAAATAAAGAAGGATTTCCAAGAACCTACTCTCACAGTCCTCAGACATCAGCAAGTTCATAGTACATACTTTCTGCAGCATTAGACAAGCTGTGGGGGAAGAGGCCTACATCATAGGCCTACAATTTTTCCTCATCTTAGACCCAGAAGCTGAGGTTCTGCCCACAAACTGCTCACAACTCCAGAAACTCCACCTTCACATTACCACACTCTCCAAGTGTGCCATACACTACTCAGCAGGGTTTATTGGATTAGGATCACTAACAACTGCATGGCTTTTAAACAGGAGCAGGCTTGGGACACAGGTACAGAACCGTATGCATCTGACCATGCTAATTTTTATAGGTTCTGCACATCACAGTATCTATCGAGGGCTTTTTTTTACTTCAGGCAGAACAGAGTCATCATGAGTTTAGCAGCAGCAGCATTTCGCAATCAAGGTCTTCCACAAGCAGTTATTTTCTGCCAGATGAAAGCAGACTCCCTGGACAGCAAGTAACGGGCTGCCTGCAAAGTTAGTGCTCTATGCCCTTCAGATTAGGGAAATTGCAGATTTGTTTTCATTATGAGAAATAAACTGATTAGCAGATGGCTATTCATTTTTCCCCCCTTCTGTCAACTCTAATATAATATAAATGGAAATCTTACTTCAATGAGCATTCAAAGAGCTTTCAGGAAAAAAAAAAAAAACACCACAAACACAAAATTCCTGTACATTAAGTGTGGTTTTTGCAAATAAAGTAAATTAATCTTTTAGAAAGAAAGTTTGTTTTTACATTTGACTGATAGCAGGCAATATGATTAACATACATTGATCTGCAAGCTTTACACAGATGATTGAAGATTAATTTAGGCATTAAACCCACTTTGCTAGGTTTTACCCACCTGCACGGATATTCCTCAGACTCTGTAAGTGCCATTTGCTGCCTTTCAGCTCAGTATCTTTGTCAACATGCAAACCATGATAGGGTGTTAAAGGACAAACACTCAAGCAAGGAAGTCCCACTTTCAACTTCCCACACTCTTCAGGGCCAAATCTGAAGCTTTTTGCCAAGATTTACATTTATGCAGTAGAAAGTGCATTTGAAATACAGAGGAAAACACTCATGCAGGAGGCACACAAGTGTGTACAAGGAGGTCTGAGTCCAATGCTAGAAGAGTTAGACATGACCTGTCACTCTGGATATGTCATTCCATGTGTCTTTCACCTCCAAACATTTCTCTGCCTGCTCTATTTTGATTATAAACACTTAGTTGGGCTGCTCACATTAGCCCAGGGAGGCCGCTGCCTCAAGAGGCTTCCCAAACACAGCATAATGTGTAAACAAACAACTCTGGAGGGGATTTACAGGACTATAAAAATACAGGAGAATGCTTTATTTCCTCTGGAAGCTGTTCTTCAGAAGTCACCAAAAAGGACAAAATCACTACTACACTGGTGCCCTCCCCTACTCGTTCAGCAAATCAACTTTAATTATAATGTGATCCAGCCTTGCTATAAAGTTGTACAAAAAAAATACCACAGCTTTTCAGTTTATTGCTACCATATTTTCCATTAATTTACACCTCAATCCCCAGATATCACCTATGCAAGGAATTGCCATCAGCAAATACTTTCTCCCAGACCCAGGGGGATTAGGGAAAGTGCTGCTGCATGGTTACAGTGGTTTCCTACTCCTGCTCAAACCCAAAATTCAGAGCAGCAGCATACCAGTACATCAGTACACCAGGCTCCAACACAATACCAATCAAAAGAGTTACAGTATTGTAGTAGCAAATACAAACCTGGACCAGATAGGAGACCTGTGGAGGAAGGCACATGGTCAATGAATGCTTGCCTCTCACTAAGAATATAACTCTTGTCAATAAAGCACTTAAGCATGTTTTTAAGTCACATTGCAGTCAGTGAGCCTTAAAATGATTAAGTGCTTTCCTGAACAACAGCTTAAAGAAAGAGGAAATAAAGTATTCTCCTGTATTTTTATAGTTTATTTCAGAAGAAGGTCCCTTGATTGAAATAATACTCTTTGTGTTGTAACTATTTGACTCATGGCTTGAATTTCCTGCAGTATAACATTTCCCCAAAGAACACCTGGAAATGTTGAAATAAGGATTTGTCTTAATGGTCATTTCCAGTCTTGCAGTAAGGGCATGAATTATCTGTTTCCTCCTAGACAATGAACAATAAATTGTAATCTAAAAAAATTGGTCAGATATTAAAACATTCTGTAGAGCAGAATAAGATCTATAGCTGTCATACTAACCCAAAGTCTGGAACAGAACCAGACATGAAGTCCTTGTGGGATCTGAGGGAGCAGAGGATCACAAGGCCTCCTAGTTCCCCTCTCACTCCCAGTATATTCCTGGTCTTACTTTTTTAATTCCCTGGGTGGTAATACCAATGCTGTATCTCAGCTGACAAATCCTCAGGCCTAGACCCTTTTTCAAAGCCAGGTTTACCCACCATTCTTAAGGCATTCAACTGCTACCTCAATTTGAGCTCTGGAGGTCTCCAACAGCTACAGAAGTAAGAAGGGTTTGCCACCTTAACCCAACTGCCACCCTTTGGGTAACTGTTTAAAGCAGGCAGGTAGGGTTGAGCACACTTCAGCCCAGTTCATCAGCAACAGCACTCAATCCTCCCCAAGGAGAGCAGGAGCTCAGAGCCCAGAGCAGTCAACCACTGGCAGGACTGTTGGGTCTCAGGACCTGGCTCATGGTCCACACTGCAAAGCCTTTTCTTCATCATATGAAGAAGACCCTCCAGGGTTACTTTATCACTAGGGATGCTTACAACCTTCTGCAATTTGCATGGCTTCAAAGCTTTAAGAACTTCCTAGTTATTTCACCCCAAAAGAAAGAGTTAAAGAAATTTAAAGCCAAGTGATTGGATTTTTACTGTGTGAAATGAATTCAACCGAACACAGCAACTCAGTGGAATCCCCAGACCTCTTTAAATGAGCCCCTACAGCAGATAATCTCTTCTTAATCAGTTTGATGCTCTGATAAATCGGCTCTTATTTCCTAGCGTGGGGAGAAAAGGAGCAACTGAGTCAATGCTTGTTTGAAACAGAATATTTTGAGATAGAAGCTATTTGTATATGTAAATGCCAGAAAGCCTCTAATTTAGAAACACAGGCAATTCATTTCTATTCGAACTCCATAAGTCTATGTTTGTCTAATCCTAGGATATTTTGAGGGATTTTATGTTAGCCCATGTGCATATCATTGCACTTGCCTGCACAGCAAAATTTGCTTGAGTACACAAAACATATAGCAACTTGTTGGGCTGAGTAATAGTAATAATCCATCTAATCACAGTCAATTCAGCTGCTGGTTGCTTATGGGCATCTTTTACACATTAATTTAAAGACTGAATAAGCAAGATCAGAGCAGCTATTTAACAAAAGCATGCTCATAAAGCTCCTCTAAGCACCCAACATTCATTTTCAGAGGCTTGTGATCTGGGAGCATGCTTTTAAAATAAGTTTACCAGCTTTAACCTTTCTGCCTGTCATCAGAAAAACACTCTCAAATCAGGGAATTTTACTTCATTTGTTACTAAATAACACGCATATCTGATGACTAATTTGAGAATGAAGACACAATATACAAACATAATGTAGTGGGGGTTTCTGCCATATTTTCAGTGAGTTGCACTCAGACAGTTGAAATCACCCCAGCAAAGGCATAGCACCACAGAATGTCTAGGTGGCAGGAACAGTAAAGAAATACTTTTTGTTTAAATATGTTTAATGTAAATATGTTAAATATGTTTAGGCATGCACTGTCTCTGGAGTCGTAGCCCATGATGGGTTGTCACTTGTTTCCAGCTGCCTCAGAGCTGGCTGGCAGCAGCAGTGACCAGCAAGGAGCAGTTAATGGCCTACTCAAACAGGTCACCCCTGCAAGCCCCCACTGCTTAAACCCGGTGTCTTGTCCCCTTTATGCTGTCACAACAGGGAAATAGTCTACAAGTTTGTGGCTTCAAGGATGGATGTGGAAGAACTAAAGGTCACATTCCCCCAAACTGGGTGGCCATTCCCATGTGGAACAAGCACTGCCTGGTCAGGGTGTCAGGAGGTGGTATGGCAAAGTTAAAAAGCACGACTCCAGACTTCCATCCAAACTTGTGCCAAAGGTTGTTCCAATCCATGACAATGTAAACAGGGTCTGGTCACCTGGACCAAGATTCAGAGTTGGCTGAAGATGATTCTGTAACAAAACCGTAGCAGTTGGTGATATTCTTCCCCACAGGCCACAATACTTCACATCAAGGCAGTCTTGGAGGCCCAAGAATGCAGGCACAACACCATCTCATACTAACTATGGGAAACAGTGACCTGCAATTTACAGAAACAGCAATATGGATCTGTCTTACGGAATTGAAAAACGTGAAAGCAGAGACATGATGGAGTGATGTTGGCTTTGACTTCATAATTCCTTCGTTTCTGTGCTTCAATAGTCTTATTCAAAAATTTGCTTAATAAGAGAACACACCTCATGCATATGGGCTCTTAATATACTATGTTGATTTCAGTCTTTCTTTGATATGTTCCCAAGGCCAGCGCAGTACAATTCATATCACACATTAGCTTCAACCGTTTTTATTCAATCAGCTGTCAAGTACATGCTATACATTGAAATATCTCTCCTTCTCTACAAGAAAGCAAAATTTAAGATTAACAGAAAAAAACCCTGGCTCAGGCTTAGAAAAAAGGTACAGAAAAGATCTGGCTTTTCAAGCATTCCTCTATAGCCTGTTGTATGTTCTTCTACAGCTTCCCCAGCGTCGGTCGGTCTGTTCATCTCAGGGGAATTACATTTGATAGCATATTTAGTTCACAGGACTAGCACAGTTACATTAAACAGAGGCTGCTAATAAAACATTACATCTCCCTCCCCCCGGCACTCCATTTGCCATGATGTAAAAGGCAGACACCCCATAGAGAAATTAATCAGAAAGAAGGAGAATGAATTTAAGGAGTGAAAATTAAAGACCCCATGACATCTACATCCATCTACTACATCCAGATGAAACAGTGTCCCAAAACTCAAGGATGTATTAAGATCCTTCTGAGAGACAGAAGTGGTTATAGAATTCAGTATATTATCATCAATATAAATTATAGTTATTTAAATGGAAAGATTTCTTTCCTCATCACTAAAGCTCCACAGAGAACGCAATGTCTTTTAGAGGAAAGCACACCTGTTTTGCTCTGCAAAGTGATGAAAAAGCTTAAAGACAGATCCTGTAGAGGCAGTGTCAGTCTGACTTCAGTAAAGCCATGCTGCATTACCTCCACTAAGGTTACAGACTAAGAATCTACATTTCCCATAAAGGGAAATCTGAAGAAGTGTCCGTGTTCAAAGAAAGAGACATAATTGGGTGTCCCCAAATCCCAATTCTTCCCCAGTTGGTCTAACTGCCCTCAAAGCTTTTCAGCACCAGAACCATTCCAGCATAAGGTGTGCCTAAAACTGCCTTAAGGACATCTTTATTTCCACTTAGCCCTTAACCAGACACTTATCTGGTTAAGGGCTAGCTAAGTAGGGATGCTAACTTTGTAGCTTTGTAGCATCCCTACATAAAGATGTTTGCAGAATCTACTCAGGCTGTAGACAGAAAGGGTCCCAAATGCCTGGGCTAACAAATTTGTCTGAAATGGATTAACCTGCATAGAACGCAAGAGAAGCAATCTTCGCTTTAAGCACACGTGCACTCTTGTAACCCTTATATACTTGAACTTGTAGCACAGATGACAGCTTTCACTAGCAAGGGAAATAGTAAGATACGGGCAAAAGTACCTGCATTATGTAGCACGTTTTAAACAACCATGCAGGCATGTAGGTTTTGCAACCCCCTAGCTAAATGCCGGGATTTAAATTTATGACACGTGAGCAAAAGTACATGCAAGAAAAACCTCATGAACCTTAGCTCTTACAGACAATACTAGATTTATGAAGCAATTTACCCAGATTAGAGCTTCTTTAAAAAGCTCTAATCTTCTTTAAAAGGAATTTAGTAGAGATGGGTGTGAAATGCTACTTTCAAATCTGTTATGCCTGATTTGGCTAGAAGACCTGAATTTAGAGTGGGGAGCAGGGAGAGAAAGACCCTTAAGTAAATCACATCCCTCCACAACACAGGATACAGAGTAAACTCGATTTATAAAGCAAGGATATTGTGTTATGTCACTTCAGGTGTTTGCATATGAATAAGATTGAATCAACCATGCAAGCCTAGTTTTTTACCAAAGCCTTTAATTTTTACCAAAATAAAAAGCTTAACTATATTTTAAATTTAAACTCCCGTCTTCCAGATACACATAGCAACTTTAAGTCACTTTAAGGGAGACTACAAAAATCCCATCAGAACAAGAACTTTAGTATAAAGCTACTTCTATTCTCAAACACCAAGATCATTCTAATCTTGGCAGCTCTGGGTCAAAAAATCACAACTGGGCCTTGAGAGACCATTAAACAAATTTTAAAGTAGGATGAAGACTATATTGTCTAGCAAGAGCATGTAGTCTCATACTTCCTGTGCCACAAAAGCTGTTACTTGCTGAAGCAAGTGGCTGCATACCAGAAGACAGATAGGAAATGGCAAATTTAGTTTGTTTTGAAACTCAGCTCTCACATCATTTATTTACAGGGGGGGAAAAAAAGAAAAAAACTTGCTGTATTATGTTATAATAGACTTCCAACACACCCATAGATCGACAGCACACCATATGAAAGCACCATGGCCATGTCCAAGACTGCCCCAGTACTTAGTTTTTCTTAGTGATGAAATTTGTCTTGGGCCGGGGTAACATCTGCAATACCAAGGTATCTTATTGTACCACTGCAGTGATAGCAAGGTGCTATCCTGGTTAAATGATAGGAAAGAACAAGTGCAAAGGGAGCATTCAAGTAACATCATTTATAAAAATTATTTATGCTACAGTGTCTTCTGGGATTTAAGAAACATTCTAACTATACCCTCTAAACCTGTGGCGCTGTAAAAGGTTGGAGGGAAAAGTATGAGAACATTTGTAACAAGTGTTCATAACAGATTAAGTCAAGATGACTACCTATGCTTAAATGTTATTTGGAGGTATTTACCTCATAAAAGTAGATCTTGGTACTAATCAGCACTACACATGCGAACATTCTGCAAAATATTAACTAAGTGAAATAAAGTGAGGTGGAAGTTGCCATGCATTTCTGACTGTGTAACACCACATTTTTGTAAGTTAACTCTCACTGGCTTACACTTGGCATTTCCTGTGGTTATTTTCCACTACAACCTTATGAAACACTAGGCACTATTTCATTACTATATTCAATACTATAGCTTTCTTTATTCTTACATTACCATCACAATAACAGAAGGACAGCCATTCCCTATACCTTTCAAGAAAAAGGCCTGGCCCCATAGGCACTTGCTGAATAAAAATGCAGAGGTTTTTTGCCCTTGGCACATTAATCTGTTCCCTAATACAACAGGCAAACAATAATTAAGATAAAGGCTTAGATATATGAATAACTTTCACCACATGTTAGACTGAAGTCAAGGGTAACTTCACTCAAGGGTTAATAATCTGCCCAGGGTTGAGGCCTGTGTGAAATGTCAGGGTTTATCTGAAGCTGTAAGGAAGACTTGTTCTAGCTTTCAACACCAGCAAATAAAACACCTTATTTTAACAAGTTCACAAAGCAAGGCAATGCAATTTTGTTGCTACCTCAGTTTTCTGCCTGAATGTGTGCCTGTGCGTATAATAAAATGAATCATTTAGTCCACATCAGCTTTCCACAGGAATGTGACAATATCCAATTGTAAAAATATCAGTGAATTCCTACCTGAGGCAAGTTTAGCAGAATTCAGATTTGCTAGTTTTACAGTGGCAGGATGACCATCCTTTTCTCAGAAGCACTTTTTTTTTTGTCCTGTAAATAACATTTCTGCATTTGATTCAAGATGTTTGTGCAGGCCCAGGCAATATTAGACTGGTAGCTCTGGGACGTGGTGTATTTTCTAACAGCCTGAGTGAGGAATGAGGAGCCAAGTCTACTACCTACAAGCCTCACCACCTTGTGTACTTTCTCTCTTCCTCAGTTTACCATCAATAGCACTCTTCTAATAATAGCTTGCTTCAATGTTTGCAAAAGGAATTGAGTGCTAGGCTCTGTGCACCTAAATACAGATATTAATGATATCTGTTCACAGCTCAACGAAGTATTTTGGCATGCCATACAAATGTGAAAAAAGACTTAACCAAAAACTTCTCCTCAGACTAAATGCTTTAGCTCAGCCTGACAATTTACATTAGAAGAATTCACATCCACTGCAGGCTAAGGTGTATTTCAAACGAACATAACTTTTTGCACTGCTAAGGGAATAAGAGAGCTCTGGTAGGAAATAACACACATCAGCACTTTCTTCTCCCTTTAAGCACAGCGCAGGCTTTGAAGTAGCAACAAATGAGAACAGGTGTATTTTGTAAACAAATTTCTACATCAACTTGCAAGATTCCCATGCAAAGAGATTAAAAGACTCATCACCTTCCGTACTGTAAAGACTAACAAAAATAAACAAACATTTTTTTTCCAAGATAGTAGGTTGATCAATTAGGCCTATTGCAGAAAAGCTTGAATTAGTCTGATTAGTCTCAGCTACTTAAATTCAGAAACAGATGCCTCACTTTGCAAGACTGGTGATTAAAGGCTGCATTCACCAAAAAAAATTGGATTACACACACTTAAGACAATACCTACCATTTTTCAGCCCTCCCCCACCACAGCAGATGGCCTGTACAATTAGTGACTTCAAAAAATTCTCACTAGAACTCCTCCAAAGCCAAGACATGACTGCCCTCACTTCTAGAGACAAAGGTGTGTGCAAGCCAAGACCATTCTCAAATGTTCTCCTCATATTAGGACTGATCACACAGGTCAAGAAAGGCATTCAAACCACTTACACAGGGGTGCAAGTCAAAATACAGCACTTGCACGTTCCCAAAAGAGTCACCCATATGGCTATTGGCAGCACAGGAGAAGAAGAAGAATAACACAGAAGACTCAGCAGCAAATAAAATCCATATCTCACCCTCATAATGCTCCAGCCAACACAAGCGAGAAAGCCAGGACTCAGGCACAAAATGGCTCATTATCTACCCCAGAAGGCACAGCACTGCCAACACTGCTCTTTATCAAGTCCTTAACAGGTGTAAAATTAGCACTCGTTATTAAAGACAATGGAGTTACATGTATTGCCAGCAGCTGAAGAAATGTGCTAGAATTGTTTTCACCTCCAGTTAATTCGCTACCATTCAATAATGCACACAAAGCCCGTAAATTAGGAAAGTGCTTTCTTCAGAGCATGGCAGTGAGTTAAGCTGGTGTGTAAGCATCCTTTCTAAACACAGGTGCTTTCCTGAATGACAGCCTAAGGACCAAATTCTCTTTTCATCAATACCGATGTAAGTTCAAACAAACTAAATTCACCTGAGTGTACTCCCAGGTAAAGCTGTGCCGAGGTAATCTGTATCCAGAATCTGGAGCCGGAAGAAATCCTTGTAAGCAAATTCCAGCACAGAGTTATTTTCAGCTTATCTAACCCCACTGAACACAGATCGACCGGCTGCACCAATATCCTCTCTTCTCAACTACTTACAATTCATTCCCGGAAGCAGAGAAAAGCGTTATTTACTGAGAGAAGCAAAACCCTATTTCAGATGTATCTCATTACGGGAGATGACCTCAGGTTTAGGACTAGAAGTCACTGAATCACTCAGGAGTGTGTTGCTTCGCTGCGTATTTTTCTGGTTTAATACCGTGCTCAGCTTTAAAACCAAATTATTTAGATTCAGGAATCCTCTCACTGCTGAGCCACTTTTATTCAATAGCACGGTACTTCTGATCACTCTCTCCCTTATCCTCAGTAACTGGGAGGAGAGTTGGCCAACTTCAAACAAATCTGACCAAGGGCAGAAATCTTAGTGATAATTACGTTCCCACGGGGCCTCATGAAAACTGGCAGCGAGATAGAGGAGGAAATTAACTCCTCCACCAAGGGAAGGGTGGACACAAGTCAGGCATCACGCAGTCCCTGTGGCAGCAATTGGCCAGGCGACCAGCACACAAATTGCTCTGCATTAGCCACAGCCCACGCTGGCTTTTGTCTGCTGGGGTTGTCACTGGGAATGTGTCAGGAGTTGGATTTTAGTGGCAGGGGATGGAGGGAAGGTGTCCCTAAATCCATAAGAAGCCATGTTTCTCCGGTTCTCCTGCCAGATACCATACATAACCTCAAGTGCCAACCCCAGGGCAAAGCCCTCTTGCATTAATATAGTATATTACTGGTGTGTGTGGGAATGGCACTGGTCTAAGGGAGAACAATAAACTCAGAGGTAGTTACTAATCGCCGCAGGTTCTCTTTTGTTGTAGTAGTTCTGCAGTCTTCCTATTGTCATTTCATGATGCAGTCAGAACATGTCTGAAACACCCAGTATAAAAAGCAAACTGCGTTTCTATTCAAAGGCCTCTGGACAAGTTCAAGTTTGGACAAAAAGGGGAAAAAAAAAACCCAAACCTGTTTGCTAAGGTATGAAAAATCTTACTGCTGTCCTTGGTTCATCACGCATCTTAGCAAAGGCAAAAATCAGCACAAAACAAATAAAAAGAGCAATTTGTCTTTATACAGAGCAAATCTCCAGCACTTGTTGGATTGCTCAGTGTGGTGAGTCACCAGCACACTGCCAGGGCTGTCAAGTCATCACGCAGGCTGGCTACAGTACAAAGTTGAGTCCTTCCACATGGTCACCGCTCCCCTCCCTGCCTACAGAAGAGCTGCAGAAAAAGACTACAACCTTTTCACTCCATGTTCCAACTGCACAGGGAAATCTGTTATTTCTTCATCCGTCTCACATCCCTCTGGGCAAGGGGAGTGATCGTAACCTGATGCATGTAAATGCTAACAAAACTCCCACCTTGACATTAGGTGGTTTAAAACTTAAGGTACAAGAAAGAACAACTGCAGTGCAATAAGGACAAAAACCCAACCCGTTCCAGGTGGCCCTGCCACACTGGCACTGGCATCTGTGATGTTGCCAAAACTAGACCTGGGACTTTTCAAAGACTGGGAACTCACAGGAGAACTGGAATCACAGTCTGGTTGTCACAGGTACTTCTGTCAACCAGTGGAGCTGCTCGGTGACACACCGTCCTTCTTCCCAAGCCTACAGGTGCTCACTCCAGAAACAAAAAGCCACAACAGGTCCCTTTAGAAGAATATGTGCCAACATGCTGCAGGCTGGCAAAACAAATCATTCATTCACTCTGATAAGATGATAGCACAACAAAGGCAAGGCTGATGCAACACATTTGTAAACACAAAGCCAGGCTGGCTTTCTTGAAGTATTGCCACCTTTTAAACTTACATACAAATAGCAGAACTACCGCCCGTGCAGCTTGTTTTGGTAGGAGATTACAGTTAAATTACCCCTTGCAAAGTATCGGGAGCTCTGTGTAAATAGCAACCCAGTGGAAGCCACTTGAAATGCATGCAACAACTTGCATGGGTCCTAGAGTGCCAGGAGCAGCCCTACATCTTCTCTCTTACCATCAGCTGGAAAATTATTAACTAGCTGTGTATGTGCAAGGGGCGGAGAGAGGCTTTTGCCGGAGAAGGGACGGCAGGGCGCTCGCATTTCCAAAGGTTCCCAGTTAGTTTGCATATGGTGCTGTCAGACTGCTGTGCTCGTTTCCAGCCTGATTATTAACACTGCTAATGGGGAAAGGCCTTGGAGGGCAAGGATTGCACAGCTGCATGCCTGGCGCATGCAGAGCCGAAATTCCTGGCCATATTCCCAACATATACAGACCTATCATTTATATTAACTGATCTTATAACATCAATGACTCAAATATTGCATCCACACCATGAGCACCATGGAGGGGTAAATTTTGTTTAGCTTTCAAACCTGCATTTAAGATTTACACACCTGAAAAGGGATCATTAGCCCCTATGGCAAAAAAGTCAGTGTGTTGTCAGTACATCTGGAAGTATTTCACTGAATTTCACTGAATTTCTAGAGTTGGAAGGGACCATAGAGATCATCTAGTCCAACTCCCCTGCTGAAGCAGGATTGCCTAGAGCTTGTCAGAGCATGTTACTCAGGACTGCATCCAGGCGGGTCTTGAAAATCTCCAAGGAAGGGGAGATCATCCCCTGATATGATCAGAATACCTTCCCTACTTTCTGATTTTAAAGCAAAAGTAAACAAGATGTCATTTCATTAATGAAATTTAATGTTTCAGTGCTATTTCAGAGCTTGGTTTGTGTTGAGTCAGCTCAAGGATAACCCCATCAAGTAACATCTACATCCAAACTGGAGAAGGGAATTTTACCAAAGTCAGAGGACCTTTGAAGAGAGCTCCAGGACACCCGAAGAACATACCAGACCTTAGCTTGCTGATCCAATGCATTTTGTTTTTTCCAAACAGTAGATTAATAAGGCAACATAATAAGCTCTGAACATGTAAACCTAGAAAAATAGTTACCACATTAAATGTTTCCCTCAGCAGCCTACCAGATATTTTATAGAGAAATCCCATGCAAATGGTAGCTGTCTTGCTGGACCTCTTTGGAGTATGGCTATGAGGTGCATATGCATTTATTCAGCAGTTGCCTAAAAGTTAACCTTAAAAAATCCTAGCAGTGTGAAGTTCTGTCTTTTGAACTTGGATTTAGTAATTACCATGGCTCGATGTCTATACCCAATACACAACTGAGCAGTTCTCAAATGCATTTCAAACACAGGTGTAGCTCAGTGAACTTCAGGCAGAAGAAATTCTGATATATGAAGATGATTAATAAATGTCTCTGCTTTGCATAATGGTACTGCTGATCTAATTCTAGACATAACCTCACTGGCCCCAAAACAGGTGAGTCTTTGAGTCCTAGATATGAATTCTATTCCCAGTTTTTCTACCAGGCAGCTTTCCCTTACCAACCCTTCTCTCCTTCCACTGTATCCTCTCCCAGCAGGGGCCAGCTCCCATTGCACAATACCTACTGGCAAACTGCATTTACAACTGGAATATTGATAAAGAAGAGCTGGAAGAAAAGGTGGAGATACTTTAGGTATCAAAGAGCAAATCAGAAACAAAGCGAGGCATCTGAAGAGGCAACAGTAAGAAGAAAAGACGATGCGATGTCCTACAGAACAGTAAGAACTGGGAAAAGGAGAAACAGGGAAATCTTGCATTTGCAAATGTGTTTTATAAAATTGTTACATCAAAACTATACATAGGATCTTGCAAATGATTTGGCTGGTAGGAGACAGCAGAAACGTGACCAAGGATATAAACAGGGAGGAGCATCACATGGCTGCCCTCAGTCTTCTCCACCCCAGAAGGCACAGCTTTTGCAAAGAAGTGCACAGTCCTGGAACTGGCATTTTCTTCTGTTATGAATGTATCTGTATGCATTATTACATTTTCCTCCTTCTGTTTCTCTCCCCAAAAGCCGAAGGGAAAGCTTTGCTTTCCCTCATTTCCTGTCATACAAGTAAATAACACGTCTTCACTCTGAAAGCTGAGCAATTTGAAAACGGGATCCCATCAGAGCCTGTCTGCAGTGTTTCTGCTGCCACTGGTGAAGGTTTTGCTCCGTACCCAGCAAAGGACATTGCAAGAGGCACATTTTTAAGAACCGTTACATGCTCAATTTGGAGGGAAACACAGTAGTCCACTTTGTCCTTCCCCCTCATACCCTGTCTATTTAGGCTAAACAATTGTGTTTGTACAGCACTTAGCCCCGCGAGACTGAAGCCTTTAGGTACAAATGTAACTCATTTAAATGGTAATGTACAACAAAATGAGTGGCACCCTTCAAAACAAGCGGCATTTGTCAGTGTATCTGTGCCAGGTGCTGACAAATGGAGGGTCACTGTTACAGACGGAGGGAAAGGTCTCGCTGAGCCAATATTTAAAAGTCAGTTTTTCCAGTCAAAGGCCAAACTCTAAGACGTCTGCTTATTTCTCTATTGCCTGTGCCCTGGAGCATCGCGCCTGCCTCCCAGAGAGCCACACATTAGAACTCCAAAAGTATTTCCCATACAAGGTCAGATCAATTAAAATGTGCTTTAAATACAGTCACATGAGCTGTGTCAGGAGCTCCGCAGCCCTGATTAGGTCCCTGATGCTCTGAAGGGCAGAATCTAAGGCAATCTGCTGACCTCGGTGAGGAGAGCCAGATAACAAGGAGGCATGAACCTGCTTTTTCACTGGCCTGGGACTGAAGGCTTTGCTCCTTCTGGCCACATAATATTGCTCTAATACCTATGATGCCAGAAGTTAACTAATTACCTGGTCCTTCTCCTACTTCTCTACTAGGGTAGATGGTTGGACTCGATGATCCCAAGGGTCTCTTCCAACTTAGACGATTCTATGATTCTACTGAAGTCAACAGCAAAGCTCTAAAAACAAGTCTTTTGAAAGACAGGACAAGCTCTTTCAGCCATCCCAGAGAGGCCAGGCAGTATGCACTGCTGCCTTCTTCATAGGAAGGTCTCACAGAAGTGGTTACGTTAAAGAAATAAATGAAGTAAAACCTTTCCAGAATGAAGTTCTACTGGCTGACGGCAGGACCTGGGCTATCCACATGGAAGACAAATCAATCAAAAGCTGTCTCAGAGAGACCTCCTTACCACCGAGATTTAAATAATTCCTAATCTCTATGGAATATGTTAATATAAAAGTACAGCAAGTGTATTATGCTACTAAGTCTTGATGAAGTGGAGAGAACGCTGAAATGTCATTTGTATCTTCTGTATGAGCATCTCTTTTACTGTCCATCCCCCAGTAAGATGTAGCCAAGTGACAGCTTCCCTTCCTTCTCATCCAAGAGCCATGGGAATGTACCCTCATTTGTATCTTCTGTATGAGCATCTCTTTACTGTCCATCTCCCAATAAGATGTAGCCAAGTGACAGCTGCCCTTCCTTCTCATCTGGGAGCCATGGGAATATACCTGGGAATGACCTATCTCAAGCTGAATGCAATGGTCAGAAGCAAAAGACACATTAAAAAAGGTAAAACCAGGTCACTAAGGAAGTGAGCATCACCAGGAATCCCTGTGTGGGCTCTTCTGAAAGACTCCCCTCCTTTTGCCACCCTGGTCCTGCTGTGTCCATCCCCAGCTTGTGGGGAGAGTCTTGGGAAGGGAAACAATGGGTGAAGTGATGGTCTCCTGTGCAAGGTGTTGCAAGGTTATGCCAAACACACCCCATCATCAGGCAGTTCCCTTGCAGGTCTGATAATAAGTCTCTCTGAACACCTACATTGTCAAGAGTTACGTCTTACTCTATGTCGGGAATGACCTATCTCAAGCTGAATGCAATGGTCAGAAGCAAAAGACACATTAAAAAAGGTAAAACCAGGTCACTAAGGAAGTGAGCATCACCAGGAATCCCTGTGTGGGCTCTTCTGAAAGACTCCCCTCCTTTTGCCACCCTGGTCCTGCTGTGTCCATCCCCAGCTTGTGGGGAGAGTCTTGGGAAGGGAAACAATGGGTGAAGTGATGGTCTCCTGTGCAAGGTGTTGCAAGGTTATGCCAAACACACCCCATCATCAGGCAGTTCCCTTGCAGGTCTGATAATAAGTCTCTCTGAACACCTACATTGTCAAGAGTTACATCTTATTCCACACACAGATTTTTGCAAGTCAAATTCTGCATGAAACCATGAGATGCTACACACGGGAGCAGCCTGGGAGGCAGTTTCTGCTTTCCAAGTTGCACTTGTGGTATCATTTCACAACGACAGAATCACTCTTTACTTTCTCCCAAATACCACTGATAAGTATTTTCAGCAGGATCTTTGTCTGGTGAAAGTCAGCATAGCTCCACTGAATGACTGCTAAAGCAGTTTACACCATCTGAAGCCCTGGAGCAAAAAAAATCCAAGTCAATGGGATATAAGCCAAAATTGGAGTGTTTTGCTGGATACAAACCAGATTTATTTGTTTGCTTAAACAGGTGCCTAAGAGCTCTAGTGAATTGGAGCCCAAATACGGCACCTTTTTTCATTTGTGTCTGCTTCTGCCAGCTTGGACATCTGATACAGAGGTCATCTTAGAGCTAAGATTTTTGCCTTAAACCCTGCCTGTAGCCACAGTATAGAACAGCTGCCTGTGGAGTTATGTTCCATACGTAGCTTTAAAAATAAAATGCAAGTGACTGGAAAACGTGGGTTTATAACTAGAAACAGAATACATGAGTACCTCGAAATAGAAATAAATGAAACACTTTCTGCATGCTGAGAAAAGAACAAATAATCTCATATTTCTGTCACATTCTCTTTTAGTACTGATGTTTCAATACTGCAGTTAGAATGTCCTAGAAATGCCTTAGTTGGAACTGGTTAGACCAGAAGCACTGCAGGGTTTTACACATACATTAAATGAGTTTTTGCCCACATATCCATCTGATTTCTCTAGAGGGTTATCTGTGTTTGTAATAACTGCATTTCCAAACACTTCTAGCAATGTAGCAATGTCCCCGTAGATGGGCACTGCTTAGTACATGGTTATCAAACAGCACAGTTTACAGGAGTGGCTACTGACTCCTCCAACTCATCCATCCAATTTGTAAATTATAACAAGTGAGTTGAAATCCCACCTCCCAGGAATAGTTTTCAATATTGGACCATGACTATTCGATGGGAAAATGCAAAAGTAAGCTTGGAGGCCATGTCTAGAAGGCAAGGTTCTCCTCACTTTCCTGAGTCCCTGGTCACCAGATGAGAGTCGTGCTTTCTCACTTGGTTTCTGTTCCAGTCCATACTTCATCTCTTCCTGAAAGATGCCTGACTATTTGACTGAGGCAGTGAAGACCTCTCCTCTCCCTGCCCCTCACAAGCTCTCCTCTGGTGTCCTGGTTACTGAAACCTGGTGAGAGGTGGGGAAAAGGGGATTTACACTCCACTTCCTGGAATTTGATCTTTAGGCTTTACCTAGAGTCACCATTGCATTGGTTTAAAAAAAAAAAAAAAAAAAAATTAAAAAAAAGACAGCAGCTGTTAATACGTTTTTTCTTGTTGCCAGAAAATAAATGTGATGTAAGCTGCTTGGTAAACTGGGCCATCAAGTGACCTAGCAAGGGTTGTCCCAGCAAGGAGGAGGCAAGGGATTTCATGGAAAGATCTGCAACCAAGGGAAAGAGAATTCTAGTGTGAATTATCCCCCACCCAAAACTAACTCAGCCAGTTCTCCAGTACCAGTGGGTTTCTAAGGTTTATTTGATCCCATAACAAACTCAACTCATTAAGTATGCAATTTAAGGGCTATTTGAAATCATTAAATCTCAATAGAAAATTAATGAAATAAAGCATCCAGCTTAATTTTGCAATTATCATTTGTAACCTTATATAATTAAGCCTTTTGCACAATAGGCTTGAATCATAAACTAAGCAAATATTTGTACAAATCTTAACTGGACAGAACTGCAAAAGTAACCAAAGAGAAGGAATATTACAGGCACTGGGGTCTTGAGATATTAGATAATTTACTATCCACAACTACCAATAAAGAACAGTATTTGCAGATGGAAAAGTCTGCTATTTCATCCATCAGTGCCTCACCTTATTTTGCATCTCAGGCTCATTTTGTGTCACCATGCCAGAGGCTAAATGTATTTAATATGCATGCTATTGCCATGTTTACATGGAACTAAGCAGCCCTGAAATGCCTCTTTTGCTACTTCGTGGCAAATGTAACCATAGTTAGAAATTAAGGACAAAATATGAAAGGCTGCAGGCCTGATCAGTGAACACTACGTAGCAGAACAGTTAAATTGTCAGGTCTATAAAAATTGGGATGGATTATTAGTGGCTTGATTTTTGTTTCAGAAGATTATAATCTTGCCAGACTAGGGGAGAAACAACAAAGATCTCTGAGAAGAGGATGAAGTGGCTGGCAAAAAAGCAAAAACTCTTGGGTCTGTTCAAGAGGGAGTTTCAAGCTACCTTGAAAATCAGACTGAGCCCAGCTCTGCTGTGCCCAGGGCTCAGAAGCTTCCACAGGTCAACCCACCTTGCAGCAGCTCCATGAAGATGTGCATCTCCAGAGGACACCAGCGCAAAACTCAACACTGCAGTGCAGAGCTCCCACAAATACATTCACCTTTTGGCCCTCTTGTTTTGAGGTTTTCCTGTCCCTCAGCATGCTACTGCCTTTTTTATTTCAATTGTATTTATTTATCTGTTCCTTGCTCTGAAAAAAAACCCCAACAAACCACAACGTATTGAATCACCACATGGTTTTGATTCCATCTTTGGAAGAACTGTAACTTTCTGCACACATCAATATAGCAGGAATTTACAGCTTAATAAATATATCATGGTATTCGAGGATATCAACATGGAGATCCTCTAGAAATCATAGATGTAGATGCCACATTCCCCCCACATACAACCCAAAGCAGCACCAAATGTCAGTAGGCAAACACGGTGCACCCTCTTCCTGTGATAAACCAGAGGTAGGTAAGACAGGAGGAGGGAAAAAATTCACACGTTACAGGCTATTTGGCCAAATATCTGGAAAAATACTCAAGATGGTGTCATTAGAAGCACTAGTTTTAGAGTATATCTGCCTGGAGTTACTCCAGCCAGCATCAGCGGGAGATGAGGACCAGGCACAGCTACTGTCTAACCAGAGAGGAAGCGCAGCAGCATCAGAGAGAAATGAATGTAGTCATTTCCTACGATGGACCTGCGAGGCCCAGGGCTTGACTCCACTTCCTAAAGTCTTCTTGTGTTTTTAGACCCATTTTTTAATTGCTTTGTCTCATCAGGGAAAACAAGCATGTGAGCCGCAGGTCTTTGTTCTGTAAACTATGAAGTGCTAAGAGAATATAAGTATTATCATTGCTATTTATTTTACCCTTCGGTGTTTCGTCTCTTCTTCCCGATTGGTTTATGATGACTAATGTCAAAAACTCTGTTCCCAGTTATCTCTCTTGGGCAAAGAGATAATATATGACATTTAATACAGTGTACCACAGGCCATGCACTCACTCTCTTCCACACATTAAAATCATGTACACAGCAAGAAGCAATCGTAACAATAGATGTATCTTTTATTCACAGATAAAAACTGAAGCAAGCTGTTATAATACATATTTGTACAAAGGATTTGAAAAAACCATAAAAAGGAAGATGATTAGAAAATATGATTCATTATGAAATGCGGTATTACATACACTATTAAACCTTTTCAAAAGTATTTGTTTGGCAACAATTTATCAATAGTTTCCACACTTAAGTGGCCTCCTTCAAAAAAGCACAAATCTCATGCAGCATGTATAAACTTGATCCTGAGGGTTTGCCTTCCTTAGAAAAACTGTAAAAAGATATACTATTTGTCTTAAAAGTTCAAAATGCAAATGCTATATTTATAGTCAAAACTATATAAAAATATGGACCTAACTTAACATTTACAAAAACTTTTTGTTCCTTTTTTTTTTTTTTGCTTGTTTTATGGTTTTGGTAATAAACATAATTCTCAATTCCTGCAGTCAGAGAGGAAAAAAGAAAACCAAAACAAACCACAGTGCCCTTTGTAGACTTCCTCACGTTACGTTTATGACTCCAAAAAGACCAGGTCTCTGATAAGTGAGGTTAGTAACCACGGAAGTAGGTAAGCAGTTAATATATATCTATATATGTATATATAAAATGGAAAACAAACATTTATTTTGATCTGAAAAAGTAATAATACAAAACCTGAAGGTAAAACAATCATTTCAAAATGCCATAATACAACTTTTCAATAGATAAATGTTCATAAAAATATCTTGAACCCTAACCAAGAAAACAATTATAATACAATTTTAATTCTGCTACATAAAACAGCTTTTCTATGAAACAAGAAGGCAAGTTCAGGTATGAAAACATAATTTACTTATTGCTTTTGCTACAACGTTGTTTGTTTTTTTTACATATAGTCATAAATACACTATACAGTATAAAATATTTCGTAGGAATACATTTTGTGGTCTGCTTAGGTTTGCTGGCTTTAATTCTAGCACCAAATACAAAAATGAAAATCAAATTAACTTTAAAGGCACTTCCATTGTATGTTTGTTTGTTAATTAACATCTTGGTTTGTACTAAATTTCTTCGCTTCCCTCTGGTGGAAGCAATACTTGATCCTCCTTTTATCTTTGTACAGTTCAAGTCACGTTGAGGCACCAAATGATTTACGAACATTCCCATCCCTCAGCTGTTTCTTTCTTTTACAACATTCATTGTTGCTTTTTAGTCTTCACCTTTCCTCCTTCACTTCCCAGCTACTTAATCTCTTTACTTCTTCATGTCGTACGATCCAGCTTCACTTCCCTCAGTCCCTTGAAAAACCTCTCTTCAAACCTCCACTTCCCTCACTCCATCTTGTGCATCTGTTATTCCAATATCAAAACACGTCACTATCATGATGTGTGACTTGCACAGATTAACACACTGCTCCAGTTCCTCCGTCACTTGTTCCAGTGCCTCCAGATACTCCTGTGACTCCTTATCGAGATCAGGATCCACTTCAACTGTCAGAAAAAGAATTAGCGAGTAAGAGAAACAGCTCATAGTAAAACATTATTCTATCACAAGGGAGCCAATAATGTAGAGTATAATTTTATTTCTCTTGAACTAAGAAGTATTTTTCACTTCATTCAACAGATGCAAACCATTTTTTTCCCTTCTTTGGAAAGAAGGATAATAAAAGGTTATATGAGTATTTAATATTAACAAGCATCACAGTGAGCCTCTACATTGCTTTGATGTTCTCTTCTGGTTGGTTTGGAAGAGCTTTTTTTGTTCATTTCCAGTACTACTCAGCACTGAACAAAACCTGTATCACAGAAATACGAATGGAGCCACAGAGTATTTTAGGGCTCGGTTCAGCAAAGTATCTTAGCAAGTGCTAAATTATTTCAGTGGGACTGCTCACATGCTGAAATTTGTTACATGCTGATCATACTGTTGTTTTTGCAAAATACTTACAGTCTTCTTTCCACTTATTTGGATCCATCATCAGCCTGCACTTTGTCTCTTCCAACTCTTCCTTCAAAAATTCATGCTTTGCCTTTACTTCTCTGATTCGCTGCTGGCGCCTTTCCAGTATCTTCAGCTTGGTATGGAAATACATCAGACCCTTTTAAGACACAGAAAGACCATCTCAAATTTGTCTGCTATGAACTGACACAGAAAGACCATCTCATAAATTTGACTGCTATGACCAACAGTTTGACACAAATTGCTCCCAGCTCATTACTTGGATGAGTTAGCAGGTGGGCTGTTTTGTTTGGTTGTGGGACTGGTGGGGTTTGTTGTTGTTGTTTATTTATTTATTTGAAGTTCACATTAATGGATTCTAATCTAGAGGAACAGCATGCTAGATCACTCGAGCATTTGTTGCACCTCTCTGAATTAGCAAACATCTCTAATACATTATGGAATCACTCCTGTTTGTACAGGACTTTTTTTTTCCCAGTAGTGCAAATAATAAACACAGTCTAATAATAATGTAAGAGTTATATTTAATCCTAAAACATATGAATTCTTATTTTCTTAAAAGCACTCCTACCTTCTCAACATCCTGGAAAGGCTATTATGAAAGAAATGGGAAAAAGGCGTCAGAAGAATATAGAATTCTGGTCTCCAAAATAGAATTAGCTGAAGTGTTTTCCAATTACAAGTAAATTAAACTCAGTCTATCCCTGATTTAATAGAATCCTGTCATTTACATAAAGAGTTAATGACCCTATAGTTGAGGGATGCTGTAATGTTTCATCAGCCAGTCTAAGATTATAAAGTCTTCTCATAATGTATTCATTGGTAACTTCCATTTACACCATCAGTCATGTTAGACACAATTAATTTTAGACAGTAATCATTTTCATTTTCTGTGTTAAGGGTACCCCAACATATGAATTGTAAAATTAATAATTATAGTGCTTTAATTGCAATCAATTTTCCGAACACCATTCCGGCATTGAAGCAAGGATTCTGCCTGTATACTGTAATTTAAGTTGTCTACAGTTGTTGTAAAATATGGGCTGACCTCAGTTTCCTCTTGTCTGTGTCGCTGTAATCGTTCCACATCATCAATCTCATAAACTTTAATTTCAAAAGGCTCTTTTAAAGTGCCTGGCAAAGGTGGGAGATCAACCCATTGGCCAGTAACACTGGGTTTTCTTCCTAGGGAGGCAGCATCTGGTAACGGAGCAGGAATCAGTCTACGACGCTGGAGACCTAAAATACAAAAGACAAACGTTCCTCAGACTCTAAGAGACCAACAGACTGCAGAACGTACAGTAGTAAATTAAAGAAACATCTAGGTTCTCGGGATACTTAGGAATAAATGCTTTTTTTGATCTTTTCCTTTTAGTAAAATACCCTCAAGCTGCTAATTCAGGTACTGCCTTGACAATGTTCCACTTGGTTCATGGATAGGAGTAACAGCCATTCCTCTCCCAAAGCAGATGTCTGAGCATCACTTATTTATTCTCTCCTTGCAAAGATTTTTTGCCTGGATTAATTTTAATTTGGTGGGCTACAATGGTTTGTGAAGAAACTGCAACCCATGGGAAAGACTCAGGGTGGAGAATTTTATGCAGAACTGTCTCCGGGGAGAGGGTCCCCACAGTGGAGCCAGGGAAGCATGTGAGGACTCTTCCCTCTGAGGAGGAAGAAGCAGCAGGAACATGTGATGAACTGATCACAACCTCCATCCCCCTGTGCTGCTGCAGGGGTGGAGGTAAAGAAATTGGGAGTGAAGCTGAGCCTGGGAAGAAAGGAGGGGAGAGGGGAAGGTGTTTTATGATTTAGTTTTTATTTCTCTTTTCTCTGATTTGATTGACAATAAATTTAATGATATTTGATTAATATTAATATGATTTCATGATATTTTCTCTCCCCTGTCCAGCTGAGGAAAGGGAGTGACAGAGCAGCTTTGGTGGGCACCTGGCATCCAGCCAGGGTCAACCCACCACAAGGTGCTAAATACCAGCCGTTTTCAATGACTTTGTGGGATTAGGAGGCATTCAGAAGGCATCGACCAACCAAGCTGCAACCTGAGCCACCTCTAATGTCGAGGCCTATCGCCATCCAATTTGCCCCAGAAGCTCAGAAGCTCAGAGCATGACAAAACTCACCAATTCCTCAACAGGAGGGCTCCCAGATTTACAAACAAACAGTATACTGCCCCCCTGATGCATCCACTAGTTCGCAGGTTTCATGAACCAGAGACTGACTTATGTCCTTCAAAAATGCTGGTACTTTTGTATAGAGGAGTTGGCAGTTTGGTGTCCAGCGTTTTTTTGCAATTATAAGTCTCTCTTTATTCTCTAAAAGGCTGACCTTTACACTATACGTGTCAAGGATGAGTATGTGCATACAGCTGGTCAGGCAACGTTAATTAGGCTGCAGTCCAGTCCCTAGGTAAATAGGAGAGCTGAAGGCCACCAGAAACAAGCTGAAATGCCACATGGTAGCAGTAAGTACAAGCAGATTTTGGTGACTGGTGACAATAAATTTAGTGCCTAATTTCCTTCTGTTACTAGAAAACAACTCAGAGGTCTTATTTATTCTGGTATTTTTACAGAAGGGAGCACATCAAACAGACAAGACAGTGCTGCCAAAATAACTTCTGGGCTGAGAGGTCTACAGGAGACTGAAGTGCAAGTTAAGACTGTCAGGTAAGCCCTCTCACAAACTTCAACAGCAATTAGAGACAAAATCCCAGCAGGTACCCCCAGAGCAACACACCTCCGTGGATACCTGAAGGGTTACCTGCTTTACATGTTCTTAAGAAAAATATCCCTAATTCTTAATTGCATCCTTGCTAATTTCTAAGTACCCAGAACAATCACAACAGGAATTTCTTGGAAAGGGGAAGACTTGATTCTACTGCTACAGCATCTGTTCATCATTGTCACAACACCAATTCATTTAGCCTGAATCGCCACTATAGCCCTGCCTGCTGAAATCACCCACTGTAACTCTGATCCTGTACCCACTTTGCTGACAGCAGGGTCCCTCTGAAGAGGATACTGAACAGAAGCAGCCAAACACGTGTACTAAGCAGGCAAACTTCATATCCTTCTGCTCTGCCAGCCAGGGTCAATGTCATTTCTCCAAGAATGAAGTTAAAGGATAAGGGGACATGGTTTCCAGGGTCATATATGGGGAATAGGATCTGTCCTTACATCCAGAGACTGCATGACTCCATCACAGCTTAGAGCAATGTAAGGCATTCTAAGAATCTCTAACACTTTTGCAAAGATTACAATACATTTCAGGCCAATAATGGGTCTGCACCAAACATTTCTTGTAAGAAATATTCCATGAACTTCCCAGGAAACCTCATTTCATGTATAAAACGCATAATCATCTTGAATTCTAGAGCACTCCAAAAATGTAATACATAATTTACTGATACAGAGCAATTTCAATTGGAAAAAGAAATAGTTTGTCATTTTTAAAGATGTTATAAGCATTTCCTGGGGCAAAAACAAATACAAATCCGTCAGTGGGTAATGCCTTCTCAATATGTGTGCAACTTATACAGCTGTTAATATTGATTTGTAGGAAAGGTTTAAGAGGTTGATATGCTACGGAAAGAGAACTGCAGAAAATGTTGGACTAAGTTTCCAAAATGATTTATCACCTGCTGAAGCAACTCAGCTGCTTTGACCAGAAAGCACCATGAGATTTAACTCATTTGGTTTTACTGCCAGAATCAGGCACCACGGGCGTCCCCAGGGATTGCAATAATTGCCACTTTCCAACCAAAAGGTCGGATTCAGCACATTGCCGATATTAGTTCCTACTATATTTCCAACAGGCAGTATGCTTAGGTTGCCGAATGAGGCTGCTGGTCATTACCTATATGGCACTGATTGACACAGATTCTTTATGATACTACAGGACTTCAACCCAGAGCAATAAAAATGAATGCTTTAACAGCGGTCATATGAGCCTGATTTTGAAGCTGGCTACAACTAGCGGCACTTACACGAGCACCACCTGCGAAAGCAGTAAGGAAAGGCACCGGAAAGCAGGAAAGGGGACCTGGGTCTCGTACGCCCACCTTTGCATGGGGTGGTTGGACATGTCTGCCTTGGAAATAGGACCCAGTCCGTTTCCTATTGCTTATAGCATCCACACACACACTCTAAAATTCCCTTAGAAAAACATCTTACAGTGCAATACAGTAATTTTGCAAGTAGCTGGTAGCATTAACGTAAGAGTTGCTGCTTCTTATACACACACCCTTCTGCTCTGACCCTAAGCCTTACCTTTGGGTAACCTAACACACATTCAGCAATCCTCATTAATCCACAAACACTCTTCTCCCCTCCTCCAGGCCTATTCTCTTGTTTCCAAACTACTGCCCCAGCCCATCCCACTGAAATTCCCTGACAGACGCCGGGCAGCAGAGCTCCTCCTCTCCTCACTGCCCTTCTCTCACCAGTCTTCCCTGGCATTCAGCTGACCTTCACAAAAAAATCTCGTCAGTACCCACTGAGAACCCTCCCCTCTTCCCAACCCACCTGTAACACCCTCCTAATTCTGGGCTGCCCTGGTGCGGCCCTCACTGTGGAGGGGGGAAGGAACGTCCTCCCCTCTGCCGGCAGCCATCTGCTGCCTCCTCCCTCACAGGGAGGCTGCTGGCGCCCCGGGGCGCCTGGCGCCTCTCCTGCCCTCTCCGCCACAGCACCTGTGTTGCACCTGCAGCTTTGAAGTGAAATAAATGACAAGTAGCTGCTGTCACAGCGAGATGCATCCACACGCAACCGCATACAGTCTGCATCTCCCAAAACCTCCTCTCCCTCTCTGTGGGAGACGCCATGACCACCCCCCCCCACATCCTCAGGGAGGCAGTGGAGCGTGGACACCTGGCCACCTTCCCCTTCGTTTCTTACCTGTCGATCGTTTCTTGGGGGACTTGAGGCTCCTCATCCGTCCTGGCGAGGACATCCCGCTTTCGCTCATGGAGTCGTGCGCCGAGGAGGCGCTGCCGGTGGCCTCGCTGTCCCGAATCATGCTCTCGTAGCCGCTGCTGCCCCCGCTGTGGTAAAACAGAGCCGTCCTCCCCATGGCTGGCGGCAGCTCCCCGCTTAGGACGCTGCTGTTGTCGCTGCCGTGCCCGCTGCTGTACCGCTGAGGCCGCCGGGGCGCCGTTATCTTGCTGTAGGGAGAAGGCAGCACGGGGATTTGCGACTTCTCGTCGCTGAGGTTGATGCCGCTGTCGTTGCCGCTGTCGGAGTCGGTGGAGCCTCGGAAATGGCCCACCTTGGCAGAGCCGCCCGACACCAGCTCGTTCACCCGGCTGTTGGCCGCCCTCATGGCCTGCTTGGTCCCCATGATGGTCCCTCGGCCGGGTTTGCCGCTGACGGGCTGCACGGAGCGGGGGGCTGCCTTCCCGCCGGGGGCCATGCCGGAGCCCTTCCCTGGGGGCTGTGCCAGGGACTTCACAGAGGAGCTGAGAGATTTCGACCCGCTGGCGGAGAGGCCCCGGTTCTTATTCCCGGTGGCTTGCACCTTCTGGTTAGCTGTGGGTTTTGCCTGGCTATTTTTACCAGGCACAGCGGCAGTGAAGGGCGGTGGTAAACCTACACTGGGGGCAACAGGGGGGACCCCCAGCCTGGGGACGGAGCGCCCTGCCCGGCTGGTGCTCCCGTTCTCCCTCGCCATGCTTGCCTTGGACCCGACCGACGTCAGGCTGTCACACCTCTCCAGGGACATGTGGCTCCCGTAACGGTGCACGGCTTCGCTCTTCGATGACTTGGCCTTTAAGCTGGACGTCATCTTGGGCAAAGAGTGGTCGCCCTTCAGGTTCATTTTACTGCTGGCACTTTCACTGAAGTAAGATCCAGCTTTCAACCTCAGATCTGCTTCGTCTTCAGCCTTTGGCGTGGCAGCTCTGGCAAAGTCCAGACTGGAGGCTTTTCCCCCACTATTACCCAGACCAACAGGTTTCTGTTCCAGGCTCGACTTGCGCACAGGAGGTGTTGGAGGTGTTGGTCCACCTGGCCTGGGCAACATGGTCGACTTCTGTGGTGCGCTCTTCTTTCCCAGCGATGATTTCAAGCTGCCAGTAGCCAAGGAGGCATCCAAATTCCCTCGGGACACAGCCTCCGACAAAGTACTGTTAGCGTGCGACACTGGCATCACTCCCAGCGTGGTGGCTCCTCTCTTCAGCTGTGGCATCTTCATTGTCACTTCTGACTTCTTTGCAGCTCCGCTGGAGGACTTGCAGGCCATTTCACAACCATCCACGACCCTCTGCGAACAGGCGAGCATAGTCTGCGACTTCGTCGGCCTGGGTGCTGCACCAAAATATTGGGCAGCTTTTCCTGGCTGCTTCTCAGTACCAAATGCGTGAGTTTTTGGAGACAGCAGTGAGTCCGCCGGTTTTGCTTCCAACTGGTAATCGGTGCGCAAAAGCCAGGGATCTTCAAATATACCATGTGGATTCTGCAGCTCTTTATAGGTGAGGACAGTATTATTGTGGATTGGAGACGAGGTAGTTTTCGTTTTCCTAGGAAGACTAGAATGTATTGTTTCTATCACAGGTGTATCGCGAGAATGACTAAATTTTATTTTTACAGGCTGATCAGTGACACAAAAAGCACTTTTTATCTGAGATGCTTTGGTAGTTTCAGAGGTTTGTGGGCTTTTGCTGATGCCTGAGGAGAGCTTGCTGGAACTCAAGCTCTCACTCTCCAGTTCAGAGAAGCAAAATCCACTATCGTTGAGAGCGCTTTTCAGGGGGACGGACAAATGGCATGAATCCAAGTTGAAGGGTTCCTCGGACTTATTACAGCTGTAAGATGACTGTGCGACAAAGCTGTCACTAGACTGGGCTCCATCACTTTCGATTGTACAGATACTGACTTCACTAAGCCATGAACTGATGGAGGAACGTCTGCTGCTGGTAAAGGGATCCTTAGCAAAGGGCACAACAATATCAATATTTACACCAGTAGAAGTCTCCTGTGAGGTATAAGCATCAAACTCATCATTTATGCTACTGATAATACTGACCGGCCTCGAACCCGATGCAAGGGCCTGAAGGGAGCAGTCGCTGTTAAAGCTAATGATACTGGAAGGTCTTCCGTTATCCATAATCCCGCTAATGGATAGTTCTTCCACCACAGTGAAAACAAGCTCATCCTCTCCATTCAGCTCAACAGGCTGCTGCAAAGTCACCGTGGTGGTTAGTATGTCCCGATCAAAACACTTCCCTCTGAACGCTGACCTGAAGCTGTGTACCTCTATCGCACCTGACTGATTCTGGGCATTGCTACCAACCAAGAATGTGTTTCCTACAGGATTTTCCTCAGGTTTGTTTCCCATCTGCTTGCTCATTCCCACAGGAGGAGTCCGAACTGCATTGCCATTTTCCAGCTCCAAATTCTCAGCTTTGGAGCTCGGTGTGTGCTCTTTCTGCTGTGGAGGTGGAGGTGCTGGGCTTGGCAAGGGCCTCTTCATGTACAAGGATTTCTCCTTAATGACACATTCAGCTGTGGCCTTATTCTGCTCCGGATTCCTTGAAGGGCTATACCTTGACGACTGCAGGGAATCAGTGATTGTCTCTCTCTCTCCCTCCAGTATCGAGTCTATTATTTTGTTGTCAGCTCTGCTCTGTGGCTTGGAAAGCTCTGTTTTCAAGTGAGGTGTGCTCTTTTCATGACAATTGCCATTGCCACCCTTTGGTGCAACAGCCTGGAAAGGAAGGTTTTGCCCTTTTTTGGGAGATGCAGTTTCCTGTAGAGCTGGTTTCTTAAATCCTCCAGAAGGAGAGCCAATTTTTTCCTTTATCAGCTTAGACTGTGCATTTTCTGTACCTCCAGGGACTGGACTACAATTGGACACAACAGAGATTTCTCCACAAGCAAATTTGATGGGTTCCTCACTTCCATCAATGCACTCTAACCTTTCTTGCAGTTCAGCAAAAGTGTTGCATTTAAAATGGTCCTTGTCAGAACTCCTACCAACAGCAGAATTGTCTTTACTTCTCTTCTTGTTTAGGGATGGGATTATGGGAACAAACTCTGGAGGACCTTCATTATCTGTCAATTCCCTGTCAGACAAAGCTGCACCATTGGGACCAACATAGATGACAGTATCACAAGACTGTTCACTGCTGGAGGAATAATCAGGATCGCTAGATATACTCAGGACAGGAAGGTCAGGGTCAAGGGCAACAGTTCGTGGGTGGAATGGTCGCAAATGGGGTGGTCTTCGGACATGTCCCTCTTCACATGAGCTCTCTCCTCCAGACGAGCTGGATGCATACTGCAAATGATCAAGAAGGGAAAATTTATTGATATAAGTATTTATATGTACATACAATTGGTGAAAAGGTCAGGCTTGCTATATACTCTGTGCTTCGTGTATACTATCACAACTACATCTAGTGGAAAAATGTTAGAGTGTGAATTAAAATAACAAGGTCACGCTACATAGATTTTACTGTATTAGGAGTAATATAACAATCACACCTTTTCAGATAATTTCCATTAACTATTATGCATTGTCTTTCTGTTTTCTGTTCCTTTCTTATTGGTTTTTAATTAATATGAATAGGAGCTTTTGACATAGTTCCACACATAAGCAAAGAAAGAATACGTGTTCAGAACAAAAAGAAGGGAATTTCAGGATTAAGGATTGGGGGCGGGATGATGGCTCAGTGCCAAGTCATTTGTCAGTTCCTCTCCTGAGCTTTTATGCATTTTGTATTACTTCGTACTGCCGAGAAATCCCATGTTCCCCCACCAAGAGGTTAGGAAAACTAATTTTCAAATGAATTAATTTCTGCTTGTTTGTGAACCAACCTTGGATTTCTTCTTCCTCATTCGGTGGATTCGCGATGCAAGCTGAATGGTGGTGAGAGTTTCCGCATAATTAGCCGGGGAGTCAGAAATATGCGCAATCATAGTAGTTCTGCAGTTGATGTTCCCAAGTGATTCCCTCAACAACATTGTCAACTTGTTGTCCCTGTGTAACAAATGAGAACACTAGGATGGTTTAAAGAAATCACAATCTTTTTTTGCAGATTTTTACACCACAAGCTGTGCTTTCACTCTCACAGGATATATGCATGTATGGTACGTGTAGATAAGAAATATGCTCCTGTTATTTGACTACACTTAAAATGTGTCTAAATGTACACATACAAAGATACCAATATTTCAATTATGTATCTTTGTAGTATGATAAGTCATTTTATTTGTTACTTACACAATTGTAAAACCATTGATTGATTAGTAGTTTAGTTATCTCAGGCTCGTATTACCCAAAAAGCTCACGATTGCTGTATTTTTAGCTAAGCAGACTTAGCACCTGGATAGCTAAGCTCTGTGAGCTCTGTGCAAACGATTTTGATAAGAAAAAAATAAGTCAACAGAAATGGTAAGAAATCTCTAAATAAATACAACGTTAGGTATCAGCAATATATTAGCAATGCCACTCCATCTAATCTATTTTCCATTCTGCCTCCCATGCTCTGCTCTGACATAGCAAATCGGAAGCAGAATTTCTCTCTCAAGGCTCTCATGGTGATGCTAGTCCTCTGCCATGGACAGCAGAGCTGACAAGACAGGTGGCGTTTTGTCTTCTACTGGTCTCCAAGACATCTTCCCAGGGCTCCCTGAAGGCTGCTGCCTATCCTGAGCTGGCCCAAGATGTGGGAACTACCATCATGTCTGCTCACTAAACCATGGTGGTGACGAAGTTGACGATCTGCCCTTCCCTACTGTAACCCATCCATCCTCTACTCCATCCACAAACCCAGCAAGTAGCCCGAGGAAATTCTCTTTCTTCCTAATACAGAAAGAAAGAACACCTGTTTGAGATGCAGCACTAGATAAATATGTGAAATGACATGATTGATAACAACAGCACAAAGTTATAACGCATGAAGACAAGCAGCAATTAAATTTAAGGACTGAAGGCCAAGATCTAGTAAAGGTGTTTACAATGTGGCTGTTGTCCTTCAGCTGGGCTCCCCACAGGTGTGTCTGACATAATATTATTGTCAAGTACACTCCACACCTAAATGTTCACTTCTGCTAAACAAATGTGCAACATGGTGGTCACCTTTTTTTTAATTGAAAAGATGTATCATTCAAAAAGGCACACAGAAATAATAACCTTTGATGACCATACTTGATAAACTCACTAGTATTTTCTGAAATTTCAATGCAATTTTTGAATTTGGAAAAAGGAGAGAAAATCCTATGAAATTTTCATAAAGTTGTTCACTAATGTGCAGCTGGCTGAGATCGGTCTAAATTCCAAACCCAAGAGGAAACAAAGAGGAGGTAGAAAGAAAGAAAACATTTTGGCCAATTTCCCTTGCTTTCTTCAACAGTCAAACTCTCCCCAACACTTCATCCAATTTAAGTATATACCCATATGCATATAATTTTTGGCCATGTAATTAAGAATTTCATGTTACTATGTGACATTTTAAAAGTTGTATGTATGTGTATATCTGTATAGACAAGTAGATGAATAGATATATATATCTGTAATATAGAAGTAACCTTAAAAGAAGATGGACCTGCCTCTGACAGAACTTCCTTTGACTTCATCTTAGGTAAATAGTAAATAGTTGATGCAATTCATTGCTAAAGTAGTATCAGCCACAAATTTAAGATAATGCAGATAATGATTCACTTACTTATATGGCACGTGCTTAGCACCATTAATTAAGGCCAAAATTACATTGCCCAGGGCAGAGAGAGACAGACACAGAGAGCCTCCTCCATCTCGGCTCTTGCTCAGCACTTTTTCACAGCTCCCTAGATCAATGAGATGCAAACGGCTGCGTCCTCCAGACACTACAACAAAAAGGGGAAAAACAGTTGTACATCACGTTCTTGCATGGACTCAAGCCAGACTTGGTATTCAAAATGTATTCAAATGAGGAAAATAATGAATACAGCACGGCATAATGACCAAATTAAATATTAAGGCTAACCAGATATTAGCCACAGCCACCAAAGTTAAAGGTGACTCGACTGGTTTGAGGGTTCAGTTAATTTTTTTTCAAGTTTATTGCAAATTATAGTTTAAACTAACCCAAACCCACGTCATTTAAAAATAAACAACAGCGTAAGAAGATTCATACTTCCTCCTTTTCCACTTTTCTCCATGCGATACTGGTATATGTGAAGAGTAAAAAGCATGTGTGAATTCCTCCTGTCTTCCTCCTCGCATTCAGGTTTGCTGGTACTTCTGGCAGCAATTGCAGCATCAAGGAAAAATGCAGCTTTCTCTGCTGTTGGGGCCCTTAGCTCACTTTGGTTTTGAAGCTTGAATACAAACAAAAAAATGACTAATTAGCGCAGGGGCAATTTTTTTTTTCTTTTTCCCAAACTGGTTAAATCTCGCGGGCACTAAAAGAAACAAATATGTACACCATGGGAGAAGGGCTTATAAATAAAAAGCAATACATTTTTTTTACCGTCTTAAAAGTTGTCATAGTTGTTGTCAGATAAAAGGAAATAAAAAGGCTCAGAAAAATCTATGTTGTGATATCCATTATACCTGGGTTCCACATATTGGATCTTCTCTCAGATAAACCCCGGGAGACTGGCCATCCTGAAGGCTGCCAGTGGCTACTTCAGCTAACAAATCCTTAAGGTTTTCGTCTTTGCCACTGATCTCCACAGCAGATACTCTAACGGAGAACCGAGTCCCAGTTTTTTCTTTACGTTCATTGATTAATTTGAAGAGCCAAGAAATTGCACAGGGGATGATACCAAGGCTTTGTGTGGAGTTATCCTTCCCAATCATTGTAAAAGATTTTCCTAGAATGAAAAGACAAAGATGAACTTAATTCACCTTTCTTGTACAAGACAGCATCCTCTTCATATCACCACTGTACACTACATGCAATGCCAAGTGCCGCACCGATAATAAGAAAAAACAGATGCAAAAATGCAAAGTATTTAATTATTAATCCATTATTATTTATTGAGTTTTTGCAATTTTTGTAACTCAAACCCACAGCAAATTACTGTTAAAAACATCTCTGATCTTTTAATTTTCATTACAATGCACCTATATAAACTTGTTCTTGAATAAACTAATCTGATATTACGTTTTACCTTTCCAAATTAAAACTTACAATCCCAGTGTAGAAATAAATCATGATAAGTTTGCAAAGCTAATTAAAAAGAAATTCTAATCTATTCATATACTCCAGGTTTATTGTTCCAGGAGCTGACAGCATGTAATTACCAGACTGACATAGTAATTAACTGTAACGAATTTGGGAGCTCACCAAGCTTGACATGACCAAAGCAAAATATGCAACCATCTGCACCATTCACAACAGACTGGATTACTTCTGCTACTGTTCCAGAGCATACCTCAGCCTGAAAGAAAGATTAGACAAATAAGTAAAAAAGCACATACTGCTACGTTTTTTTTACCATTCCTCTGTAATGAAATGAATGACTCAATATTTTTGAGGCGTAATATTCTCCCCATTTTTATGGCATCAGTCCTATTATTTTAGTAACTATGCTATCCTAGAAAATAATAAAATATGCTACTACAGCCTAAAATAGTTCTCAATTCTATTAAACCAATTCTCTTGGAATATTGATTCCATGACTAATGTAGCAAACTGAATGCTATCCAACCAGGCTTCCTGCTGGTATAATAGCTTAGCCAAGGCTATTCAGCAACAGCAGCAACTCCACTGAAATTAAACTACTGAAGAGTGCTCACAGGAATTAAAATAGACGGTTATACTGAATAAAATGCATTAAGATCCCTGAATAAGGTTTCATAGTATCCTATTTTCCTCTTCCAGGGGGAACATCACCATCAATGAAGAAAACTTGCTAAAACATTTGAGTGTACTAAAAGCAGTTTATCCCCATCAGTGAAGGTTTCAAATATACTATAAGATGATCTATTAAGTACGGCGACTGGGGGCAGGGGAGCGGGTTGGTGTAAATATGTAACTACAGTGAAATGATAAGGCTCTGTTTGCAGGTGGCATGGCAGCAAGCTTGCCTCGAGCAACGACGTCTACACAAAAGCGGCCGTGCTGGCCAACGTCACCCAGAAACACCACAAACAGGACACCCAACAGGCCCACCACAAGGACCCGAATGAGCCTAGGCCAAACCAGGGATCAACAGCCTGAAAGACTGGTGCCAAAGCCAGCAGAGAAGCAGGCTGTGAAGGGCTACCTTGCAGCAGGGCTGACAAGGAAACGGCCTCAAGTTGTGCCAGGGGATGTTTACATTGGACACTAGGAAAATATTTTACACTGAAAAGGTTATTAAGCATTGGAACAGGCTCCCCAGGGAATTGGCTGAGTCACCATCCCCGGCAGTATTTAAACGGTTGAGTCACCATCCCTGGCAATATTTAAACGACAGGTAGACATAATGCTTAGAGATATGGTTTAGTGATGTTTTTGCCTTCTTGCCAGTGTTAGGTTGATGGTTGGACTAGATGATCTGAAAGGTCCCTTCCAACCTCAACAATTCTATAATCCTACGGAAAAAGTAAGCCACTTCCAGTTCTGGACTAATGTTGAGATAACTCATGTATTTCTGCACAAAGATGCCATTTGAGCTTATGCAGAATCTTAACCCAGCCTCCTGGCATGGCTACCATTGCTTTAGGCACTGATCTGTGGGGGAGGTTATTCTCCATCTTTAAGCTCTTTGCTAGAACTTGGACCTCATAGATATTTTCATATCTCTAGTTGAGAACCCAAAAAACCTAAACAAAATCCTAGGAGAATCTGAGGGTGGGATTTGGAACTACATCTTGTCATGCATCTTTGTCATGCTTTCTCAACATTAATATACCCTTTTCACCTTGGATTGTTTGCGTTTTATTTCTTTCATGAAATCCTAATTTTGTCCAGTTCAACTTGAAGCAGATCTTCATATTCTGCTTATTTTTTTCCTATTTTTAAAGTTGTTTAGGATTTTTTTTTTTCTGAACCCAAGATTTTTCCCAGAAGGGCACTCAGGTGTCCAATCTCATCAAATACACTCTTTTTTTTTTTTTTTACAGGGCAAGAGAAATGCATGCACCACCAGCACCACCAGCAAGATAAAATAATCAGTCAAAAACACAGTATAAATAAAATGGAAAAGGCAAGGAAAATATAAAAGCTCCCTAATTGTTTCAGTACAGCAATCCCATGGGGTTTGCTGTATCTCTTCTCCTAACAACAGTATTTAGTTTAACGTTAAGCACATGTTCATTTGCCATTGAAAGCAGTGGGGAAGGACTTTATTTCAGTGACATCAAACAGGTTAAAACCTAACTGGATGGAAAAGTGATTTTCAAATTGGCTGTGTGTCTTCTTCTAACAAGAGAAAATGCAGGAAGACAATTTAGTCTGCAAATCCATCTCCCCAGATATTACACCTTAATTTTACATCTTGACTAAACTGAAAATGTAAGAATTTACCCACTTATCTATTAATTACCATGTTTTTTCCAGGTATTAAGGCAACTCATTCAAATAAAATCCCCAGAAACAGAAAGAACTCTTAGGGCAATAAAATGCAGTTAGCCATGAGAAGACTCAGGAGGTTTATGCGAGGGACTCCAGTACCTGCGAAGCATCCTGGGGGAAAACTGCATCAAAGGCAAACATCTTTGGGACAGCAACAACGCCTCTCCTGTGACCTGCATTGGAAGGCCCACTTGCCGCTGGATCATAAAACGTGATCTGCTTTTTCCGCGGGTCTACCTTTAGGAAGGACATGGATTCGGATGTTTCGTGTGCTCCTTGAGAGGGACAAATCCTTACCATCACTTTCACCTGCAAGATTCAGAAGGAAGCAACAACTTGAGTTCCCAGCTACAGACGAACACATACAAAGCATTCCTTCCAAACCCACTCCCCCTGCCATGACATGTTCATTTGTAATATTTAGGTGTGTCAGAACAACCGTGGGACAAAACCAGAGCCAGATTTTCCAGCCTGGTTTCCACCCTGGGGTCTTCACTGAACTGACTTTTAAAGGTGCACTTTGTCTCTTCAGTTGACTCTGTTCCAGTTTTACCATTTCAATTTATAATTGTCTGATCTGCAGGTATAATCCACTGTAGGTGTAATGCTAAGCCTAAAGAAAAGGAAACTCTAGTCTTCTACCTTTTAAGTACTTAATGTGACCAAAAGCATAAACTAATCAATCTGAAAATCAGCCTGAATAACCCAGGGCTCAAAGAGCTCATGCATTCAAACTGAACTAAATCTAGAACCTTTCAATTCCTGGTTCATATTCTTCTAATAAAAAAGTGCTTCTCTTAGAGCCTTCCCAGACAGAAGCCTTTATGCTGTCATTGCTAGGCTCTTTGGTGGTTAGTTGCAGATTTAATGGGAAAGGAGGGAAGGGAAAAAAAAAAGCATTAGAAGGTCAAAAAGCTTGAAAAGAAACCACTCACAAAGTGCATTTCTATAGCAGCATTGAAAATGCCAATTTCCCACACATGGCATTTTAAGACAGCATTTCTTGAGAGCTCAGACATGTTGGCTGTGATTCCCAAAGCAGCTTATGCCAAGTGACTGGGTCTCACTAAAGTTCAGCAAAGGCTGCACACCTGCTTCTTTTAAGCTTCCTGGAAATCATACTCTCACTTTGAAAAACTGTGAAATACTGCCTCACACCCACTTATGACCATTTATCCTTAAGAAATGCTCCCAGGTCAGAACCAGCGTGTTTTATACACCTTGTGCTGAAGTAAATGCCTATTACAGGCGCAGTGAATCACTTTGCCAGTCTTCAATTCCGCACTGCTCAGCAGATCAAACTTCAGAGAAAAGCAACGCTTGGCCAGAGTGACTTTTCATGGCCAGCATGCAATGTTTCAATAACAAGCTGAACAGCAGCATTATCTCCTTATCCAACTACCAGACCACTTTCCCAGCACCAGTGTCAACCATTTAGTTTCACTGGGTGAAGATTCTCCATGGCTGTAATGACTGCAGCCAGCAGAGCAGGAACAAATTACACCTGTACTCCTCAGAGCACCCATGAGGAGCTTCGTCTGCTGTGAGGCAACTACTGACTCACAAAACACCCACTCCTTTTACAGCCCCTGCACCTAATTTGGAGGGGGAGGTATAGATAGTGACCCCTCTGCTACAAATCACCAGGTGAGCCCTCCAAACAGAGAGAGTATGCAGTCCCTTGCTAGCCTGAGTCAGGTTCATCTCTAGCTCTGTGCTGGATGTTGCAAGGAGAAGCCAGGTTGGAAAGCATCCATCTCTGATAAAGAATGATCCTCCTTTTCAGTAACTTTTTCTTGCTAAATTTAACCTTAAATCCGCCAGAACAATTTGACTCCTATTTGCTATGTTCTAAGAACATGTTTTCGTTAAAATGGTGTGCGCTTATTATATTGACACATCATTTGTGTTTTTACATTAAAAAATGTGCTTTGCAGCCAGCACTTCCCCATCACCCCTGTATCCAGCGAAATAATGACAAAGGAAGAACCAAAGCTTAAAAACCACTTCAGCAAAGCACAGCGTGGGAGAGGCAGGTAACGGACAGAGATCAGAGTAGGCTGAGCCACCCTCTAGGACTGCCCTTCGTACCAGGCGAGATGACAAAGGTGATGGCAAACACACCAACACCCAGTGGGTGCAGGTGAAATGTAGTGTCTGAGCCAGGGTCACCCACGGCAGACAGGTGGGTGCAGCAGGAAGCCCCATCCCAAACTGTCCCTGCCCTTCTCAGCTGGGGAGGGTGGGTAGTTTGAAGATCTGTTGGAACGGGTCCAGCGGAGGACCACGAAGATGATCAGAGGGATGGAGCATCTCCCCTTTGAGGACAGGCTGAGAGAGTTGGGGTTGTTCAGCCTGGAGAAGAGAAGGCTCCCAGGAGACCTTATAGCAGCCTTTCAATATCTGAAGGGAGCTACAGGAGAGCCAGAGAGGGACTCTTTGTCAGGGAGTGTAGTGACAGGACAAGGGGCAATGGTTTTAAACTGAAAGAGGGGAGATTTAGATTAGATTTCAGGAAGAAATTCTTTCCTGTGAGGGTGGTGAGACACTGGAACAGGTTGCCCAGAGAAGCTGTGGCTGCCCCATCCCTGGAGGGGTTCAAGGCCAAGCTGGATGGGGCTTTGAGCAACCTGGTCTGGTGGGAGGTGTCCCTGCCCATGGCAGGGGGGTTGGAACTAGATGATCTTTAAGGTCTCTTCCAACCCAAACCATTCTATAATTCTATTATTCATTCAGGTCCTCAACTGTCTCATTTTTCCAGCTCCTACTTTCTCCAGGAGCTAAGCTGCACACTGACATCCTTGCACAATTACTCAAGCATCCTCACAGAAAATATTTTCCAGAAAATGGCTATAAAAGCTTTTCCCCAACGTTTTTTTTCTAAACAAAGGGTTAAGAAATAACCGATCCCCACCCAATATACACTGCAGGAGACTCCAGCAAAGGTAGCAGCAAATTCTTCCACCTATTGACTCAAGCAGTCTCCCAGTTCCAACACTTCCTTTTCTTTCCCCTTTCACAGTGATATGAATATGAAAATACAGTCCCAGAAAATAAGCGAACCTTAGAATAAATGAAACAGCTGCTTCAAAAGCCAAGCACAGAGGTGATACACTCAAGGCTGTTTCCCCATAAAAGCTCCATGAAGCCAGCTTTGTGCATTAGCCTGCTAGCTCAACCTTGACATGCTACCAAGGTGCTCAGAATAATAACCTCCCCCAGGGAAAAAAAAAAACAAAAAACAAACAACAAACAAACCTAAATATATATATATAAGTACAAATGCCCACTTCAGGGTCACTTGATTAAAATGAATTTTAAAATATATCCAGCTTTCAAAGCACTTCTCTAAACAGTCCTTTCTGTTCTCTCCTCTACCTATTATTACTGTATAGCAGCCAGAGCTTGGAAAAGAGGAAAACTGGTTTGCTCCTGACCTAAACAGTGAGTTGCTCCCCCTAACACAAAGATAGCTTCACGCCCACAAAACCCTTGTGTGTCAAAATCAGCTTCTTGAGACCCCCTCTCTGAAGCAGGAAGATACTAAAATAGCTTCTCATAATGGATCAGATCTGAAACGTAACAGGCCTCGAGGGTCATCTTCATCTTTACAGTGGAAGTAAGCTTTCAAGAAAAATGGGAGGGGGAAGAGAAAAGCAGCTCAAGGGAGTTCCTCTTTTAGTGTTTTGTGTATAAAAGCTGATTTGCAGAGCAGAAAAACACTGATTTCAAATTTAGTTTCTCTGCTCACTAAATCTATCCGTTAAGTGACGCCTGCCAGAACCTGGAGGGTAATAACGTGTCACACTCATCCACGATGACTGAGCCAGACTCTGACTTCACTCGGAAATGAAGCAGAAATGCTCGTGAAAGTACCAACAAGGACAAAGATTACTCAAACGTATCCCTTTGCAAGAGCAAAAACCAAGTGCAGGCAGATCCTGGGCACACACACGCTTCCAAGTACATAAAAGAAAGGTTTGGTGTTACGCTATTTATTCTTCTTACAATTCCTCCCCCCCTGTGTTTCAGGACCAATCTCAAGTGACAGGTTTTTATTCTCAGCTCTGAAGTTCATCCCCGTACTCTTCTGGGATGGAAGTCTTCTACTGCAGAAAAAGCAGCGTACCATAGAGGCAGGGTGCTTCCTGCCTTAAGGATCAACTTAACTGCAATAACTCTAATTGCAACTTAACTGCAATAACACTAATTGCAACTGCAATAACACTAATTTCAGGTCCGCTCGGGATCACACCCTCTGCAGGGTTGGGGGAGGCTTATTCAACACTATGTCCAGCTATCCGGTGGTCAGTTCCAACTGCAGTGGTAGCAGCTGCTGGTAATGCTTGCACAAAGCGAAGAAAGCACAAAATAAGGAATTCAGAAGAAAATTAATGAAAAAAATGGAAGAATAAGACAGTTCTGAAAGAATAAGAACAGGACTTGGAGGAGGGGGAAGGAAGAGAAAGCCAAAAGGACTGGTGAGGGTGGGGAGAGAAAGAACACAAAAAAGGAAAGACAATATAAATATGGCAATTCCAGAAAAGTCATCTCGGGCTCAGGGTACCTCTGGCCTGACCACTTCTAGACTCCTTAAGGAGACCTAAGGTGGCACATCCTTCTTGTGATGGGGGTGACCCTTCCTGCTAGAACTGGGGATTTTCAGTGACTCATTTTTTTGCTCCCTTTTCATATATTTCTTCTTCAACATCACAGAAAGGTGTAGAGCAAGAAAAAGAATTACAAGTGGAAGATTATAATTATCAAGGACATGAGGATTTTTACATAGACATTCATGCAGACATTAAATATTGGATAAAGGCTCCATTTTAATGAGGATGTTGATAGAAAAAAAGAGGATAGATTTATATTTGAGTTCAATTTCTGCAAATAAAAGAAACACAAACATCATAATACTTGCACATCGTTAACATTTTCTTCAGTGCCTGAAGACAGCCTAAATGATGCCAGCCATTGAAGTATCTCATTAATTAACTGACTCTAATCTGGTGGGTTTTGTACACTGGGGGTTAACTCTCAGCTGCTGAACTTTCCAAACTCATGTTTCTGCAGGAACCAAGAGGTCAGCAAAATTGCTGAAGGAAACTCTATTAAAATCAAAACTGTTAGCGAAAAGAATATGGCAAACACATCCTGAATATGCCATTTAAAGATAAAGAATTTTAAAAAGTAAATAAACAAGCAGATAATTTGGAAAAGTCCCAGAAATGGGTGGCATAAGGTCAGAGGCCCACTCAACCAGCACAACAGTGGGTGCAATTTCAACCTTCACTGGCGAGGATGGGACAGTAATTCACAGCAATCAAGGAACTTTATTTTTGTTTCTTTTTAAAGTTTATTTGTCTGTCAGCCTACAGTGGAAATCAGGGAAAAGAAAGTCTATAAAGCTTGCAAGCTAGAATTCATTTGCTCCAGATATGTGAGGGCAAACCCAGTGGATGGATGCTACGGCATAATAACAAAAGTCATACCGCACTTTTATGCGCGCGTAAAGAATTTTAAGGTAGACAAACTGGCAAAAGGTAGATTTCTGAATAAAATGGAGGAGGGAAGTCCCTTGTATGCAGGATAATGACCACGTGGAGGACTACGGGGCTAAAGGCCATACAGTTTAGAAACACCTGATGAGACCACTAGAGAACCACAGAACCATATAGTACACTCAAATATCAGTAATTTGTGGAAGTCTGAGCCAAAACTCTAGACCGTGACATCTTGAACCCTTATGAAAGTCAAATAAAGATATATAGATGCAAACTTAACAATTCTGACCTAAACAATTCTAACCTGACCGGGGAGTCACAGCAACCAAAACAACAGGCTGGCTGCAGGAACAGTCAAGATCATGCTAAACATGAAGTGTATGTCAGTGTCAGAAAGCAGGTTGGGAAAAAGTAAGAGACAGACCAAAAAGCCGTGAAACCCAAATTTCAAAGCAACCCTCTGACATGAACGTGAGACTGATGGCCAGAGGCAAGCTAGCAGTTTTGTCTAATACAGACCATATATTTTGGATATGACGAATTGAATAGAGCGGCGGTAAAGTCATGCATCAAGGAACACAAAACTCCTCCAAGACCAGTGAGGCATGCATCGTGTCCCAGAAGAAATCACATCCAAGGCTGAATTTGTAGAGAAGAGAGCCAGTGATAACAGAGAGAATGACACAATCCTATATAATTTTAGACAGAAACATCCAGGAGACTGAGACAGTTTCACATTGATTATTACTCCATAATTAAAAGAGATGGAAAGGCTATCAACTCTGGGACCAAACGAAGGAGACGGACAGTCTCACACTTAAAGAACCAGATAGTTTTAGGAGCAGAATCCAAATCATCACAAACCTCTAGTACATATTTTTGACGATGAATACAAAAAGACCTAAATATATAACAGAAAGTTGGTCATTCATCTTTCAGTAGAGCGAAGAGTGTCAAATTCTCCATGTGGTGTAATTTGGGGCTGACACGTAGACAGAGAAGACTCCACTAATTCACTAAGTAATGACTAGACTCCATGGCATTTTGCATGCTGAGGAAATTAAGGCCCTGACCCAGCCAAGTATGTTAGCACAGGCATAACTGTAACATATGGTACCTCCTTTGAAATCAGTGGATGTGCAGTGTTGATGTGTTTATAGTGATGCTTTGTTAACATTTGATGCTTATATAGTTGTCAAGTTTCAAATTAGAGAGAATGAGAAGGAACAAATAGAAAGAATGAATTTAAAAGCATGTCAAATTTTAGAATACACGCGCTCAAGCCTTTTTAACAAAAATAAATTCTGACTTGATCTGTCTATATTTTGGGAAAGTCCTGGCACTATACTGGAACCCGTTCTAAAAATGCTGGTCATATTCTGTGTTACAGCAGCATCATAATCCCTAAATGAACAAACAATTTGGTCTTTAGCAATAAATGTCATTATATCAAATTTGAATGGACACTAAATATTCCCTGGAAACACACATCCTTGACAGACATCGTGCAGCCAGGAAGTTAATTTTGTCCAATGTTCACAAAATGGTGTGTAACAGCGGGTTAATTAAATAACTATGTTTAGACACCCACCATTCTGAATTAAGATTTCTCAGCAAGAAATTATAAAGAATTCACATTCAGTTGAATAAAGACCACTTTCCAATGAAATCACTTATTTTTCAAATACAGTGTAAATCAAATTACAAAAGTCCTAGTTCAGAGCCAATATTTTTCATGGATTTAATTGTAACTGACAGATATATAACCCTTGCTAAATTGGTTTACTGTGGGTAGTTCTTACAAGCCTTTCATATACTGCCACTACCAATGGATGGCAAATTTATATGCAAAATTGCCATGCTAGCATAGACCATCTAGCTCCCCTAGGAGGACCTACAAAAAAAAAAAAAAAATCACTTCTGTATTGTAGTCTATTAAAGAAGAATTGATTCTTTACTCCCAGGAGACAAAGAAAACTATTTCATTTTTAAAGGTGAAAACAAAGTGGAAGAAATTTTGTATTGTTATCTAATTTTTCCACTTTTTTGTTTAAGCAGTTCAAGGGATTTCGGCAGGGATGTATGCACCTTGGATGATATGGGACTACATACATAGATAGAAGAGCACTTAGTATGATACATGATTTATATCAGAACTAACATTCTAGTCATTAGGAAACAAGCAGCAATAAAGATGACAAAATTAAGTACCTATTTGTTATCCGTCATCAAACCGTCGTAAGAACCAGTGAATGGGACACACAGCACACTTAAGAAAACCCTGCATGATCAGTAAATCATATTAGCAGTACCTTAGCTATGGCTTGGTAAAGCATAAATGAAAGTAAATGTCTAAAACACATAAATGGAGACCAATATGAATATACCTGTCCAAGAAACACGTCTGACAATTCAGGTTCTCTTTAAACACTCCACTTCAATTGTCTCACATAGGAGGATTCTGTCATTCTAACATAAAAAATTGACAGGATCCTTGGGAGAGACAAGCACTTAAAGTTGCTGTTGTAAGTGATGCAGTATTATAAAGAATGAGCTGAATAGAACCCCAGAAAAAACATTTTGCATGAAAAAGGCTTCCTACCATGCTAAAGAAAAATAGCAAATTAGAATGCTACACAGCAGCCACTGTAAAAAGGATGTCTTTTTTAATACCACAATATGATAAATTATCTTAAGTAGCACATTAATGTCAGAAATTGAGCATAATCTAACTTCTTTCCAGTGACAATATTAAATGGCTTTCAGACGTCTTTCCTACTATTCTGACATTAAATTTAATAACACCCAGAGAGACCACAAAAATGATTCAGCTACAAGAATCATACTGTACTGGATCATTGCCTTTTAAGTAGGTTTCAGCTAAATGATTTGGACTCTGATGTTTTTGGCACATTCAAGAAAAAGGTATGAAATTTGCTACCTAACATTTATCAGTAGTGAGCATAATTCCTTTCAGTATCCAGTTCGCATTGATAGCAGAATTCTCCTTTGTGCATGATAGTTTGATTATTGTTGATTATATGAAAAACCAGTCCCAGATAGACCTACTGCTCTAAATTTTTTATTTTTTAAAAAAAAAACACACTTTTTCCTGCTTGGTATTCCTGAACACGGGCAAACCCTCCAAGCACCTGTAAGAGTGTATAAAATTTTGCACTCTTAGTAAAGAAAACCAAGCAAAAGGCTTAATTAAAGATTTCTATCACACAACATGTCCACACACTCCTGCTAAAATTATTGTAAGGGGAAAAATTGGTATTTGTGAAATGTAAAAGAAATTAATAAGACATTTATTTCCCACCTTTCAAGGGAGTACTTGAAATAATGAGAAATTATAAATAGAAATTGCAGAAGACACGTATAGCTCTCTGCTGTAGTAAGTCTCTAACAACAAATGTATTCAACCATAAAAAGTCATATAGCAATTTCACCACAGCAGAACTGTATGATATGCATGGAGACGGTGATGTGAGACTAAGAACAAGTTTCAGTCTCGGGCTCAAACAATCAATAACTGACTTCAAGTGCAAGAACTGGCCAACACAGTCTTTTCGCATTCCTGCCTCCTGCAACAGTTCTGACAATGCACAGTTATTGCCTTTGCTACAGTCATACAGCCAAAAACAAGAATTCAAGCCTCTTCGCTTCCCCAAATGTCAATCGGGCTCACAAGTTCAAGACAAGGTCCCACAAACAGGAACAGGACCCATCAGCTGGACTAATTCCAGTTCTAGTCACCACAGAAACACCACAATAGTCTTGATGCTGCCTATGCTCAATTCAATCAGTTCCTTAGATTCAAATGTCCCTTACCCCAATTCAGAATAATTCTTACTCATATGTTTAACTTTGAAACCAATGAAAAGGACTTAATGCAGGGGGAAACCCTCCACCGAATCAGTTCTTTAGCTACAGGGAGTTTCTTTGGCAGAAAAAGGCAATAATCATGGTAGGTCAGCTTTGGAAGCACACATCAAATAAGGAAGTTAAAATTCCAGGTAAGGGGGTTGATTTGTTTGGTGAGGTCTTTTTTCCAAAGGTTTAGGCTTACTGGGGTCCAACTCTGTACCAGCAGCAAAACACATATAGCTGCTGCCTCTTCTACACTGGAGTCTTAGGATCAAGGTCTCCCCTTACTCTGCCACAGCCATAGCTCCCCTAAGATAAGGTATTTTAGAGATATATCCACAGGGGAGGAGGTGAAATCTTTACACTCCTTCAGTTGTTACCATCCTCTATTAAACTTCTTTAAAGATATTACCTCAAGAAAGAAGGCCAGTAAAGAACAAAACATCAATGAGCCCCTGTTATTTAAGCATTATGAGCCAGAAGAGGAATTTATATCATGTACTGTTAGATAACTAAAGTTGCTTAATCTTCTTGCCTCCTGAACAGTCAATAAAGCATTTCTTGAGAAGCTCAGACTCACGATAACAAACCTAATGCTGTAGCTTCCATGATGGCTGGTAAAATGGGTTTCGGTCATGCCTGATTTCCTGACAGCTTATCATTTGTGTATGCATAGTTAGAGCTCCTCTTCTTATGCGCATTACCCTGTGTTAATCAATACTACAGTTCATCTGCCTCTTTATCCACCCAGTAACTTCAGTGCCATGAGATCTTTTTGCAAGTCTTCACAGTCAGCTTTAGCTTTGGCTACTCTGAATATGCAGCTTCACCACCTCATCCAAACCACTTAGGAAGGCACGGAACAGCACAGACCTCCATATGACACCACTGCCAACTTTGCTCCAGTGTGAAATTCGCCCTCTTGTTTCCCACCAGTTATTAAACCACTAGAGAATACATGACAGCTTAGGGTTTTTTTTAAGAAACCTAGGTCAGGGGACTTGTCAAAAGCTTTTTTTAAAAAGTCCAAATACACTATCAACCACACTAACCCTATTCAAATGCTCGCTGACTCTTCCACATAACATATGCTTTCCACCTGTAAAAGCTTCATCAACTGATCCCTACTATATTCCATTAATCCTGGCCTGTTAATTTCTATTTTTATTATTGTTTCAACCACTCTGCCTGGTTGCCTGGTCTGAAAGTCAGCCTTACAACAATATACTTCTAAATTCCTTCCTTTTTTCCCTTTTGACCCCAAACTGACATCACATTTTCCATATTCCGTTCCTGTGTCTCTTGTAACATATTAAACACCAGCTAAAAGACAACCCTGAGCATCAGTGGGGTGGGAAAATGTTAAGAATTACCGTCACAGGGGAAATACAGAAAGCCACTTATCTTGGTCATTGTAAATGTTTCAACATGTACTTTGCTCTAATCTTCCAGCAGATTTACAAAAGAAACAGGACTACCCAGAGTGTGTCACTACAGGTAATAAATAGTCACCGTAGTATTCAGGCCTTACTCACTTGAAATAAAGGGAATTTCCACACAGTTGACATACGATTCACCTCTTCAGCTTTTCATAAAGTGAGCCACATTGCTCTCACTGAAGTATCTTGGACACTTCATGGGTTTTCAGTTTGTTACTCTAATTTTCATTCTAACACAACCTATACTCTTCTCCTTAAATTTTATCTCTTCAGCCCCTTCACAGTAAGAAAAGACAGGTTTCTCTATGGAATCCTGTCCTGCTCTGAAAGAAGTCATTTGACAAGAAGGGAATTAAAACTTGTCGAGCTATCAGTGCTCAGAGAACTCAACCCCTTGAGGGGAATAAGGACTGGTCCTCGATGGGTCATTCTCAGCTTAGTAAAGTGAAGTTAGGTGGGAATTAGCAGCCCACCAGCACTGCTACATTCTTGTCTGTACAGCAGAAACCAGCAAGGAACCAGTCCTCCACATCATAACTAACCATGAAAGACAAAACAGCAGCAAGCCAGGAGATGAGGAAGAAAAAGGCTGCCCCACCAATTGCTTAACCCACCATAACCACACATTAATAATAGGTTGAGGGACACCACTGACATGGGAACAATCACACAAACCAAGGAGAGCATCAGCCACAGATGCTGCGGTAGGAAAAAGTGACTCCAGAATCCACCACTGATTCTGTCCCCTATGCATATCTTGTACTTATTATTGGACAGGCTGCAAGAAAAAGCCATGGAAAAAGACAACCAGGAGGAGTGTAAAGTAAAAGCTGTTACAAGAAGAGGGACTGAAGTTAACAGAGGACCACAGCACATCTGCCAGTGTTTGCTGATTCTTCTCTCGGTTGTTATAATATTCATCCTCATAATAAGGAGCCTTAAAGCTAGCAATTAGCACACCCCATCACCATTTGGATGCTCTAGATATTAACTCAAGAACTAAAAGGTTGACTTAATTATCGGAGAGCTCTTCTCTGCTCCAATACAGGAATCTTCCAAATCATGGTCTCCAAGTACACGGCAAAAGGACACAGCTGGAGCCCTGGGCCCAAAAAAACAGTATCTTCAATGATGTTTTCAGCTGAGAGCTAAACAACGGAGATCTTTGAGGGTGACCAGCAGCTTGTTGATCCATAAAGGCTGGAAATTCTTGGTGTGGTGTGCCAAGCAGGAGAGAAATATATACATGTTGGAAACTATATACACGTTGGAGAAGCTCACACAGCTGAGCAGCAATGCTGCTAAAGGTCCTGCCTTGGCATTTTGGTAGAGATCTTCCCTTCAAAAGCCTTCAGCTGTGCTGACTAATGAAGAAAGTAGGTAGACCACATGATCCAAAGCATATAATCTCCTGCCATCTGGTATAATGATCTTGATTAGATCTTTGTTGATCTGTTTGAAGCACCCAATAAACCAGAGCTTTCCACGAGGCACATAGTCATGCTGGTAAGCTCCACCGGCCATCCTCAAAGCATAGGGAAAAAGCTCAAGTCTCATAGCTCCACGTAAATGCAGGCACACAAGTGCAAGGAGGTGCAAAGACAATTTTATTGAGCTGCCAGCACAAGGAGACACAAACATGCTTTAAAGGTCTTCCTAAGGCAAAGAACCTCAGAAATGCCATGCTCCCTGTTATTCCTGGTGCCACAGACAAGTGCTAAACCTCAAGGAAAAGAGGCAGGCACAATAAATGGGCTCTGCTAAAACACACATATAGAAAGGCTGTCCCTTAGCAAACCCTCTTCCACCTGAGAATCTCTAAATCACTGTGCCAGCTTTGCTGTATTCCATCATTTAATACTACATCCTCTTTTCCAACACACTGGAAAACCAGGAGAAGAAACCACATTTTCCACCTGCTTAGAATAGCACCAATTACTCCTTTGTTTTCCATTTAGTACAAACTTACTGGCTTAAGAAATAGAGTGAACAACAGCATCAGCTATAGGCATTTAGGCTGACAATCTCGTTATGTTAATGCTGATTTGTATGGTTACTCAAGGTGCATATTTTAGCTCTCCTGTGCACACTACATACTTCAATTCTATCTTCAAAAGCTAATCTCTTGTAACCTATGTAAATAAGTATTCAGACTCTGCTGTGTGGGTGATTAAACAGTTATAAATATGAATAAAGCTCTAAATAATTTGGTTGTATTTTAATTAATTTTAAATAAAATTAGCACGAATTTTACAATTTGAAAGGTGCTGTGTTTCCGAAGTTGGAGAGGCATCTATTTCGCTCCTGCTACTGCATTTCCATACTCCTGATTTACAATGACATGTGAAGCAGAGGGTAACAAAGCCCACCACGACGTATCTCCTTAACCTCAAGCCAACAGGCAGCATCAGGGGCTGAGCCTTGCTGGCAACGCAGAGACCACTTCTGTCCACCCAAGGTGAAGTCTGCATGTGCGTTGGTTTTGGACCAGGGATGCCAAAGGAAAATTTGTCTCTTGCTTTAATAGAGGGAAAGACAAACCAGCCTTTGCCAATGTTGCTGCTAGTGATGTTAACTGGCTTCAAGGAAGCCAACACTCTAGCACTGAATGTGCTCTGAGGCTGCCAACTCTTTCCAAAGCCAACAGGTGATAACAGCTCTCAGGCACATTCCAGCAGTTGTGGCTATTTCTCTACCCCAAGACTTTTCCCTTGAGTCTATCCAACCCTGTACTAGGCTGAAGGCTTCCAGCCCTGTTAAAATTCATCCAGAAAACTACTACTTTAAAAAATTGAAATCCAAAGTTACCTTTCCAATGCCAGGGTTGTCCTTGATTTTGGACACGGCTCTCAGAAGGCATGGTGGTGCTGGGGGAGGACAGAGCTGCAGGATGCCACTAAAGTTAGTAGCATAAATAGAGAAGTCGTGTGTGTGTGGCAGGGGCGGATGGTATTTCTTTCTCTTCGAAGACAGGTTAAGCTTCTGTGCTGCTCTGTATAAAAGTAATAGCAAGAAAGGACAATGTTACTATGTGTTAATGGGAATGTGGACCAGACAAACAGATGCTCGTTGTCATCACTGCCTGCTTAACAAATCAAGTCATTGCGTTCTAATCTGATTTCACAAGGACAAACCATCAGGAAGGATGAATAGAAGGAAATATGGGTAGAAAAATTACTGGCAAAATATTCCGTTAATTTCTCCCCCAACAGAGTTTCAATTATAATCTAACTTTCCCCTCTTTCCCCCAACAGCTTGACAGCTGAATCCTAAAATGCTAAAATCTCACTGACGTAATAAAAAGCTGAAATAATCCCCTTGTCACTGGGAGGACCAGATGGACTTTGCTGGTGATAACATTATGAAAGTGCTTCTTTGTACTCTACAAGTTAGTCAAGGCAGAGGATAACACTCCAAGTCAGCTGAGCTCAAGATCCTCTCTTGTTGGCTGCACTGAAAATCCTTAGATAACAGAGAATTTCCTTCAAGACAGATTGGTTTTTCCTCCTCAATTCCATTCTTTCACATTAAAAGGAAAAGCTATTAAAAAGACATGCTTTAATGTGCTGAATGATAATGATCCTGCTTTTGAAATGCAGAATTTCAAAACATAAAAGATGAAGGAAAAATTAAAACATACAATTAAAATTGTAACATTCTTCCTTGTGAATAAAAATAGGAACATAATCAGTTTTCTGCTATTCCCCATCAGCAACACCAAACAGTATAGGAAGAAACAAAAACAGAAATTCGACTCTACATCAAAACCCACATGGGAAAAAAAAAATACCACCCTGCAGAATGAAGTAGAACAAATATGTGTGTTAGCAAGCACATGCTGGGCAACTGCGGATGGCAGCGAGGGTGAAATCTCAGCTCTGTCAAAGCCAAGAATAAGACACACATGATCTGACCCCAAGACTTTTGGTAGATAGACCACCCACAGATACATATCATAAAAGCATCCAACATGCTGTCTTTTAACATTACTATGAATGATAGTTAAGCCAGAAAAAATGCAAAGTGTTACACTGCCAGCACCTGTGGGCAACCTGAGACCACGCTTACTGATGCCAACAGGTCTTCTGGGGACAAAGTATTACTCTGGTCCATGCTTGCAACATTAAGGCACTTTGGCCAAATTAGTTTACAAATACGTGGCGACAAAAAGTCTCTGTATACAATGGCTACTTTATATATTCATCCTGTCTTTCAGCCCAGATTAAACTGGTAGTATAAGCAAAAGACATAAGGAAAAACTAAGGCAGTGCTTTGCTGGCATACCTAAGTCAGGGTAAATCTAGACCCTCTAACCTTGCCACGAATCTAGGCATCAGGCAGCCTCAGAGTCAGCTTAGCAAGCTGATCAGAGAAGGAGTCTCTTCCTTTGCTTGTATTTATGGTAGGCCAGAAGCAAAAACCAACACTGAGAGCAAAAAGGCTGCACAGTTTCTTCCAGCAGCACCATTTCCTTCAAATGAGTTACAGTACAAAGAACTGGTTGTACCTGAGGAGCAAAACTACTCACTTGGGTCAAGATCAGACAGCTAGTTGTATGAGTGGGAGGACTCTCAATACAGACCTCCAAAATTCCCAGTCCTACGTTCTATATTCCCAAACTTGTATGTTAAATCCCTGGACTTTTTTACTTCATCAGCTTCTAGAGATGCAGACCCCCTATGTTCTTCCTTCTCTCCCTACACACACTGCAGTATTTAGAAAAAGACAAAGACTCATGTGATGAAAAAATAAAGCTCTAGTTCCAAACTCAGAGGGAGCCAGAAGCCACTGCCTTGTGAGGGATAAGTTGGACTTTTGCCTCTGAGGAAAGAAGCAGCTTTTGACTCCTGCTGCATCCTGAAACCAGCAGGAACCGCATCCCACAGTGAAGCAAAACACTACAAGCATGGGTTTATACAGAACCTCGGGTTTTTAGTAGTAATGAGAACTGACTTAACTGCCTAAATCTCAAGTTCCCTTGCTAATACCTCATTCAGTATGAAAACATATGCCTGGAATAGGACACCAGGCAAACAGTTGCACAACTTTGCTACGGCTGCAGCTGCACATTAGAACCGTAATGTCTCCCAAATTATATGCAGCTTTATTGTGCAGAAAAGAGTCTCTACCTGTTGGTACTCTCATTGTCAAACTCAAGACAGTCATTACCTTCCATCTCCAAGTACCAATTAACAACTGTGGTTATTATTTAATCATCTTGTTGATTAATATGAAAGATAATGTTTGTTTCCTTGTTTACATGCTATGATCCCTTGTTGAAATGATAAAAACTTCTCAAGAGAATGTCTTCAAAGTGCAATCAAGATATACATTAAATCCTGATGAAATAATTATTCCTTCAATAGATCTGGCTGAAGGAGCTCCTCTGGGAAACATATGGGAAAGAGAACGAGATACAAAGGACAAATTTACTCAGGAATTGTGTACTCAAGCATCTAAGCACTAACAACTCAATGAGTAAATGGATCCAAAAAAAAGGTCAAGATAAGCAAAACATATAAACAAATAAACAGAAAAGTCAGCCTTTTTAAACTACAGCATCTCTCAGAATAGCTCAGTAACGCGGTTTTGGACCATTTCAAAAAGCAGATCGAAGATATCAAATCCATTACTAGCTGTCTTAACTTCTCCACCAAGACAAAACAGCTTTCAAAGTAATTCACTTCCAACAGTATTCACACACTTTCTGCATCTCCACTGTTCAAAGGACAGTGCCATATGCTAGCTAAAGCAATTAACTGCTACAATGCTGATAAATCCTCTTCCTATGAGTCTGGAGTGCCACAATTTTACTAAGAAATTTGGCAGAGGGACTGCTGATGTCCATGCAAGATAACAGGAAACTGAAAAAGCAGAGGAACTGGAGTAGCCATTGTAGAAAATAATCAGTGCTTTGATGGGCAACAGGCCAACTGCACAAATAATGATGTACGAGGTTCACATTTAAAAAGCATCTCTTCTCAGGTAGCCGTGCACAAAGCTTAATTACAACCTCTCTGTGTTTGAATGCAAGAATTACTTTGCCCAGCATTAAAACAAGGTTGTTTCTGGAGTTGGAACACCACAGACATCTTTTACCTGCAGTATCAAACAGCTCATTGGGTTTGTTGGGTTGTTCATGTTTTTTTGAACAAAGAAAAGTTAAGGATCTGACGGAAAGAATAGGGCAAGTTAGGCAAAACGAAACATCCCTATCAAACTGTAGATTCTGAATATGAATTTAAGTAATTGTTATCCTCAGCTCCTACAAAAAGCACAATCACTTCTTTACCTGCTACAAAAGCCAGCTGAGCAGCTGCCTTCATATGCTTTGCTTGGGGTCCTGGACTGGTCCAGGCAAAGAGCACCACATAAGGACATCAATCCTTACGCACATCTTGCAGCACCAGCAATATACTTGGTGGCATCCCAGCCAAGTACTCATTAGGCCAAACTATAGGCCAGGCTGGTTTGGACATGGGCCCAACTAAACTAAAGAAAATCCAACTTCACAAAATTCCTTACTTAGTAAAATTCATGAGAGTATGTATTCACAGGCAGCCGCTTCTGAGACGCTCCAGAGTGCTGGATTTATTGCAGTCCTTATCCAACAACTCATTAATGAATTCACACCTAAGGTTTGGACCCTTTTTTTCTCTAGTATTCCTTTTCTCAGGTGGATTTGTCCCATGAAGACAGGGAAGGCAAAGCTCTCACGGATTGTGCCCTTTTTGCTTATCACCAGAAAGACAGAAGATGGGCTCATACCAGATCACTTTCTGCAGGAGCCTAATTAGGTGCCATGCCTATTTCCTGATTTGCTTCTTTTTCACAAATTTAATCTTGCACAGGAGGTCATCGCATCCATCTTCAGCACCACAGTGGCTGTCTGACCTTCTCCAATATCACTTCTCTTTCCTCACAGGGAAAATTATGACCTTTAGGGAATATGATGCAAAACTTAAGTGTTACAGTCATTTGTTTTTCTGGGCATTTTACAAGCATTTTGTCACAGCTTTGACACAGATGTATGCTTTCCACCTACCTTCGCTTTCCCCATTCAGCCTCCACCAAGCGGTTTTCTACAAAAAATTCTTGCAAGGGAAACTAAGATCCACACTCTTATGCCTCTCTTCCAATTAAAGCATGAGAGACACCCATATATATTATTTTTACCTCTGGCCGTGAGATCTACTATCTGCGTTTTGCTTAACTCTTTCCATCTTTAATAGAAGATGTCTTTTAAGATGCTCTGGAGAGTTCTTTTCTCATAGCTCGGTGTCACGGTCGAAAATAAAACTAATATATGGCACATGCAGGGGCACTCAAATATCAAATGACAAGGGACAGTCTCTAACCTGCTCTTTTCCCCACACAATTTACAGATTACTAGGTTTTCTGCCATGCATGGATGAGACCAGTGAGAAAAAGCATGGCCAGATCAATTGCATAACGCTCAGCATCTAGGGAGTAAGACTGCAACAGCAGCAGCTACAAAGCCTACCCATTAAAAGAACCACACATTTTTTCATTTTAAATTCTGTCCATGTGGTTAACACAACATTTCAGATATTCTGATGTACAGCAAGCTGCTTCTAGCTTACTTTCACTGTACACGTTCTGCACATTATAGCTGTGAAAGTAAACAGCACAATTTAAATCCCTGAAGAACAGTGTTCCTTCTGGCCATAACTCCTCCATGAAAAAAGAAAACTAGATTTGAAACTTTTAGAATTATGCAAAGTTATAAAAGTGTTTGCTTAAAATGCTGTGGTATTTATTAAGCTTCAGAAGGAAGAGTGATGTGAAATACACTCTAGGACACATACTAGAAATGGGTCAACTGGGAGAGATACGGAGGATTTAATTGACATGGTGGGTTTATGGACAAACCGCCACGAGTCAGAAATGGAACCAGTAATCCTGCTTCCCATTATTAAGCTCCACTGACAAAAATAATAAAAGAAAACTTATGCACATTCATTTCAGCATGACTCATTACATATTAACAATTTTAGTGTTATTAGCCAGCCTTATCTTTCAGAGATCACTGTCATTATTATTCATATTGTGAGAATGCTTAAGGGCTTCACGGAGAGGGTCAAGGCCAAAGAATTGCACAGTCCAAGCCTTAAATATCCTGAACTTTGGAATTTACTCAAGAGTACACTTAATCTTGGTTTTGGTTTGACCTTGACAGCCACCACGGGAGCAATTTTCCTCCTGGTTCTGAACCCTCTGCAAAGCTTGCAAAATTCTGGACACAGGATTATGCTGGGAATCGGTTCACTCTAAATCAAGACTCTTCCAAACTTTCCCAGTTCCCAGCCTAACAAGGCATCACTCCTCTGCCACATAACCCATATCCCAAGCCTCTCCCGCTGCAAACCAGCTCCAAAAGAAGCAGTGGGAAAGTCACAGTCTGTCATTGTATCTGCAGTTCCAGTTATTGTTTCCTTAATTACTCGTCAATACAGACAACAAATAGACGGATGTCCTACAATACACCCTCCAGCTCTCTGTCCCAAGCCTTCCGCAGCTCACAGAATAAACTTGGTTGGCATTATTACTTTTATTATTGCTATAACTGTTTGATTTGTGGTTCTAAAATTAGCAAGGTTAGCACAATGAAACAGCGCTGTTGCTACCCAAAATCCCAAGCAAACTTAAAAATAAACAAGGTATCCATTTCCACTAACAGCATTCAATCTGGAAAATAAAATCTGGTTCAGAAAGAGCCATTTTTAAACAGAAAACTGAGAAAGTCTAAATCTGTCGTGAAGGTTTGGAAAGGACAGGCACAATCTGTATTCCTGCAATAAATTTTGTCCAAGGAGTTACTTATAAAGTATATGTTAAATTTTGGGGTTATGGTCTTTTCTTCCCCCTAGAACAAGCTTACTAGGTTCCTGTGATGCATATATAACTTCAGAAGGATATAAAGGGTTTCCTCACTTTAGCACCATTACAGAAGTCCAGCACCAAACCTTTGTTTGCTTAGCTGTCCCAGCAATGCTGTCGAGAAGCACTGCCAGGAAGAACAAACAATTAATGTTCCTTATTTCAGTGGTTCAACTTCCTCAATAAATAATTAGTTCATCTGGATCACAATGCACAGCCTCAAACAATAGCATTTTTATAATGGGTGATGGCAATAAAGTTTCAATAGAAAACCATTATTCTGAAACATTCCAAAATGTCAAACCACATCCAATATTGTGAAGGCCAAGGCAACATTATGAGAGAAAGTATTTCCAATATGAGAGTAAATTCATGCCTTGCTTCTTGCACATAGCATAATTTTGCAATTCAGGCTTGAATTTCAGTCTCTCACTTTGAGTGACCTCTTAATTTTCTCTTACTATCTCTTATTAAAATCAGCAAGGCAGAAGTAAAAATCTGCTATGTTGACATATAAGGAACATCATCTGCCAGCAGCCGATCAGAGAAGACAGGTCCAGAAGGGATTTTAAGAAGTTATCTATGCTTTCCCAATGCTCCATGGTAGGATGAACTTTACCTAATATATTCCAATATATATTTGTCCAACTTGTTCTTAGAAACCCCCAGTGAAAGCAAGTCCACAGCCTCCCGAGGCAATCAATTCCAGTTTTTAACTATTCTTACTGCTAGAAAATTCACACCTAATGTCTCATATAAATCTGCCTTGCTGGAATTTATGTTCCTTATTTTCTCTCACCTCCCCGGCAGACGTGCAGAAGGGCTTATTTACTTCTACAACTGTTACCTGTATGAAGATCACTCCCACACCTCGCTCTTCTCTTTTACGAATGAAAAAAGTCATGATCCTTCCCCAACCTTTCTTCAATGGTCATTTCCTTGACTTCTGACCATCTTTGTTGCTCTTCCCCTACTCTGTTCACATCTTCATCAAGTATGGAATCAAGGCTTCGTGCATGGGTGAGCAATAGCTGAAACTCACCTGAATTCAGGCACCACACAGGAAGACGGGGCAAAGCCACTTTGGGATAAACTCAAAAAGACCTCTGGAAGATGGCAAATTAAAATATACCTGCAGGGTACCCCTGACATCAGAAGAGCTTCCTCATGCTGTACAGACCCAAGAGGTGATCCCTCCTCTCTACACATTAGCTACACATGATTATTTAAACAGAAGCAACCAAACAAGCTCATTTTCAAGTATTTAAGGTATTTGCACGCAGGAATCCAAGAAGGAATTTTCACAGCTCTTCTCTGTAATTTTTCCCCAGCTTTAAGAAACACCAAAAGGCAGACCTGCACAAGCGTTGACTGTTACACTCCAACCATTATTCTGCTCTCCCAAACCATTAGTTTCTGAGGTCACTGCTTGTTTTATGTTGTGAGGGATGTCAGTTCCATATTCTCCTCACCTTGCAGATTTAACACATTTATCTGGCCAAAGAATATTGCTTCAACAGCCAGGACCAGGATTTAGGAACTGACTTCTTTGTATATCTATACCAGAGTAAGAGCTAGTCACCGCAGCCTGCCACATACCATTTCCAGCTCTGTTCACTAATGATGTTAAACAAAGCAAGAGCAGACGAACATATTGCTGTACTTCCACACTCGCTGTTTACAATTGTACCATATGACAAACTGCTGAAAACCTGCGTAGGTTAAATCTTTATGTAAGCAAGCCTGTCAACACCTAATATAGAAATATGTCAGCTCCTGGGCTGCACACAGCTATGTATCGAAAAATCCAGCTACCTGAATGCCAGCAATATTTCCTCGCTCTGTTTCATGAACTAACTGAGCTAAAGCAGGCAGAACCACATCAGTCTAAGCATGCTCCTTAGGCAAAAAAAAGTTGGACTTGTTTGCCAGCAAGACACAGACTCATGAAACAGTCAGGTTGAGGAAAATAACGTTCTAGTCTCATTCATAATCTATCAAGTAATAAAAATATTTTTTAAACTACAAAGTAATGGAACAGAAACAATGGTGCTAACTAGCCCTTCATTATTAAAGTAATTACTTAAATAGATTACTTAAAATTTTGCCCTGCAATATCAGCTCCCAATATACAGAAAGAAGCCAGTACCAAAATGACTTACTAGGCAATAAAGTATTTTTGTTACAAAGGATATTACACTCCACGTTATTCCTCAAAACCAAATCTGGTATGAAAAGCAAAAGCATTCTGCTCATTCAGGCTGCTCCAGGGAAGGAACAGGCACGTTTGTGATTGGAAAGGATGGGAAATAAAATACAGGACACAGCTAACAAGGGGTTCACCTGAAGCACAAGGTTCAGGCAAACGTCAGGCAGGAATCAGGGGGACAGAAAGAGGGGGATATCCATTCACATTCCTGGTCACATATAGCAGTCTGAATATAAGTTAGCATCTGTGACTGTAAAGCCCACTTTATCATAGAAGGTCTGGGGTGGGTTATGTTTTCAGGTTACCTTCCTTTGTCCCAACACACCATCCCCACAGACACACCTTCCTCATCACCTCCAGCTCCCTCAGTCCCACCTATTCACACACATCAAGAAAATCCACAGAGGATCCTTTCCTGCTTCAGCTGGGTTTTACTTCAGATGCTTAGTCAAAGGCTTGACACCTATACTGCCAAGTAAATAACTTCTCAGGGGGGCATTTACTTATTCCTATTGTTAGCGAGTTAAATGGTCACTGACAGCACTAAATGATGCAGTGGAAATAATGGAAATAACCCAAGTACAGAAGTCGTATGCCCACATAATGACTATTTCTAAGCAGAGGAGGGACACACCGACTTCTTAAAGCCCAGCGTTCCTGTGATTTATTTAACTGACATCAGTTCTGAAACGGTACTTCTCAGAGGTATAATAGGCTGAAATTGCAGCACCATTTAAAATAACACTTAGCAGGAAAATGCGAGACACATGTTCTTCCATCACTGCCGATGGGGGGGATTTGACTATTTCTGACCCAAAGATGGTAACTTCAAATTTCAGCAGAAGTAACTCACTCCCGAAGACCTGCTCGAGACACATTATCAAAGAATAATCTGAAGCTTGCCCTGGACTCCAACTAGCTTCACTAATAACATTTAGATTAGATTCATTTTATGCTGATTAACTTCCACTGAGTCATTTCCTTCCAGTAAAAACTCCATAGGGCAGTGCTTCGTAATAAGCGAGCTCCACCACTGAGGACACGAAAAGCCCAACAAAGCAGAAAGCAAACCTCAGAGCGTCCCTCTGTGATGACCAGCAGAATAGCACTAACTGATGGCTGAGTGAGACACTGGCTTTGAAATGTCCTGCCAAAAGAAACATCTTCCATCCTCCAGCAGGAAGGACGAGGGAAATTTTAGAAAGCCAAAATTCACTGCTATTTCACAGGGAATTTAAAAGTACTTTCAGAGTAATCCTGCAGTTGATCAAGCACTGCAGCTATAGTCCTGGTGCATTATTTCGGCTTGACATTTCATTTTTGCTACAAATGATAATGTGGGATGTCTTATTTCGCCATGAGCACAAGCAAGCAAAGCAGCCTAGCTCAGAATAGAGATGGTGTCGGTTCAAAGTCCATCTGCCCTTCAAACCACATCCTGCACACAGTAAACAGAGTGTTAGAGTGACTGCAAGTCAGCCATGAGAACCAAATATTCAATTAACTATCAGTCTGATTTTACTGTTTTACCTCCTAAGTCTGCCTGTCTTAATGAAGTATTAAAATAGTTAAATACCTTATTGGAAGAGTCTGAAATGCACTAATAAAGTTGCAAAACAGGTGCAAACTGTCAAATTACATCCCCACAGGAAAGTCACCGTTATCATTTTACCTATGGAATGCTCCGTTCCCACTGCAGCAAAACCACCAGCGCAGCTGCCACTGCCACCAAGCTGAGGAGCCCCAAATAACGGAGTCAGAGCAAGCACTGGTGTTCAGGAGTCCAAGAACCAAAAAAGCAGGCAGACTGGGAGGGCTGGGGTCAGGGGGAGGTGAGAGTAGTGCTCCTCTTGACACGCTGAGAAGGGCAGAAAGAAGGGAAGAAACCAAAGGGGAAAAGAAACTCTGGTAGCCAGACAACAGTGAGATTCCATGTATTGAGAAAAACAGAATAATCAGGTGTATTCAGCTATGGATGAACGAGAAAATACAGAAATGCTCATATGAAAAATCCTTTTCGTATTTCCTGCCAATCTGGCTGGCACCAGGCTCCCTCCTTGTTTCATTTTGCCACCTCCAGCGTAGCCCAACCTGCTCCCACACAACCCCTGTGATATCCAGATAAGGCTTCTCCTTCCAAACACCTCCTTGACACTGATGCCTTGCACAATCTCTCCTTGGCTCATACCCTGATCCCTAACCATCTACACTGAGAGCTCCATTTTCCAAAGCAATGCCTCCTAAATACCCAACGCTGCTTCATCTGGTCACCACCACCCTCGATGCTCTTAAATCCTCCCCACGGGCCCTCCACCTTGGCTGATGACTCAGTGAATCCCCCCTCTAACCAAACAGCCATACCTTGATCTCAGATCTATTGGGCTTTGGAATATTTTTTACGCCAGCCGTGCCCATGTCCAAAACTCTGCCTGCCCTCTCCTCTCAGCTACTCTGCTTTCTTTACCTCCTACCTGTGCTGAACTACAGCTCTGTGTCTCATCTCTGTTCACCCTGTCAGTCTCATCATCAACATCAGCACGGATGAGCTCTTCATAGCAGGGAGCCTGGCGTAGCGTTTGTTGATAAGGCACTGCACAAATACATGATGCAGTATTAGCAATCCCAGTAATGATGTTCTGCTCTTAAACAGGCTGTCCTGAGAGTCATTTCTGTCTCCGAGAACAAAGCCTACTAAATTCATGCTTATCTTCTAATTTATCCTCCTTACAGGCTAATGCGAAATGGGATATACCTAAAGTCTACACTCTCTTGTTTGTCCCAGGCAGTATTATGCTGCCACAGCAACTAGGAAAGCTTAAGCTGCCCTAAGATGATATAAGATACTGCCCTGCCCCGTCTCCTGCCCACACACAGCACTGTGCTACGTGCGGGTCACGTTTACTCTCTGGGGACCACTAGCAACCACATTCCAGCAGCCACCACAAGGCACCGGCAAGACGAGGCAAGCCGTGTGGTGGCACCCACTCCGTGTCCATGTGCACATCTGCACGAGGGCTTTCCTGCTCCCCCCGGCTCCATGCAGAGAGGAGAAGGCAGCTGGGAAGAGATCTCCTTCTCCAGCACCATGCAGTGGAGGAGGATGCTCTGCAGGGACCAGGCTGCTCCAGCCCACTCGATTCAGAAGAGGGTTTCATTAAGGGGAGAAGGCTAATTATATACCTGGCTCCCCCTGAAACAGCTGGACGCTCCGCTTCATCTGCAGCTCTCCCCCAAGCTGCAGATTGCTCAGCCACCCTTCCTGACCAGCTTGCAAAAGAAATTGGGGCATTGGGGGACATTTAACAAAGAAGGGTTGATGCACCAAGTGGCCCTCCACCTTGGCTGATGACTCAGTGAATCCCCCCTCTAACCAAACAGCCATACCTTGATCTCAGATCTATTGGGCTTTGGAATATTTTTTACGCCAGCCGTGCCCATGTCCAAAACTCTGCCTGCCCTCTCCTCTCAGCTACTCTGCTTTCTTTACCTCCTACCTGTGCTGAACTACAGCTCTGTGTCTCATCTCTGTTCACCCTGTCAGTCTCATCATCAACATCAGCACGGATGAGCTCTTCATAGCAGGGAGCCTGGCGTAGCGTTTGTTGATAAGGCACTGCACAAATACATGATGCAGTATTAGCAATCCCAGTAATGATGTTCTGCTCTTAAACAGGCTGTCCTGAGAGTCATTTCTGTCTCCGAGAACAAAGCCTACTAAATTCATGCTTATCTTCTAATTTATCCTCCTTACAGGCTAATGCGAAATGGGATATACCTAAAGTCTACACTCTCTTGTTTGTCCCAGGCAGTATTATGCTGCCACAGCAACTAGGAAAGCTTAAGCTGCCCTAAGATGATATAAGATACTGCCCTGCCCCGTCTCCTGCCCACACACAGCACTGTGCTACGTGCGGGTCACGTTTACTCTCTGGGGACCACTAGCAACCACATTCCAGCAGCCACCACAAGGCACCGGCAAGACGAGGCAAGCCGTGTGGTGGCACCCACTCCGTGTCCATGTGCACATCTGCACGAGGGCTTTCCTGCTCCCCCCGGCTCCATGCAGAGAGGAGAAGGCAGCTGGGAAGAGATCTCCTTCTCCAGCACCATGCAGTGGAGGAGGATGCTCTGCAGGGACCAGGCTGCTCGAGCCCACTCAATTCAGAAGAGGGATTCATTAAGGGGAGAAAGCTAATTATATACCTGGCTCCCCCTGAAACAGCTGGACGCTCCGCTTCATCTGCAGCTCTCCCCCAAGCTGCAGATTGCTCAGCCACCCTTCCTGACCAGCTTGCAAAAGAAATTGGGGCATTGGGGGGCACTTAACAAAGAAGGGTTGATGCACCAAGCAGCTGCTGAGCTGCATGAATGCCAGCAAGCCATCACATCCCTGAAGAGCCCCGCAGCTCCCGTGACACTGTGAAGCAGGGACAAAGCATGCATGGGTTTGGGATGTATCTGCCAGCAAGGCAGTCTTAATTGGGAAGAGCTGGTACCCCACTTTCCTAGGTAATTAATTCAAATTTAATTTTCCCACGTCACCCCAACACAGGATTTCTTGGGCAGATCTCTTGGGCGTGGGTTGAGCTTAATAAGGAAGCTTTAACAACTGATTCCACTCCTTCCCTTGACCTGTCATTCACCAAGAATTTCTTACAGTTATGCATAACTACAGCAAGCACTTCTGTCTCAGCCTCACAGACTGGCTTAACTACCACAGGTCAGCACAAAAAGGTCTAACTCAGGATCCAATGAGTCACACATTTTCTTCACCTTTCGGTGAACTACTACTTATTCATAACCCGGTTATCCACTTTATCTGTCAGAGTAATTTAAATTGTGCCAGCTCTGCACAAAGCCAGGATACCAGTGCATCACAGCAGGGTACAGGGCAAAAGTTTACAGCTATTAAATACAGAGAACTGATGAACTACATTATGAGCTTAGCAGAAATATAATTCTTGCTTTTAACAGGACAGAGGATGACAGGCTGAAGTGATTTAGCTAAAAACACCTTAAACACGGCAACTTCAAAAAAAAAAAAGTATGTTTCTTTTTTTTTTTTGTGCTTTTTTCCCCTGCATTAAATTCTGAAAGTAGTGATAGTCATGGAATAATCAGGTTTAACAGGTTAGCAGTAATGTATGCCTCAAGTGTTCCTAATACATCATAATCTTCTTTCACAGAATTTGCATCACTGTCAAACCGAACTACTGATTTTCGTTTGATGCTTTTAACATGTTTCTATGGTTACTTTCCAAGGTTGCATCACAGAAGCCTGAACAGCAGTTCAGAAAGACAAAAGGCATTTTGTATCCTTCATCATATTAAATAATTTATGAAAGTTAAGGCATCCTCATGGAAAAAGAAAAATCATAAAGGAATAGGTTCTGAGGTTATTTTCTCAGCAACAGTTTGAAGCACAATAAAATCAATATCTCCACAAAAGCCTTCAAGAAACAGACTATTTGACTAATGTTCCATATGGTACAAAATGCTAAGGAACACATCCTAAGTTTAGATCTATACGCACAAGCCTATATGAACTGCATGAATGGATCCTAAAGCAGAATATGTAGACATCTAATTTGCTACTGTCAGCTTCGTCTTTTAAATCAGGCACCAGGCATTGTCTCAGAAAGCATTTTACATCTAAAAAATGCAAAAATAAAACTGAAAAAAATGAAGTAAAAATGGTAATGACAGCCTTTATTATTTCCCTCATTTTTCATTCAAAGCCACACAGATTTCACCCATCCCTGAAACATTACGAATTTTGACTAGCGTAATGAAAGCTTGTACACAAAATATCTGAATTCTCTGCCTACCGCTACACCAGATCAGAGTTTATTGGAACTAATTGAAGTGTCTGAGGCTTGGAACAAAAACACATTAGTCATTTAGTGGTTGTGCTAATATTGCTATGCCTTTCCTGCAGTTTCATTAGATACAGACTGCTTCAATACCCTAATCATATGCTCAGTCACAGCACAATCAGTACACAGAGTACTGACAAGCTGTCCCACCATGCCTAAAGCTGATAAGGTGTCTGCTCTATGAGTAACCTCAATTATTGACTATATTTTATGGTCAATCTAATGACCAAATGCTTATCAGTGAACCATCAGGTGCCTGTAATAGGATAGTGACCCTTAGTTTATATGTACCATTACTGCTCATTAGTGAATAATTAGATTCTTTAATCCACAACTCACAGACATTAAAATATGATGGAATATCCTGAATCTAGAAAAAGACGACTATGCTTATTTTAACTCTTAAGATGTTCAATTACATTACTCAGAGATTATATGTTATATCTAGTTAAGAAAAGCTGCTTGCAAAAAGCATATCATGTGTAATGTTTTATGTCATGTCTAAATTGACACAGCTTTCCCAAACATGCAGGAATATGACAGGAGTGGAAAGATAATGGGTGTGACTCACCACTGTGATCCTCCGGATTTATTCACTTAAATGGTTTTAATACGGCAAAGCCCAGGAACACTGCAAATAATTCAGAAACCTGGAAACTAGTGAGCGCACAGTGAGTGCTGTGTTTGGAAGACTAACTCATCAAACAAAAGCAGGCAGATGCCAGGGAAAGTAGCTCCAACGCTACGGCTATTTGCCTGCTTCAAAGGCAGCAAGAGCAACCCTGTGACCAAACCAGTTTTGAAAGACGTGAAAATAACCCAACATCAAACAAGATCGAAATTTAAGAAGGGAGACTTAATACAGTTTGTCTTCTGCTCCACATTGCTCAGGGTTGCTTGGGTTTAATACGTTATTGTTTCTTCTAAACAGCTTTGATTCCTCCTGACTGCCCCGTCACTGCTCAAACCTTCCTTCCAGCTGGCCCTTTTGCACCGAGGGCAGGCACCCCTGCCCTCATCGTAACACCGTGCTCCCACCACTGCCACCAGCCACCAACAGCCGGAAATGTCACCTTAATGGTGATGGCTTCGATTTCTCGGAGGCCTTGATTCTTCTCCCAAGGGAGCGGTATTTTCTTTTTTGGCAGGCAGCCTATTAACCTCTACGCAAGTGCATACCCATTCTTCTCCTCCTCCTCCTCCTCCTCGCTGCCCTTCTCCTGCCTGCTCTTGGAAACAACATTTCCCCTCTTCCCCAGGTGTCCAGGTGACAAAAAAAACCCCAACAGCTTATTCAGCTTTATACCACAATAAACCAATATTTACTTAGTTGCAAGTGTGGCCCACAGAAGGGTACTACAACTATCTCACATATTTTCACGTTGTCATATAAACTGCATTCCTCTTAAATCTGAAGAATGCAAGATTAAACTTCTCCTCCTGCATTTTAAGGGTAAACTGGGAGCCTCTTCACAGCCACCCATGCCCATGAGCTGCACTTTTTGCTCTGGCTTTCTCAGTCTGTCAGTGACCTACTGAGAAGCTGCTAAATCCTCCGGTCCTTGGGTAACATGACCAGTGGGCAATGTCTGGCAATTTGCTTGTGTGACAGAGTCAGATGTTAATCAAAGCTTTCCTCCTTCTCCGACAGATCAGAGTGAGGAAAAAAGCTTAAAACTGATTTAATTTCTTAATACGCTTCTGTCTGCTGGCTCTAATATTTGGCTTTGATTTTGAATACTTAGCACTTCCATGCTAGACACTCTGCATTTCTAGGTAATGAATAAAATACTTTTTTTTTCTTTTTTTTGAAAAGCAGAACATAATTAAGCTTGAAGAAATTAAATATGACATTCAAATGAGAAAGAGCTTTGGATGAATATGTAGATTTGGACTGCACATATGCTTAACAAAACTAATGCATTCACTGCAAAGACTATCTTAAAGACACAGAACATAATTAAGCTTGAAGAAATTAAATATGACATTCAAATGAGAAAGAGCTTTGGATGAATATGTAGATTTGGACTGCACATATGCTTAACAAAACTAACACATTCACTGCAAAGACTATCTTAAAGATACCCATTTTAACCATGGGTAGCTCTTATCACCAGGTAAATGTTTTGCTGCAGCTCTTAAGTTATTATTTTCCAGGTGAGGACATGAATTCTGTTGTATTGTCTTTCGAGTTTGTGACATTTCAATCACAAAGCTATAACTCTCACTGAGGAACAAACTGGAGTAAAAATCAAACCAACCAACCAAGCAACAAAACCTGCACAGACCTCCTGCCTTCTCAAGCACAAGACAGCCCACAAGCAAGAGTCAAAGGGTGTTATTTCACTGAATAGAGACTCCAGTTTTAATGTGAAGACGACATTTATTTGCTGCCAGAAAACCATGCCACAGCCCAGAAGCTAATTTGCTAGGACCTGTACAAACACAGTTAATGCTGTTCCATGAAGAACAAGACTGGAATCCTTTATTCATGTGGAAAAAAAAAAAAATAAAAATCTGCATCTAGAGGTGTTGCTACTAAGGAAATCATAGATGCTGTTTCCATAAGCACCCTACAAAGGCTTTGTCTTCTAAAGTAACTAACCCTGCGCCCCAATACACTGAATGTTAACAGACATGCATATTTTTGCCTAGACACTTTATTTCTGTGACAAAAGAGCCCTTTTCCCAAGCTAAAGTCCCAACCACAGCCCATTTTACAAAAGGGCTCTTGTAAAAACATGAAGTTACTCATTAGATTTGGTCAAAGAGAGTGCAATGATTCGAAAAAAATCAATATGTATGTGTGACTAGCAATATATTAATTGTATTTATTCCAGTAGAGAAGAGGGAACAAAATGTGCCAGGCTCTGCATAACATGAGTAACACGCTGGTCCCTCTATGAAGCTCACAATTTAAGTGGCTGAGGAGAGAAACATGGTAAGGGAAGAATCAGCAAACCCAATGAATAGGGACCACAGAGTAACATTAATGTCATGACTCCTCTTTCATCTCTTGGTACTTGCTGAGAGAGGATTAGCTAAAACAGGGGACAAAGGACAGAGAAGTGCATGCTGCTGCAAAGGATTCAAGGCAGGGATGACCTTCTTCAACACACTCAAGGCTGGATGGTGCAAAGGTGAAGAGAAGACAGAACTAGAAAGGCTGGAGCAAAGAACATCCCATCAGTACTGAACAAAAACAGCCAGCACTGTTGATATCCCAATATCTGTGGTCCCTTGATACGCTGCTTCCACCCCAGTTTCTGCCAGCATCTGTCTCTCACTCATCCTAGAAGATTTCCTCCTCGTCCTCTCCCCTCCCGCTGCACAGCTCAAGGGTAGAAGGAAGACTCAGCACGGAAACTTTGATCCATAAGGTCCCCCAAGCCAGGAGGAGTTGGAAGAGAAGAAGGAGCAGTAGGAGAGGAAGCTTCTCCTGAGGTTAATGCCAATGGTGGTAGAGCAGCTTTGCCAGGACTATGCACCTGAGGACCTCCTCAACATATTAATGACCGCCGGGGATTAACAATGGATCTCTTTCCCCCAGCCTTTGTAAGATTTTCTGTGTTTCAATTTGTATTTTTAATCACAGTCATAATTGAACTTGTTTCTTGGATGCTTGCTTTTAGGGAACCCGAGATTCTTAGACAGCCCCTGGAATACTGAGAAATGAACGCTGAAATACAGTGATCAGCAATGTGATGAAAGATCACGAAAATGCTACAAAGCTAATTCAAATTACTGATAATTGTTAAAGGAAAAAAGATATTTCTCATTTAAGTCTCTCTCTCCAACAACCACCACAAAAAAAAAAAAAAAGAAGTGCTTTGTGCAAAGATATTTCAACCATCCCTGTTCTTTGGTTAAAAAATTGAAGAGAATCAATTTTGAACAGAGGAAACATGGGAAGGGAATAAGCAATGTACTAATGGGTTTTAAAATGTTTTAGCTAGCACAGAGCTGCTGAAGCTATAAAACTCTGATTCACTCAAGGCAAAGACAGATTCATGAGAAGCAATTAGGGCCTGATCCAACGTACAATGATGTCATTTGCAGTCTTGCTGTTGACTTCAAGAATCTTTGAATCAGGCCAATGACAATCATTAGGAAGGATCTGTCGCTTTACAATAAAACCAGAACTGAGTTTTGCTGATCAGTGACAGAAACATCACTGGGAGAAAAGATTTTGGATCTTATTTCAGATTATTAGGCACTGATTTCTTCCTCTCAATGCCAAAGGGGGTAATTTTATTTTCTGGATTCCCCAGTGAAAGTGACAGTCTTTACATTTGCTTATGACATACAGATGCACAATGAAATAAATCTGATGGAGATTAAGCTAAATCAGACTGTTCATACCCACTATGAAATGCAGCAATGAAAGCTGTGCTCCTGTCCAGCCCAGGTACTTTAGAGAGGATTCATCTGTCCTTATTGAGGTAAGTAAACAAGAAAAGATGCCTGAGCTTTTTCCCTTTCCTTTCCTCTGCACTCCCACTGATTTCAGACACCTATCTTAAAATGAAACAAATCATCCTCTGTAAGCAACCATTTCTCTGTGTTGACTTTAAACTTAGCACAGACACAAAACACTAATGTACACACACCGCTCCTGGGGCAGCAATTTCCCAACCTCTTGCGTACAGACAGACCATGATATGTAGCCATACAATGCTTAAGACTCACTGTACTACATTTTTCTGAAAAAGAGGATGTGGGAAGTTGAGCTACTCCTGAGGTCAGATCGTAACTTATAGTAAACGTCTTTTTTTAATGGTGCAAAACATTTCAAAGATCAAGGAAAAGGAAACAATACAATTACCACCATGATTACATGATAACAAGGATCCTCACTCAGTGCATAAATTTGACTTTAATGCCATTCACAGACATACGTTTTTCAATATTGTCTCAAAACATGTTCAGTTATGAATTAAAAAAGGAGTCTGGAATGCAAGTACAAAGCCCTGAATTTTGTTGTTTTAAATACCATCTGCTTGACAGCGTATTGCATTTAATCAACATTCCTAATTACAACAAACACTTCACAAACAAAACTAACATATCATTTTTGTTATAAGACCCAAGAATGGAAAAAAAAATAGATTGTGCCGAGCTACTGCTGAAAAAAGAATGTCTTAAACTGCTGTAACTGTTGCTACTGACTTTTATTTGCACAAATAAGCCATGCTACTGAATAAAAGTCTAACTTTTATTTAAATCTGAGTGAAAAAACCTTTTAACTTCAGCTTCTGCTCCAAGGAAACTTACAGAATAACAGACGCTACAGGTGGAAATGGCCATTAAGGACTAAACGAAGACCAACACACATTTTCTTGAGTTTTGGTCAATCAAGATTCCTGCTCAGGTCTCCAGAGAGAGAAACAGAGCATAATCATCACATCCCTGCTTCCCAGTGGCAGTGGAAAGTCACAGCCATAACCAGATGACCAACTCCACCTCTCAGCAACCAGCACCACATGCTTTGCCTTCTACCCATGGAAAAGATTCAAGAACATTTCACAACTGTTTGAAGACCCATGAGAAGTTACAGAAACCAGAAAGGTGAAGAACTACCTTATGAAGAATGATGCTGCAGCTGAGGTACCTGCCGAGACCCCGGCTGGAGCAACCAGGCTTTGGGAGGTGGCCGAGCCGCCTGCTCCCACGGAGTCGGAGTTGTTCTGCCCTGAGCTGATCTGAACATTGGGACCATCCCGGCCACTTTCTGGTGCTGTTTCTGCCTGAAAAAAATAAAAACATATATACAGGTTAATATACTTGTTGAACAGCCACAACAGGGAAAAATCTCGTGCAGCATTTCCAAAGAGTGTCTTTGCAAGGGCGAAGGTGACGATCAGCAGCGGCTGAGGAGCAATACAGCTGGACACGAGTACCACAGTAGGTCCTGCAACAGAGAAGGTAAAAAACCATGACCGCAGCAGACGAGCAGAATAACACAGAGACCCTTTGTGATGGGTAATGCACAGTTAAATAGTTTGACAGGCATGAAGAAATGGAAAACGATAAGCAGAACCCTTTTGTTTTACAGTGTTATTTGGGAGCTGGCAGAACTGTTTATCTGGTTCAGTTATAACTGTCAGGAATTATTTCTCAGTGGCACATCATCTACAAGACCTATCTGTTTAAGAGGAACTAACCAAACAGCCACATTTGTAATGTGTTTCCACATGAATAACCCCAAGAACTAAATAAAAAAAGATTGATTTTTTTAAAACATATATATACAGGCCCTGCTTTTCAGCATTATTTATCTTAGCAGCACAAGTGCACCGTGTTTTTTTTTCTCCGGCAAACCGTTCCAGTGGAAGAACAGGAGTGACTGGAGATGCATCTTCTCCAGCTTAATGCATCTGCAGTATTGGAGACGGAGTTTGGAGGAGGGGGGATTGTTTTGGGGTTTTGCCAAAATATCAGACACCTGTATTGTGAAATTGTGTCATGTTGTTATCTTCATGCTTAGGCCACCAAGTTTTTCAGTACCCAAGTTCAATTAAGCCCCATCAGTCAAATGCTCATTGACAGTGCTGGGAAGGCCTCCTTTTCGGAAGAACCTGCTCCATGTCTAGGAGTACTGAAGATTTAATTAAAGACGACACCACAATAAATATTTGTCAAAAAGAGTTAATTGCTTCATGTATGATAATATATGATGTTTCTGTCATCTGAAATACTACTTTGACATTTCCAGCTAATTAGCTAAAATAAATTCCAGAAAAGGAGACAGCCTTGTAATGAAGCAGAAACGCAATTAAGTACTTCCTGGGATGCCACCAAATTTTAAATTTTGTGCTGCCATAGATCATGTTTTACAACTATAGATATGCAGACATGGTAATAAAGCCTTCCCAGTTACATACACACCCTCAATTTTCTCATACCCTGACAACCCAAACAGAGTTTTTCTCACGAGAACTGAGGCAACCCAGTTATTAGTTATCAAGTAAAAACTCTGCCAACTGAGCACTGCTCGACTGATGCATGAAAGGCCATCTGGAGCTTCATCTGGACTCATTCCCACAGGTTGAGTGCTGAATTCCCAGTTCCCAGCAAAGTCAACAAGAGGAAAATGCACCCAGCTCTTTTGAAGGTCTGCTCTTTAAAGATTAATACTATTATCAGTGTTATGGAGTGGCTGACTAATGCTCCACCATAGACTGCTACAGAAAAAAAGTACTTTTATAGAGACGTGAGGCTGAGACGCAGAAGAATATTTATGCAAATTAACTTAATTCTAGAGAACCTACTGGCACTAGAAGCCTAACTGGAAATTTTGAATAACCCTCTGCAAAACTCTTCACTCTGTAATATAGATCTCTCAGGAGACTTGGTGATACAGGTGAAAAGGCAGGGACCAAGCACTGCTAGAGGTCAAGACTAGCACAAAAAATGGTATGCCAGCAATATGAGCAGGTACTTTAGCATCATCAAATTGAAGCAACAAATCTGTTGTCTCGATCTATACCATCCATGGAGTGTATATGGCATGGGGAAAAGCAATGCAGACTGGGAAAGATGCAGGTGTGACATCTGAACTTCTGAGTTATGTGAATTGATGTAAAGTGCTAAGAATAAGCAGCACTTGCTAAGGACTGAGCAACTTCTAGGCTAAGAAACCTACACCAGAAACTCTGGAGCCAGTACACAGGGCACGGCGCAGCCAAGGGGCTGCCATGCACAGGGGCCAGTGGCACGATGGCCATCAAGAGATGGAAACCCTACCAGCAGCCACTGGCAGGCTAACATCAGCATTTGAATACTCCCACATGTTCTGCCAGGAAGACAACCATAACCCTCTGTCACGTGTGCTGTTGCCTCAGCCTAAAAATTACAGGGTCAAGATGAATTCCCAAGACTTATTTTTCCGTTCACCGTCAACAGGGGCTATATTAGACAACAGGACTCCAAAACAAAGAAAATAATGTTTAAGCAAAATATTGAAAAAAGAAGGCAGAAGCAGTTTCTAATCACTTGTACGTTAACTAATGCACAGCCTAAACAATGGCATAATCTAAAGCTGAAGATGAAATCTGTAGCTAGCATGAAACGCCAGTGAATTTTACAGCAAAGAGTAACAGATTTGTAAGAACTGGCTGGAATCTGTTAACCAGACGGGGTTTCTTTTCTTTGTGAACACTCTATTCATCTTCTGAGAGATCAATTCCCATAAAAGCTATTCACATTTAACAAAAATATGTGCAATGTATAACATGCATGCTTTTTTCATCACTTTTTTACTTCTACAAGCATTTAGAAACCTACATTTCTAAGAGAGACCAATGATTGTAGACATAGCACCTAACTCGAAATAACCAAATCAAAGCCGGTATTTCAGATAGCAGATGGTTAAAATACTTTCTAAAGCAACATATCTAAGTTGGATATCTGTAAATTGCTATTCCGACTTTTGAAAACTCAAACTAATTTCTGGGTAAATTTGGAAGTTTTATTCTAGGTTCTATGCACGTGTGAAAGGAGAATGAGGGGAAGCCAAGGAGAATGCATTTATTCTTGTGAAGGGGGAAAATGTAAAGACAGACAGGCAAGATAAAATCATCAGAAGACTAATGCAGAATTCAACTCATATCTTTTTCATTGTCTTTAATCACACAATTGGTATTCTTAAACACAGAGGTAACATCAGGTTTTTCTGCATGATGAAAAGCTGAAAAAAAAGCACAAAATAAGTTCTTCCAAGTTCAGGATTCGTTTCAAGGACTGCTTCCACCATCCAAAGTGCCAGCATTTTCCAGCACAACTGTGTTCAGCTCTCCCTGAGACAGCTCCATCTCTCAGCTGATGAGGAGGGCTCAGGTATTAGGAAATTTGTGAGTCTGAGCCATTTGCCTTGGGGCAGGAAAACTAAAGACAATTAATGGGACCTTGCTGGGCACTCCAGTTTGTCACACCAAGGTTTTGGCTTGTGTCACTTAGAGCTGCTGAAGGGATAGGAATAAGATAAGGGTGCTTTGTTTTTAAACTAAATACTTCATGATCAGCTCAACCCATGCTCTCTCTTCTGGTGACTGCGTGTGGAAAATATAATTCTCTAGAGGAATGGGAGCAATTTTGCATGACTTTTCTAAGCGTGCAAGTCTGCACAGGGAGAAGACTCCAGTCTGCAGCTGAGAGGGAACTGTGCTTCAGCATTTACTAAATTTTCATAAATCATTCATGATCAAACACAGAAATCATAACCTTATCACTATAAAGTGTTACTGACTGCACTGAATATTTAAAGTGTCATAAGCCTCCACATCCAGAGATTAATGTTTGTTTTCATTTTCTAAGAAATGGTTTGGGGGACAAAAACCATTAACCCTCTGGAAACCAGCTAATCCTCAAAGGAAGGATTTCCAAAACTCCTCTATAGGGCACCTTCCCTCTACTCTCTCCAAAGCCTCATGAAAACTGGTACCAGTAAGAGCACAGCAAGGACAAAACTTGAAAATGTTGCACCAGGCATTTTGCATGTGCAGGACTGACCAACGTCTGGGTGCTTCGTATCAGTGCCTGCATCATGGACAGGAGAGTTTTGGTACCACATCTCAGCACCCATCCTGGGGACATGGGAGCAGTGCTAGACATGCTGTATTTTGGCTGGTGGCATCCAGACACGCAGCTGAGGTTGGCAGGGGCACAACAAGCAGTGGCAGCACGAGTCGTTCACCAATTACAATGGCCAAAGGCTGGGGGAGAAGACAGGAAGAGATGGAGGCGACCTAACATCCTCGAGTACTGGAGATGTGCTGGGCAGAGCCAGGGCATCCCCTGCCCCATCCCTGATTCCCAGCACACATGTTCCCTGCCCTGACCAGATGGCAGGAAACATCTGCCCAGGTTTAAACAAGTCAGACTAGTCCAAAATTACACTGTAGAGAAGTTGGCCGTAGATTAAATTTCCAGGTACACAGTCCACTGCCAGGCCATTACCATCTAAAAGAAAATTACAACCCTAACAAGCTCTTTACAAGTTTGAAGTGCAAAGCCAAGAACTAAACCATAATGTTTCCAGTTTCCTGAATATTTCCATTCTCTGGACATTGACCTTCGTCCAGGGGTCCCAAAAAAGCCAAGTTAGGTGCTGTCACTTTGCCTTCGTAACTCATGCAAAATATGTGGCTGGGGACAGGCAAGAAAAACATGGGAATATAAAAATCTAGAGGAAAAATAGATCAATCCTGGCATTGCACAGTGATGATAAAAGAAAACCAGACGGTTGGATGGAGCCGTAACAGAAAGTAATCAGATACGATGTCTAAATATAAGTATCAAGAACAGACTCACAGAAGAGGGAATGGAGAAAATTACAAAAGCATCAACAAGTCTGACACACATCTGTGTAATCAGAGTCAGAACTCAATACAATTTATTTTATTTCAAAAAATTGGCCCCATAATGAAAGCATTCAGCAGGGCTTCAACAGTGAATTGCAGGTGAAGCTCCAGAAAGATGAAGCCTTAGTCTGTAGCGGGGCTTTTTAATTTTCTTTTAAAGTTGTTTTTACTCCTTTCTGACTAGCAGACAGGCATACAAAATTTTGACTATTGGCTTTAACTTACTGTATTGCCCTTTCAGACTGGAACATCACAGCCAATTAAATTGTAAAAACTGCTTGATCTAACGATTTTGCAATATATTAAACCTACCGTTTGTATATGATAAAACAATAGTTTTCCCCCCTAAATGATTCATCCTAAGACTCTTATGACCTACTACCACTAACTGGAACAAACGTGACGTAAATCTGTATCAGGATGATGCTCATACTGCAAACCCTTCCTTCCCATAAGCGTGGATAAGTCCTGCACATGTCTTCTATGTGAAGTGTCTCCTCCTCACACTGCTTAGCTTCATGTAAAGTTCACTGTGAAGTATACGCCAAGTTGAAGTGAAACGTATTCTGGATAAACTTTTTACTGCCTTTTGACTATGTTTCTGCCAGGGCTCATTATAAAATAACTAGGGCACTTCATAACTACAATAGACTACTGTAGTCATTTTATAACCTGCAGCTGCGATGCGGTAACAAGAATGCCTAAACCTGTAGTTTCAGACTTTTATGTGCATCTCGTGTTCAATGTGAATCAAATGCAGACCATAATATCCCTTCCCCAAAATAGGTTTTCAGCTACAAGAGCTGCTAATGCCTGGCTTATCATTGATCTCTGAAGATGAGGCAGAAGGAGAAAAAAAAAATCACAGAGAAGAAGAATTAAATAGAAATAGCAGGGCACGTCTGCTGTCACAGGCTGAAAGTAATATAGGAGATTTAGAGACAACCTCAGGGCCTTTGCTTTTTGAATTAATACCTGAATTACTGAAACAGGTTACGGGTTTGGATCTTCACCACCAAAAATCACTAGCAGTCTGTGCTTCATGCACAGAAAGGACCTCATCCTTCAACTGCAGGGCACACGCACCCAGCTGCATGCACACCTGGTGCCTTTGGCAGAACAAGGATGAAGAAGAGTCAGCTTGTTTACCTCTGACCAGGAGCTCCTGATCTCACCTTGGCCCGAGAGCTCTCCTAAACCATGCTCTTGGGTCCCTGAGAAATCTGTTAAGGTTAGGGGCAGGTCTTGGGCAGGCTTCCTTCAGCTATGAAATGCCCATTCCTTCTTTGAGCCTGCCCATGTTTCCAGGCTGGAAGGTCTCTGCAGCCAGGGCTCTGGTAGCACAAAAATGCCACCCAGCAGCAACCAACCAATTGCTTCACATGTCAGCCAGTGGGGACAGTGGTACCAAAAAAGGCAGCAAGCAATGTCTTGGGTTTTTTTTCCTGCCCCTTCACAGCTATCTGACCACCAGTGACAAAAACTTCCCCCTCCTACCTGCTCCTGTAAACCCACCCACTTGAAAAGTCAGGAGGACATGAAAAAAAGTCTAGCAGGAAGGATTTAGATCCCGCTACACGTAGACACTCTCAAATTGGGACTTTCCACACACAGTGGGTTTAAAAGCCAGACTAGAGGAACTGTTTCTTCTGATGCCTCCAGGCAAGCATCAGAAAGTGTTGCCCAGAGCCCTCCCTGCAGACATGTATTACAATAGTTACAGCCTCCAAAGCCAAAAAAATATAGTTGTATACTGCCCAGGGTGTTTTAATTTACCATTGTGATCAAAATTAAAAATGAACTGTTTATTCAAGTGGACAAATATACAGTTGAATCCCTGCTTTTTGTCAGAGGCTGATATGAGCAAGCAAAGGAATTCATTAACAAGCTCATAATAATGCAAATTTCTGTCAGTTTAAGATTGGGTTTCCTACAGGAAGACAAATGCTTTTCCATTAGGACTGACTTCCACAGGCCAGATGTGTCTCTAACAGCAGCAAAATACGGGACACATACAGAGCTTTGAATTGGGAGAACTTCTGTCGCCTTCCTCACTCCCGAAAAAAAAAAAAAAATCTCAATGACTTTAGGCAACTAAACCAAAATCTCACTGTGCCTTGATTACTCTCTATTCAACAAAATGGAATCATCATGTTGGCAAGAATTACAGTTCTTACAATTTTATTATAATCATTATATTGTTATAATGATTGACATAAAGTGTCAGCAAATAAAGGCAAAGGTGGACAGAGTCTGTCATACCTAATTTCTATTTCAATCATGCTTGAACTGCTTATACATTAGATGTAACTTTAAAGAGGACACCCCTTGGGACCAATTTGCCTGACAGTTACCACACACAAAGCACCCATTGACTAGTGTCTTGCTTGAAGAGGTACAAGCCCTTGTTATATGAACGGAAAACTGGGTCTTTAGTACACCCAAATCAAGAGAACAAGGTTCAACTACAGCCGAGCTCATGAAACAGTATTAAGTTTGCAAACATGGGGACAGCTCTGACTGTATGATCATTGTTGAAAGACACCAAGATTCCAAATTAGGGATGGAGCTCTGCAGATGCTGCTCTTTTCTCCTTGTGGCTGATCCCTGCTGACCTGCTGTTTACTCCCCACATGGAAACCTGTAACCCAGACACACAGTCCCAGCTCACCATTACTAGAGTGAAATCTCCAAGTCTGCAGATATCCCAAAGCTCTTTCAAGTGGTCAAATGTCATGCCAGTGATGAGGAACTCCAGAAGTGGAGAGGAAGTGCCCAAATGTGAATGGGCAAAGAAGTGCTAGGTGAGACGACATAGATAAGAGCATGTATTTAGGAAAAAGAATCTAAACCATACCTAAACGATGCTGAACTGAAAACTGACAGTTACAACTCAGAAGATCTAAAGGCTGTTGACAGATCCTCTGAAATCATCACTCAAAGATATAGCAGCAGCCAAAACAAAACAAAAAAAAAAACCCCACACCACCGAAAAACCACCACCAAACAAATTTTTAACATCACAACACAGGGCACTGAGAACAAGGAGGAAGGGGTCCACATACCGAGTACCAGGTGCAGTCCTAGCCCTGCACCTCAAACCAGTGGTAGTGGAGTAAGGGAAATGACAGAGCCAAGCAAATGGTCCAGATGATGGAGCAGCTGCCTTAGAAGTAGAGATGAAAGAGGCTGTGACTCTGGTTTGCAGAGGGGATAGCTGAGGGGGACCTGACTGAGGTTTGCAAAGTCATGGAGATAGCAGCTAAGCTGAAAGAAAGATTATTTCTTTGCGCTGGGATAGAGAACATGTGGAACCTGCTGACACAGGAGGCTGTGGAGCAGAGTGGCAGCAGCATGAGAAAGGGCTCAGACAGCAGGTCCAGAAACAGATACTAAAAGAACAGACAGGGATGTGTACCTGAGACTTCCCCAACTGTGTATGATGGGGAGTATGAGCAGACTGCAGAAAGCAGACAGGCTCCATACTCTCCCTAAACATTTCCAGCTCTGCTGCCAGAGACAGCTCTGGGCTAAATGGGCTGGAGCTCAGACCCAGTAGGATATTTCTTACGTTCTTATCACACCCATGCAATCTTCTCACTGAAGTCTTTCTGAGCTTAAATAGTAACAGAAGGTTGTGCTATTCCCACAGGCCCCCACGTGTACTTCAGAGTCATCAGGAGAGGTTGGTGAGACTCAAGGGGATGTCTACACAGCTACTCCGCGTGAATCAATGAAACCCAGACCCTTCCCAAGCCAAGCATCACAAGGGACGCTCTCTCCTTCTTCATCCTTCCACTGCCATCAGCCCCCTTACAACACCCAACTGCCTTGCCCACCTTTACCACCATCACTTTTGAGAAGCAGAAGGGGGAGGTTCTGTATCATGGATACATTATCTTTGCCCAACAATGACAAAAACACAGCAATGGACTCCTGCCTACAGCACCTTCCAAATGCTTCCCTCAGCTGAGGCATCAAAAAAGAATAAACTTGTCCAGTTGTGAGACAGTGGCAGCTATGCAAACCCTGAGGAGTTCATTCATAAGCACTTGGCCACCAAACAAAAGCAATAACAATAATAATAGGTCAACTCTAGAAAATGCCTAACCACAACATCAGTTTGTGTAACAATTTATGCAGACTCAGTTGCCTAGCAGTGTTTCACACTTAAATCTTACAAGTACTACTTTCAGATTCAAAGCAAACCTCTAATTATTGATCCTTCATTACACTGGGAAATTACCTCATCGTACTTTTAAAGTTCTATTTATAAGTCTAATAATCTCATCATTGATTACGGTGACTGTATTCTAATTATAAATCCATTATCTCCTCAACAATGAAATAAAATCAATAATGCACGTAAATGGAAAAAAGGAATTTAAATGCATACATTAATGTCATTTCAAGTAGCACTATTTTATGCACCATCTCTAACAAAACTGTGTCACATCATTAGCAATAATGTGAAAAATCTTTTTCAATTAACAGAGCTGATTTGATGCTAAGTTCAGTAAAGTGGCAATCCATTCCATTAAACACACACATATGAAATCCTTGAAACATCTATGAACTCTATCTATACAGCATAAATTCTCTCCCAAGTGCCGAAACAGAAAAGTAGATACATTTTCTATTGATGCTTTTTAAACGTCCTTTCAGAAGCTACCACCCAGGGCATTTCAGTGATTCTACTTGCAAGTCACAAAGAGCATCAATATTTGCCACATGCTCAGCCGCGCATGCCACAAAAGAATGGGAGATGCTCTCAGCACCGCTCACACTGTGCACAGCTTGACTATCTGGGGTCCCCATGACCTCAACGTGCCATCATTCCACTATACAGCCCATAGGGTAAATGCTACAGTCAAGACATCCCCAAAAAAATGCATTATGTTAAATCCTATTTTACACAAACAGAAGGACTGGGCGATCCACACTTGCATCCAGCCGCGCAAATCAGTTCCTTCCATGTGGCAAAGAGAGAATCACTGCAAAAGACTTTCTCTCCACCAGCCTGCACATGGCTGAGGTCTGAGCTCAGCCTCAATTCATCTGTTTTCTCTGCTGCATTAAATTCTGAATCCAAAGGGCATCATTCAGCTGCAGCCCACCTTTAACAACCAACGTAACCACTGCAGAGCAACGGTAGCCTCATAAAAGCACTTCTATGTCAGCTATACAGAACCCTTCTCAAATGCTGGACGACACTTCTGAGCTCCAGCCAAAAAGTATGAGCCTTTCTTGTAAGGCGATTTCTAATACTGGGATGGTGTGGGATGCACCAATTAACAATCAGTTCCCTGGCGAGTTCATAGTGGAGCACATGCACAGTATAAATCACAGAATCTTCATGGTTGGAAGGGACCTTTGAGATCATCGAGTCCAACCACAAAAAATGGACCAGTGGGAAGCAAAAGAAGCTGAAAATTAAATAAGCAAACAGAAAAGGCCGTCCCAAAGAAACTAGCTGAAAGCAGGCAGGAGTAGAAAATCTAAGTATTTTGCATAAAAAAGAGGGGATTATTTATCTTAGTGTAGCTTACGATACAGCTTGCTGGATGAGAGAATGACCTGTGGGCCAAAGGTAAATCCTGTACATTATCATTTGCACATAATCTCTAAAGTCTGCTTGCCTTAAATCTCCTCCTGATGAGTTCAGGTGAAGTCTGGGCCAACATTCTTTATTACTGCTTGTTGACTTCAATTGTCAACAAAGGCGAGTAGGGACTTGTTTCCCCTCTGAGAGCTGTAATAACAACTGCCTAGCCTAGAGGGGTGAAGGATCAAAGGAGCTGTTTTCAGGTGGTAATTTGAGCCACAAGAGGCTCTGAGTCCTGAGAATAGTTACCCTGTCCCACATCATAAAACCAATAGCATGGCAGAAGTGTCAAATACGCAATAGAGACGCAATCCACACCCCCACCTAATTTCCAGGTTGTAGCCAATACTTGTTCTGTCAACTCTTAACATTTTTCCTAAGCTGCTCTGATACCTGGGGATACTTTAAAAAGTAATGTAATTTTCACCTTCAGCACCCTACACTGGGGGCAACCTAGAAATAAAAAAAGAGCATGAAGCCCTTGGCAACTACACAGAGCACAGGGCTGGGTTTTTATCTGCACATTCAAGGATGAATTTCCAGCTTTCCAACTTTCCAGCTTTCTAAGCTGGTCTGCTACCCAGCTGCTGGGGCATGGTCTCACTGATTCTAAATACGAGGCACCAGTAGCAGCATCATCCTCCCCAATCATTCCCCTCCCTTGGCATTTGCCAGGGCAGCAAAGCACAACACAAGGCAATACCACCATGTCAAAATGCAACCATCTCAGGAAAAATCTTTTCCACGAGGGCTATAAATTAGGTTAGAATGAGAAAAGCATTTAGTAACTTGAATCAAAAGGTTTCCTTCTGCTGCTCAGACTTGTTATGAAGTGACCAACACTAGCTTTGAAGATTTATTTTTTTTTGCCACCCCCTTTCCTCTATGTACTTCCTCTACAACCGCAGTAGCACCAACACCACCAAAGCTAAAGGGAAAATAGAAAAGCCTCTAGGCAACCCCGGCCCCACCACCCGTCTGGGGTTTGCTACTGACTTCTGCAGAGCCAAGATGTTATACGTTAAGAGTCTGAGAGATGTCCCAAATCTCAAAGTCATTCACACGTCTCACAGACAAGATTTATGGTCAAAGCACTATATTTTAATTGTTTCGTTACAAAATATCTCTCACACATTGTATTAATAAAAGGTCACTGGGAAAGCTATCAAGAAGAATTTTAAAAATTAATTTAAAAATCCATTTGGTATGACATTTATCAAAGTAAAAAAGTAAATGCTGGAAAGTAAATCTTGTCATTGTTCTGTTTTCCACAGTCAGCTTTTTATTGCATCTTCTAAGCAAAATGTAAGTCAACCTTACTATAAACAAACAAAGACGATTTAAGGAAAGTCAACAGAGGCTGAACTACCCTCAGATGAATCCATCTGGTTTACATTAGGGTAAGCAGAAGACTTGTTCCTAAGAACTACAGGAAGGCTTGAATTGTGACTAAAATAACTTTCAGAGATTTTTCACATTAAACAAATGAACATAACTCTTAACTTTAGAGTACATGCACCCATTTACATATTACGGGTAAATCCTCCCTCCCTGAACAAGGCTGTAAACTTAACTTTAAATTTGTGAATACTCTCAGAGACATACATTGGCCTATTGATAACTTTAAAATTACATATACACATGATTTAAGTAGGACTTTTAAGTCACTTTTAATTTTCCAGTGCTCCAACTTTTCCCATTTCCTAATGGTGCATTTTTCTAAATATTTTTAAAGCAACTTAGAAACTGATACAGATCCAAAGAGCCACAATACTTTGCCTTATAACCAGTACCATTCGTATACATTCAAATTAGAAATATAGTGTGGCAAGGATTTCATTTTGCATAAGACGAAAGAAAAAGCAATTTGCAAAAGAAGCTGTATTTCACTGTGATGTCTTTATAGCACATGGCATGGCTACTTTACAACTTTTATGCAGTACATAACATTGCATCCTAATAACACAGCCAATTGAAAACAAAGTAAGACTTCTTTTATCCATAATACACAATACATGCAGATACTTATAGGTGTACAAGGTATTTGCAGTGGTTTTAATTTTCTATATCTCAGTCAGATTCCAACACATCTAAGAAGCCTAAACAGCTCTTGCTCCTCTGCTTCCGAGTGGCAACGCTGAGCATTGCTAATACTTTTTTCCATTCGAGTAGTAACCTTATATTCACTTGTCAGTTCTAGAATTTAAAACATCAATATAAAACTATTTATTAATTAAAGCTGTCAGTCGCCTACTACAAATCAGCTGTCTTACCCAGAGTTATACCAGCTCCCTCCCCTCCACAGTGCTGGCTGTCTGGTCAGACTACTTATCACTGCTACTGGTGATTATTTTTTGTAATTTTTCCACAACAGGCCACTTGGGTAAAGCAGCTGATTACACCCTCACCTTTTGCACCCTAGTGGCAATCCCAGTCTTCCCCTCCCTGGACCTTCCTCCAAATCCTTAATTACTGCTCCTCTTCATGGCTACTGAAGCCCACTGTTATTATTTTGGTTTCAGCAGCACCCACACTACGCTTCAAAGACACATTCCTGTTCAAAAAATTTATAATCTATATAATGGATTTTCACACTTGAACTCCAAACACAGATTAAAAATTTACGATGTCCTGCACTTCTGACCCCCAGCGTTCAGCCCAGAAGTGTTTTTGTTACCATAAGTGACATTACAAGGTAATACATGCGAATTTGGGGAGGGAGATGAGAAGAGCAGAAATCAAGTCATCTCTTTTCTCTCTGCAGACAATTTCACTGCTGCCACTATTAAAACTAATCATAAATAAAAACCACGGAACCTGGAAAAGTGTTTGTACGTATGAGGTGTCCAGAGGTTTGGCAGCCATATGCTGGGATGTATTTTCACCCCTGCAAAGTACCAGGCACACAGCACCCATGTTGGCCACCCAAGCAAGGGTTTGCTCCGCATCACCCACCCAGGCTCTGCAACAGGCATCTGTGGCAGCCAAGGCAAGCCAAGACAGGCACCCAAGAGATAAGAAGGACAAAGCACCTCTTGGAGGTGCCTGTTGCTCTCCCACAACTATAAAGGGAGACACAGTAATTAGCTTAGAATAAACACCTGTCTTTTTGGCAGCTAAAAATAGTTGAGACGAACCCCAGCTTTTATCTGTGCCTGTCTTCCCATTTAGAAAACTAATGACATTCACGTTGGATGGAGCACCAAGCTAAATCACTGGGATTTAAAGCACTTGGATAACAGTTTTGCTACCAGGGAGTTCAGCTCTTGTTTCAAGAGCAACCCTTTGGTAAGGAAAAAAGGCAAAATTAGAGATTCCGAGTGAAGTGGGGGTATTTACATCACTGCTGAGAGTGTAAACTCCCAGGTGAAGGGACCAACTCCTTCTGCATTTGTGTGCTATCTTGCCTAGCTGGGAGCTGTAGACTCCAAGATGCAATCACTCTACACATAATAAATAACACATTCAGTGCTGTCCTCTCTACTGCAATTCTTCTTGCTCCAGAATTCCTCCAGCCACCCCAGCTTCACCCCACAAGAAGATGGAAAATGTTACTAAAGACAGAGGTCTCTGAAAAGTATATATATCCACAGCTCGCTCCTGGGCTAATCTTAAACCTAAACCCTGCCTCCAACTTCAGGAAAGAATAGCCAAAATTTAAAAATAAATCAATCAATGAAGAAAACTTTTCTAACGGGAAAGGAAGTTCCGATCTGACAATCAACAGAAGTTGGGGAATCCCTGACTGCAATATTGTAACATGAGGTGAGATTAGCATTGGACAAGAATGTCCTGCAGTGGATGCTGTCCCAGGCAAGGGCTAGACTAGCCAGTTCCTGAAATCCTGCCAATCCTATTTCCTCCAACACCTGTGATTCCTCTGGGGAAAAGCGGAAGGGAAGCACTTTCTGCCTCACCCACCCAAACAGCTTCATCAGACACAGGGCTCTTAATAATACAAAAGGCAGTAGGAGAATTCAGACGCAGAAAGCACAATCTGGGCAGAGATGCACAAGAGTCATTTGGGCTTACATGAATAAAATAAATTAATTATAAAAGAAAGAAAGGAAACAACTGAAGCCTAGCTTCTCTCCAAAAACTGCTTCTAAATCCGAACTGTCCTTGCAGATGACTGGATCACATCCAAGCAGCCTCCAACACTCACAGTCTAACAGTGTTTGTCCTTTCATTAAAGGTCACTGTTTTCCAGGCTACTGAGTTTCTTTGCACATTTCTAGATCACACTTAAGCTCTGTTGCATTATACGCATTTTTCCTTCACAGGGGTTAAATGAGGCAACTCAGTTTTATCTTAGAATAAGGCAGTGGTTAGGGAAAACCACATCTATCAGTCAGCACAGTTAAGCAGGAAGAAATCTGGAGCTGCTGCTAGTGAATTATTTAAGACAAGAATAAGGGCAGACAAGGAACGAGCAGAGAAATGGAAATACTTCGGCTTCCAGAAAGTGCAGGCTTCTTAACCCCCTAGCTTTCCCATTTTTTCTGCATTTCCGTGATATACACAGAATTTAAAAGATAATTAAAAGGTAACATCACATGCCTGACATTGTCCAAACCGATCCCCAACGCATGCAGCAGCATTTTTAAGAAAAGCACTCAGGACAGCAGTTCCTCAAACTATGAGGAGCTGAATGGACCATTTTTTCCCTTTTCCCAATGTAAAATCATCAGAGAGAGATCTGGCATCAGTGAAGATTCACTGGATTTAAATGAGGACCCCTCAGAGGTGGGATGTGTGTCCATTCACAAATTTCCATATGAGAGAGAAGTTTGGGAGGGAGGAATCGCATCTCCAAGCCTTTTCTGGAAGGAAAAACAACAGCCACCCTGTGAAACTGATGTCATACAGCAGCACTTTAAAATATTTATCTCTGATGAACTTGGAGCTCGACCAGCTGAAGCTACCAAGCAATATTAGGTAGTGTTTACATACAACAGCACATAAGGCATTATGTTAAATTTAAAGCTGCCTGGCACCAACATAGCCAGTCTTCCAAGATCTGCTACAACATCTTTAAGTGAAACCCATGACTTCTGTTTGTACACATTTCATCATCACTCACACTCCTCTCGGTTCGCTACCATGGGAAAATGGTTTAGGAATAAATCTTAGTCAAAATCAATCACTATATCCTTCTTCTTTATGCTTCTTAGCACGATTCCATAGATAGTCACAAATTTACAATGAACTTGCTTTTAAAGGTAACATGAACCTCCATAAAGCTTTTTCATTTCCAATAGGAGTTCTTAAAATACACATAGAATACAGGAAATCAACATCAATGCTTAAAATCCAAATGCAGTGATATTTATAGGCATGTTGCTCGGAAGCAACCTTCTGAACACCCTCCTTTACAGCAAACTGGTTTGCAGCACATCTAACCTGAAGATTAATGCTCTCCATCACAGTCTATCAGCAGCATCTGCTGCACTGAACACGGCCTCAGTAATTCAACGCCAGACTTGAGGGTCAAGTTAATCTTTGAGATAATCCCATGAAGCTCCCAGAGTTTCATGTGTAACAAACTTGGCCTTTTCTGTTTTTCTAAAAGGATCACCAAGTATGTGACAGCCAAATAACATCACCTGTATACGTGAAGCTAGAAGAGGTGCAAGAACATCTGAGGAAAGGATCTCACCATCTGAGATAAGAAAGCAAATTCCTTGTGACATCTGACAGAACATTGTTCAAAGCTCTTTCAGCTCTTAAAACATGGTTTAGAACACCATTAGCTGATCCCCTCTAAGATAAATATGTATACATCTCTAATTTTGTCTTTATCTCTCTGTATATCCACACACATGTAAACAAAACTCAAGGATCTGAATTATCACTACTTACTAGACAAGCCTGAGGCAGGAAGCTGTTCACTCTGGAGATACTCCACATGCCCTCAAGGTACTGCTGAGCTTGGATGGTGACGGAGCTCAGAGCACCGCTGAGACCGCTGGGGGCCACCGTGACTTGAACGCTGGAGTTGGGAAAACCGCCCGCGCCTTGAGACCATCCAAGTCCCTTCTTCTTCTCTGCCCCAGAGAAGAAACTGGGTGACTTTCCAGGCTGCCTGCCCACCTGCCCAGCAATGAGTGGCAGGTCTCTCTGGGAAGACACCGTCACCATCCTGGGTACCATGGTGGTCACTGCCCCGGGGCCGGGCGGGAGGTCGGGCATCTCTGGGTAGCTGGCTTGATTGAGGGTGTGCATCATCTGAATGGCTTCCTGCTTCAGCTGATTCAAGTGAGTGGCACAAGTTTCGCATCTGCTCTCTCCTTCATTCCTGTTTTTCTGTAAATAGTCAGGCACTTGGAGCTTGTCAAAAATTAAAGCTGATAATCGTGGGTCCTAAAGGAGGAGAGGAAAGGCAGAAAAAAAGCATGCTAAGTTAAAACAACGCAGAAAAAGGAAGAAAGAGACAATAGTTGTCTGTGATTTGCTCTCCACCCATGGCAGTACTTTAAATCTGTTCTGGTAACTCTCAGCCTTTTTTCTCCCCAAATACCCTAACAGGCTTGCAGGTCACAGCAGATTAATAAACCATAAGTGAATTCATTTGTATTAGATCCAGCATGAAAATTATCATCAAAATTAAATGGTGGAGCTGTGGTGTACTTGGTAACTATTCATTCTTCTAATTAACTCTCCTTTTGAGACACCTAATTTGCCTGTTATTTCCCATGCTCAGGAACAATGTTAGTTGAGATTCTGAACCTACAAATATCACAATGTGTTTCAAAGGCACAGCACCACCTTAAACCTAGGAAAATTAGCGACTGTAAAGTATTTTAAGAAATCAGCGCGTGACCTGGTAAACGTTTTGTTGTCCTCCCCCTCAGAAATGATCAATCGAGTGGCAGAAGAAACAGTTTACATGGTGCTGCCCACAGCTGGCTCCTCTGCTGGCGAGGACCGTTATTTCTCATCTTTGCAACCCAGATGGTGACAATATTCCCTTACGCTGCAGTTGCTTTGATGAGAAATAGATTTGAGCCTACAGCCATGTGTGAAGGTGTGACAATGTGCACGCTAAGACGCTGATTTAAAAGCAACACCTATTTTGTTTCCACAGAGCAATTTTCCCTCCTCTCCCCTCCCCCTTGCCAGTTCATTTTAAGGCTGCCCAGGCATTTTAAGGGCCAGCTCCGTGTTTCCAGTTCAGAGATAGAGTTACCTATCTCCTGAAACACACAAACACCTTCCCATCCCAAGCCTGCTACCGTAAAGATTAGTCAAGAGATTAAATCCAGCCCTGCTGTAAACCTGCTATCAAGAGTAATGCTTGTGCAGTGAAACTGACCCAACTTCACACGCTCTCCTTGAGCGCTCTAAACAATTAAGGTTTTAATGAAATCACAGCACAGCCAAAGGTTTATTTGTATAATTATTTTAAGGGAAAATATTTAATTTGCTTGTTAATAATGAGGGCGCACAAAGCTAGTAAGTTAGCCATTCAACATATGCTAGGGGTATCCCCAGATCACTAGTCATTTTTAAAAATGTATTACTTTATGCCAAGCTGCAATTGCTCTCCAGGAAATGAGTGTCCTATTAGAAAACTAACTAATTCTGGTTTTAATTACAACACACATCAATAAAAGTCTTTTAAGTCTTGGCACTGGTACTTTGGCTTTGCTCATTATTCTCTTTCAACTGTGCTATTTCCCTTTTCTCTGAATTCACAAAGTCCTAAAACACTGCCTGACTTCAGCAGCAGCACAGAATTTATCTCATTTTCAGCTGCTGGATTGCTCCTGCAGTAGTTTTTCCATCTATCTCACAAGGCACAGTACGGTGTTGATAGAAACCATTGTGAGTCTATCTAGCATCACGCCATTCCACAGCCAAAAGCCATTAACAGAAGTTGCTTTTTCTGCCATAATCTAAATAATTGTTTATTTAGACTGACTTGGGGGGAGGGGGGGGAAAAAAAGGTACTTTTCAGGCTAAGGAAAGCTATTCCTGCTGCTGAATGAACAATAAATTGCATTCACATTAGCAAACCAGTTCACAAAATCAAGTGAAAGATGCTGTTCCATTTTTGTCTCTTTTCTCTTTATTGAGGTTTAGATCCTGGTAAAAATGCCTTTGAAGTTGCACCATTTGCTTACCCTCGTGAACAAGAAAATTCTTTGCCTCCAAACCTCCCAGAAGACGCTAATACTAAATTAACAGATATTAGTCGGGGGGGGGGAGTAATTAATATTTTAGAAACTTTTTTCCTAACTCTTCAGCAGAAAGCGCTATTGGTGAGACTTAAAAAAAAATATATAAAGACTAAGTGCTGCGAGCGCTATTAAGCCTCAGGCAAAACAAAGGCCACGCAGTCTCTCTCCCAAGAAAAACAAACAGCACGGCGCTCGGCAGAAACCTTTCCAAGGGAGAACCCTCTGAGCAAATTCTTGCCGAGGCTGAGACACAGCATCTATTCAAACGGCCCCAGAAACCAGCACCTTCCAGCACCGGGTGCCCCGTCCCCAGCCAGGCACATCCCTGGGCTCCCTCCTTTTGATCCAAGTTGGGCACAGGAGGAAGCACCTGCGGGTCCCGACTGCGCGAGCCTCATCTGGCAGCGTTTAAAATTGCTATCAAATGTCAAAAAGTTTCAAATGAGCAATTAAAGCGAATTACTAGGTGAAACAGGCTTCTCATTTAAAAGAAACGGCTCCTTTTGATGTAAAGAAAATTAATGACCCCAGTCCCTAGCTCCATAAACACAGTTTGCAGCGTAAAGGCAGATCAGAGTCAGGCCCGTCTCGCAGTCACAAGGAAATCGAGTGGATGCCATATTAAAAGGGGAGAACAAAAAATAAAATAAAATAATTTTATTCATTTAGAAAATTACATAGAGCGAACCATGTGAGCGCACAGTATACCAAATTTAAACCTTCTAATTTATTTATAGATTAAAAAAAAAAAAGAAGCCATCTCATTTCCAGTGCTTGTAGTTTGCCAAGCATTTACAAGGAGCCTTTTAACCCGCTCATCCAGCCCCTGTGGTCCCCAGTTGGCATCTGTGGCCACCTTCCTCCAGCTCCTCACCCAGGGCCCAGCTGTGTGGGCGAGATTGCTTTTATTTTTCCACTCCGTGCGACAAAAACACCTGGCTAATGGTTGGGCGTGAAGGGCAGAGGAAACACACGTTACTGTTAAAAACATTAACCGTAACTTAAAAGTTAAGCCAGTCCCATTAAAGAGGTTTTACTGCCCGGTGACAATGCCTGGTCCCAGGGAGCCCAGCTCGCTCCCTAACAAGGCTGGGGTGGAAGTTACACTCTCATGTTTTACAGGGGGAAGAAATAAAAACTTGAGTGACCAAATGTGTTCAAGGCACACGTGGGAAGAGGAGGAGGGGGGAGTAGTTAGAGCCGAGGCAGACAAAGAGGGTGTGCGAGTGGCTGGGGGGAATGGCACCAAAATTAGACGTACACCACACAGGCCTCTGTTCCAAACGCTGCTCCGAAACCACTTTAGTCTGCCGGGCTACAAAGGAGATGACTCCTTTATTCCTCCCGCAGCATAAATAAACGGTGCTGGGCTTTGTCACACCTACTTTCCAAATGCCGGGCTCGCCTCCTGAACAAGCAGGATAAGCCCGATACGGCGATGCTGCAGCTTTTATAGCTTCCCCTCCCGCTTACAGAAACCAAAACCCTAATTTCAGTCACAGCTTGTTAACTTTGGCATATGAAGTTGAGATGTTTAAACGCTGCAGACTGTTAGAAAGGTAAAACAAACGGTCCCACTAGCATCAACTGCACCAGGGAGCCTTCAGCTCCCAGTGGTGCCAAGGCAGGAGATAATTACACATACTTATATATGAGCAAGAATTTTCTGAAATGCCTGAATTTACCAGTCCTTTTCAGCGAGTGGTTCTCACAGACACAGGCAAGCTTGCAAACTGCTGCTGGGAGATCAAACACACACATGCAAATGGCCCACAGGAGGATGAGCACATGGACGTGGTCTGCAAGTCCTTCCAAGCTCAACTGGGCCTGATGGTACACTGGAAAAACCAGGATTGGGCTCACACTAGAAAACAGGGCAAAACACCCGTTTAGTTCAACTCCAGCTGCATTTAGCCTGGAGTTTGCCTTCAGGCTTTATCTCTGAAACCAGGGGTAGGTAAAAAGAACTCAGATTTGAAAACACATACAGCAACATACAACAGAAGGAAAAAAAACCAGTTATTTCTATAATTCTGTGATTTTAATTCATGCTTCCCTCTCTGCTGTATGCCCCAACTGCTGCATTTTCCCCCCTGTGAAATGCAGCAAGGATTTTGGCCATGCAGGGAACACCAACGCGCTGCCTGGGGGGCACGCAAACAAAACCCACACCTCACAACTGTAAAAGACGACAGCCCGAGATCGGTGCCCTTGAAACTACAAGAGATAATCAAAGCAACGGGGACGCAGCCAAAGGGCTCTGAAAACCCCCGCTCCAGCTTAGGTGCCAAAATCACAACCAGCTTTCCAAAAGCATGCAACACCAAATGACCTTCCTGGAGCTGAACTCTTTCGGAAACCCAAAGCAGTTTGTTAGTAAGACCGCACTTTAAAAAAAAAATAAATTAGATTATTTAGAAATTTTAGCTCAATCTGTAATTTCCCAAGTATTTCAAGTTTGCAGTTAGATCGTTTGTTTAGCTAACAAGGAGTAATAGAGAGTTTTTCCACTGCCCAAGAGAAACAAAGCTACAAGCTTTAAATCTTACCTGCAGCTACTGACTTGTAACTCCCAAACTAAGCAAGAGGAGAGGAGGCAGAAAAGCATCTGGATTCTCACTTAAGAAGTCCCTGAAGTAATACCCACCCATCTGTAACCTAATCCTTTCAGTGAGGAACTCTCCACTGAGTGCGAACAAACGATGACGAACAAATGATGAAAAGTCAAATTGCCAACAGCCGTCCTCAGCAATTACCTGCAATCCTGCCTGGCCCTGGTTTCTGCCACGCCACTATAGCTGGAGCAGTATTCTGAATTAAATTCAATTCCAGATATAAAGATAATTAAAAAGAAAGAAGAAGAATCGCTGAATGTCACACTGAAATGTATACTCAAATACAAACCTAGGTAAACAACACTTTTAAAGGATGCTTTGGGAGAATGGAATGTACTTCCCCAGTGCAGAAGAATCAATGCTAATGATTTTTTGTCTTAATTGTCTTTCCAGATTTCTGCTGTGCCGCTTACAGATTAGTTTTTATCTTACATGACATTGTGAGATACCCACTAATATCTTCTATATTGACAAATACTTTGAAGGTTGACGCTTGCTTTCAACTATATAGCAGTCACTGTCAGAAAAAGAAGAAAAAGAGAACACTATACTCGGCAAAAGCAGAGATTGTTCAATGTAATCAAGGAAAAAAACAGTTCTAATGGTTAACTTAAATTTTTTTAAAAGAAAAGTTTCCGAGTAGCTGACTATCTCAAGGGAATGAAAATATGAGCTGTAAGTCTTCAAGTAACCCGTGTTGTGAATTCATTCAATTACTGACCTAATCTTATCAGAATATAAACAATCAAGGAAAAACAAACACACAAAGCTTTCACAAAAACAGAATTCACCAGAAGTCCCATCTCCTGAGGGTTAGGGATTTCTGAAACTTGCAGCTTAATTTTGCTGTCCTTGAAAACAGCCCTCTGAATAAGCAGGAGAACAATCAACGTTTCCAGAGTGAGCAAAAAGCACACGCATTTAAAAAACAAATAGATGCATTTTTAAGGCCAAATTCCAGCTGGCCTCTCTACCTGAATGTCTCACTACCTTTAGGCAGAAGATTAATTTAAACCAATGGCCTGTGGTCCTCCTCCCGTGCTGTCCGCTAGCAGGATTTCATCCTATCTCCAATCCCATTATTTGGTTTGTAACCACAACCTCAGGTATCACACACAGACATATCCCACTGACTCTACCACCCAGCTGAGAGTCAACCCAATTTCTTTTCATCTTTGCTATCCCAAAGAGTTTGGGGGAAAAAAATAAAATCCGAGCACATTCTCTTACTTACTTCACAAGGATACTGCCTCTTTTAAACAGTGTTCATCCTTCTAACAAAAGTCAAGCAATACGATAAATCTGCTAAAAACCGCGTGACCCCACACTAAAAATGACTGCGGCGTGTTTAGTTATTCTGCAGCCTCCACTGAACTCTATTTATTTCCATTTCCTGCCCACTTTAATGTACTTCAGTGGCCCGCAGTAAAGTTAAAGCAATAGGTGTCTGTCATAAAGATGAATAGTACTATTGGAATGCATAATACAGTGGAAAGAGGAAATGAGAGCAATCTGGTTTATTTACATCTCAGGCTCCCATCAGCACCTCGACCCACCTCCCAATGGTCCCAGCCGCCTTTCCTGTTATCTCCCCGTATAGTCCCCTGCAACAATTTGGCTTTTAACCTCACAAAACCAGAGGGTATGAGCTGATCTCCCAGATTTGCCTCGGTGAGCTGGCGGAGCATCGGAGCAAACAGCCAGGCAGCGCCTTCCGTGCACGGAAAACAAAACAAAAAGGTAGCGGCTGCGATTTAAAATTAATTAAAAAGACACAAACAAAACAAAGGACCCCAAAGAGATCTGCTATCACAGTTAAATTTAGATGAACATACAGGAACCTGACTACTTCTGAAAAACAGTAATTACCGTATCACAAAATATTACTTTTAATCTCCTTGCTTTACGATCTAATTAAACAGATATTTTACTTGCCTTTGGAAAATGTTTTTCTTAATTTCATTCAATTTCAACATTTGGTGTATTCTATAAACTACACATCCAAACTAGTATGTAATTTTGTGCTTATTTTTAATAGTGTATGACTTCACTTAAAAATGATGACTTTTAATTTGCATGTTTATTGTTGGTTTTAAGTAATCCTTTAATTTTCCCTCTTGGGTCTGTGGCTTACTGTAACTTCACAATGCAAATTCAGTACTGATTTTGTTCATATGAAAACACCGTCTCCAGCACCCATTGTGTCTTTTTTTCCCCCCTCTTTTTTTTTTTTAAAAAAAAAAAACTTCATCAAAGTAGTATCATTTTGAACAGCAGCAAGTGTTTGGGAAAATAGCTGCATACCCATCACCACCCAACACTGATGTCTGAAAAGCCTTTGTTTGACTATTACTTTCAGAAACAGCCACTGAGACGAAGTTGCCTTTCAGAAATTCAGACAAAAGCTTTTGATAGAAATTAGACACTTTTAAAGAAGAGATAAATAGCTTTCCATCCTTAGTCATTTCTTCCATGAAGCCAGAGAGTAAAATTTTGTTAGCCTATGAGCATGGTAAATCAGGATACAGAAATTCTGACTATTAAGACTACATAAAAAGTCACAACTTCTCTTTCCTTTTAAAAGCAAACCGAGTGCTTATGAAAAGTGTTAGAAGAACTACTCAGGAAACTGATGCTCTCTGATACCTTCATCACATTGAATACTACCTACTCCACGTACAGTTTGAGTTCAATCAGGCTGCTCAGATAATAAGGTAGCTCTGAATTTCAGCACAGGGATGAAAATCAGAGAGGAGCACCACGACACGGAAAGCAGACTGCCTTGTCAAAACGCCTCAGAAACATCATAATACCATTTTATTGGAAACATAAGGCTGTTTCCACTTATTACAATTATTTAGGCAGCATCCCATGATTTCAGAATGACAAATTGTAATGGTAAGCCTCGCAAGATGGACTCTCTCACTCGTGATCTCTGGCCAGAGACCAGCAGCCCATCCCTGACAGCCCAGTGGACTTGAAGAGTAGTAATGTCCCAGATGAGATCTCCAGCGCATTTAAGTGATCACAGCCACATTGATCCCAACAGAACTGTGCCCATTTGTATCAGACAGACCTTTAATGATGGAGTTCAAGAACGTCTGGACACCAGCCGCAGCAAAAGCAACTTTGGCTTAGAAAGACTGGATAGGAAAAGAAGTGCTTGGAGCACTCAGGACATCTGTATACAAACCCTACAACTGTTTCTGTCCAACCATCTGAATCCAATTAAAAGAACGCTCAGCAGCAGAAGTTAGGGAGTGGACACATTTTCCAAATGAACATCATTAGCATAATGTAGATTTAAAATCAACTATGAAAACCAGCGCTTGGCATTGGATCACATCCTCTTAGTGTCTCTTTCACTTGCTCATTTTATCAATTATTTGTTTGGTAAATGAATACTTGAGGACCATACAGAAACGATTTAGCTTTCACAACCCAAGGGCTGCCCATTGTGCACTCCTCTTGCAAGCTACAAATTGCTGCATATAGCACCCAGTTAGCCCAGCAGGCAGTCTGTCTCCAGAAACAAAGTGGATTACACTTATTCTTCAGCTTAATTAAGCTGCCACTGCCTTAGTTTAACTGTTTCACCGAAAACTGACTTGTTGGCTGAAAAAATCTTGGGTTTACATTTGAATTTAAGCAGAACTGTAGTGGGTTAGAGTTGTTCCTTCTCCTTGTTGAGCCTTAATCAAGAAAAAAAAGAAAAAAACCTCTAAGCTGGGATGAATGGAAAAGCAAGGATGAAATGTATATCTAATTCCTCAACCACAGACAGGCCACACACTGTTGGAAGAGTCTGCTCTAGTTCCTTTGCTTACACGGTGGCACACATGTGAGGCACCACCTCCCTATCCAATCTGTCCATCCCACTCTGGTTCCTTCAAATGGATTCTAGGGTGGTTTGTTTGTTGTTTTTTTTTTTTAATTCCACTTTCCATCAGAGGAATGTCAGCAATTAAGTTTACAAATTTGCCATCAGCTACCAGTTGGAAAGTGGGGTCCTGGCACCTCCAATGTCTCTGGACTTGGATGGAATTAGGTTACAAGGTTGCCCCTCATTTTCAGTTAAGATGCTGATGTGCTGAAATAACTGACCCCATTCTGCTGGCCCCATCTTGCATTAGAAAGGAACAATAAATATGCAGATCCTAAGGGACATCTGCAGGTGGGGGACACTGCCCAAAGAATCAAATGATCCTCCCATGGAATCTCATTAGAGTGAGGTATGATCTCAGCCAACTTCATCAAAGTAGTATCATTTTGAACAGCAGCAAGTGTTTGGGGAAATAGCTGCATACCCATCACCACCCAACACTGATGTCTGAAAAGCCTTTGTTTGACTATTACTTTCAGAAACAGCCACTGAGACGAAGTTGCCTTTCAGAAATTCAGACAAAAGCTTTTGATAGAAATTAGACACTTTTAAAGAAGAGATAAATAGCTTTCCATCCTTAGTCATTTCTTCCATGAAGCCAGAGAGTAAAATTTTGTTAGCCTATGAGCATGGTAAATCAGGATACAGAAATTCTGACTATTAAGACTACATAAAAAGTCACAACTTCTCTTTCCTTTTAAAAGCAAACCGAGTGCTTATGAAAAGTGTTAGAAGAACTACTCAGGAAACTGATGCTCTCTGATACCTTCATCACATTGAATACTACCTACTCCACGTACAGTTTGAGTTCAATCAGGCTGCTCAGATAATAAGGTAGCTCTGAATTTCAGCACAGGGATGAAAATCAGAGAGGAGCACCACGACACGGAAAGCAGACTGCCTTGTCAAAACGCCTCAGAAACATCATAATACCATTTTATTGGAAACATAAGGCTGTTTCCACTTATTACAATTATTTAGGCAGCATCCCATGATTTCAGAATGACAAATTGTAATGGTAAGCCTCGCAAGATGGACTCTCTCACTCGTGATCTCTGGCCAGAGACCAGCAGCCCATCCCTGACAGCCCAGTGGACTTGAAGAGTAGTAATGTCCCAGATGAGATCTCCAGCGCATTTAAGTGATCACAGCCACATTGATCCCAACAGAACTGTGCCCATTTGTATCAGACAGACCTTTAATGATGGAGTTCAAGAACGTCTGGACACCAGCCGCAGCAAAAGCAACTTTGGCTTAGAAAGACTGGATAGGAAAAGAAGTGCTTGGAGCACTCAGGACATCTGTATACAAACCCTACAACTGTTTCTGTCCAACCATCTGAATCCAATTAAAAGAACGCTCAGCAGCAGAAGTTAGGGAGTGGACACATTTTCCAAATGAACATCATTAGCATAATGTAGATTTAAAATCAACTATGAAAACCAGCGCTTGGCATTGGATCACATCCTCTTAGTGTCTCTTTCACTTGCTCATTTTATCAATTATTTGTTTGGTAAATGAATACTTGAGGACCATACAGAAACGATTTAGCTTTCACAACCCAAGGGCTGCCCATTGTGCACTCCTCTTGCAAGCTACAAATTGCTGCATATAGCACCCAGTTAGCCCAGCAGGCAGTCTGTCTCCAGAAACAAAGTGGATTACACTTATTCTTCAGCTTAATTAAGCTGCCACTGCCTTAGTTTAACTGTTTCACCAAAAACTGACTTGTTGGCTGAAAAAATCTTGGGTTTACATTTGAATTTAAGCAGAACTGTAGTGGGTTAGAGTTGTTCCTTCTCCTTGTTGAGCCTTAATCAAGAAAAAAAAGAAAAAAACCTCTAAGCTGGGATGAATGGAAAAGCAAGGATGAAATGTATATCTAATTCCTCAACCACAGACAGGCCACACACTGTTGGAAGAGTCTGCTCTAGTTCCTTTGCTTACACAGTGGCACACATGTGAGGCACCACCTCCCTATCCAATCTGTCCATCCTACTCTGGTTCCTTAAGATGGATTCTAGGGTGGTTTGGTTTTTTTTTAATTCCACTTTCCATCAGAGGAATGTCAGCAATTAAGTTTACAAATTTGCCATCAGCTACCAGTTGGAAAGTGGGGTCCTGGCACCTCCAGTGTCTCCGGACTTGGATGGAACTAAGTTACACAGTTGCCCCTCATTTTCAGTTAAGATGCTGATGTGCTGAAATAACTGACCCCATTCTGCTGGCCCCATCTTGCATTAGAAAGGAACAATAAATATGCAGATCCTAAGGGACATCTGCAGGTGGGGGACACTGCCCAAAGAATCAAATGATCCTCCCATGGAATCTCATTAGAGTGAGGTATGATCTCAGCCATATAAACAGCAGATGGAGATAGGCCGTTTGGAGCGTATCTATAGGACAAAAGCAGTTCAGAAAACAAACATGTTGTTAGAAGTTCAAAGAAGTGTGGTTTATTTAGTTTAGAAGAGAAAAAACTGAGCAGAGTCCTCCAGTACACAAGAAGTAGTTACAAAGAGAATGGGGACCAGTTACTTTCCACGTCCACCTGGGAAAGGAAAATAAGAAATCATTCTACTTTTCAGCAAAGATGCCTCAGGAAAAACTGTCAAAGGTGAGTCTGATATCAGCAAGTGGTTTGAATGATGTTGAGAAATCTTCCTTTGTGGCAAGTTCTGAAGAACAGGTGAGAAATATCCATGGGAGATGATCAAGAGATAGGTGATCCCATTTCAGTGGAGGTATCTGGACTACTTTTTAAAGATCAGAAGATCCTTCTCCAGCCCTAAATTCTTATGATCCTAGTTTTGGAAAGTTGAGTAACGCATCTGTAGACAGACTTGTTGCTTGGGTTCAAGTGCCACAGCCAGACAAGGAATATAGACTTCAAAATACTATTCTCCTTAGATGACTATTCAGTAACCTATGCTATCTTGCTCACAGCAACTTTTCCAACTTGCACCATTCCTGCATTATTTCCATGCCTCTTGTCCTAATTGTAACCCTGTATATTACCTTGAATAATTCACCTTTTTGCCAAATACTCACAAGCCTATCACCACGATACCTGAAATATTCTTTATCATTAACTATATTACTTAGATATTCCACTTTCAATCTACTCTTACAGATTAAAAGTACACAATTGTTACATTTCATTCCCTACATGTTCAAGGGATAATTTTAGGAATCCAGATGAGATACCTTAATTAGATGGTGCAACTCCAACCCCTCCTATCTGTCCATAACGTGTGGGAAATAAACATAATAATCAAGATTGAGTAAAGTCTCAGAAATTAAAATCCGGAAAACTCTATCAGTGAATATTTAGCTGCATTACGACGAGACCAGACGGTTCCAAACTCATTGCAAAGCCCAATGAAAGGAATGCAAATTAGCTGTTCCAGATTACAAATGGAAGACATCTCAGGGTTGCTGATGGTACACCAGAAGTGTTGGTAACAGGATGGCGTGAGAAAGATGAATCCATAGCTATCTGCCAGCTTATCTGTCCAGATGTTTCTAGAGGCTCTGCAATCAACGCATTTCATGGAATCTTCAAAAAAGTCTTCTCAGTAAAACTGTTGCTCCTCTGACTCTGAGACATTCCTGTCAGGTTTTCAGGAGTAACCAATAGTCACACACACAAGTGACAGATGGACAGAGATATCAAAACCCTAAAAATATACACTGAAAAAGAACAATAAGGACTTAGATTAGCCCAGTGTGTACTATGCTATGGCTATACTTTACTACAGATTTCTCTTTCAACAGTTCTTCAAAGAGAATTTTAGCACCTAGCACCACAACATCACGGACCATGAACTAGTAGCAATATCATACTTAGACACCATGAAAAACACAGTAAGAACAAGATTATTATTAATAGTAAAATATTCTTGTTGCTGTTTTTGTTTATCCTGTTGGTCTTTAATCTAATACTGTTCAGGCAAGGGCTGTTATCTTTAGATACAAAACAAATTATTTCTGATAGTCCTGCCTCAGATCAATCAATTGCTTTGCAGGAGAATACTCTGGCTTCCCAGGAGAATACCACTTTCTGCAAGTTACCTGCTACTCTTAGATTGTACAGTCTTGTAATAAGCCCTTCAATGGCTAACAATAAACCACAGCATCCAGCCCTGAACACCTAAAATGCCTGCCTGGTCACCAAACAGCATTGTACGTTTTCTACGTGACCTAAATAGCAACAAAGAATTGCTTTTTTTTTTTTTTTTAACCTGCTCTCCTTTGTTGACCCAGCAAATCACACTCGTCTGAGTTGGACAAGAACAGTCCTGTGATTAATACCCACCTGTAATCCTTATGGCATCGATGTCGAGAAGCCCTGCAGTGGTCCTGCAAAACCTGCAAGCTGCGCAACCTCTCCCCATCCAAAGGGCTGCTGTAATCAAAGAGGAGCAACTCCCTTCTCCCTTTGCCTAAGGTCTGTCTTCTACAAACGTAAATCAATGTGGTCATTCCCACAGGCAGACAAAAACCCACTCCACCCATGCTCGGAGCATCTTGAAAGCCATGTTAATAGGGTTTATAAACTCTGCTGTGATACAGGATACTAAACACATTAAACACACAGGAGGAGTGAGCTTGTATCTACCTATAACACACATATAGACAAGCCCACAGATGGCTGGCTAAAATACCTGTGTAAACTCTTTCAGGCTCCTCACACACACACACAGCAAAACAAAAAAAAAAAAATCCTTATCTCCTGAGACACATAAGCAATCAAATACCTGGCAACAATTTTCAAAACCCTTCAAGCCAGATCCTATTAAAACCAGTAACTAAGAGATGAAAGGCTTTAGCTCGTCCTACCAGTCACACATACAGGACTCTTAAACATTTACAGTATCTAATGTTGCTTCTATAGAAATTCCATGATCATAGACAATGCCTAACATCACAGGATACATTTATGTTTCCATTCAGTTGAGGGCACTGCATAAAAGGATGTTTTTATTTTAATTTGTGTTCTGGGACATTGGAAAAAAAAGCTGCCTCATCACCTGCTGGAAAAAGCCAAGTACAGAGGAGGAAAGGTTTCTTTTAAGAGAAAGTACAGCCCCAGAATGAGACCTGGGCTCTAAAGGAATCCATGGCAACATTCACACTGAATGCAAAGTTAGTTTTTCCTCCTCTAAGTTCAAGCATCCCTGTCCCTAACTACAAATCAGCAATGAACTCTTTCACCAACCTATTTCATACCTATGAAATGCACGTTTGTAGTTGTTGGGTAATGAGTTAAGTTACATGTTGGAGTGCAAACTTCCCCCTTCGTTTTAAAACAAAGGTTTGTGGCAGTAGATAACGTTGTGTCTGATATGCAGTAAATCATGAAAAAAGTATATATACGTGCCACCCAAGTTGCATTGTTATTATTACAGATGTAAATGCACATTTAAAACCAGAAAACTGTGTGTAACCACACCTTGCTAACATCCTTACAAAATCTGACAGCACGTCAAACAGCCCCCATTGTGGACAGTGCCAAAGCAGTTCTAGAGATCATTAAAGGCCAGTGAAGATGACCATCTTGTCCGGCCTCCTGCACATCACAGCCCTGCTAATTTCAACCAGAAAAGGCAGTGACCCCAACAGGCTTATCTAATGAAAATGGATGCTTCAGTATTTTAAGAAACACTTTTATTTGAGCCCACGTGTCTTCCAAAGCCGCAGTACTTCTGATAGAATCATGTTTTTAAAGTGCAAGGTATATGAATAAAAACCATAAAATCAAACAGACAGGGACAGCACTTGAGATGACATAAATCCAGAGCTGAAGCACACTATTCTTTGCTCCTGTGCCAGTTTATATTAGCTGGACCAGAAACTTTACTCCCTACGGTCAACTTGAGAAATCCAAGTGGTTGATTCCAGGGCTCTCAGCCCCATCCCAGACATGGACTGCGTACTGGTAATATTTGATTTACGCTTGCAGCTCTAGCCTCAGAGAAACCCATTATGCAGGATACGCTCAAAAGATGGGTGTTTTACTTCACAAGACTGAGGCTGTGATTCACAGGGAAAACCTGCACAGAAGGCACAGACCAGGATGTTATTGCTCCAGCTCCAATCAGCAAATAGTCACCAAAATAAATTAACGTCAGCATCTCATGGAAGTCCCTGCATGAGGAAGTTAGGCAAGATTTATTCAAGACCACAATCTCAGGAGCAATCCATCAGAATCAAAGGTAAGCCAAAAAATAAATACATGAAAATGGGACCAGCTAGAATAACAAAGCAGCACAGCCAAGGCAGCAGCCACACGACAGCCAGAGGCATCTCCAGAGCGATCAGAACAACTGTCCGTAGATCTTGCCAATGAGCCAGATGCTGCTGCTGGAAGAAGGCTTGTGTTGATATAAACTCAGAGATGCGAGATGCTTAACACCAAGAGCAATCAATCTTCACAGTTCCCGCCTGCCTGCCAAGCTTCACTATTATGCCACAAAGAAATGAAAACAAACTTCATAAAAAAAAAAAAAACCACGTAGAGCCTCCATGACATCAAACTCCCCCCGCCCTCCCCTAAATACTCAGAAACAAACCAGCGATTTGGGTGTAGCTATAAATGACCCGATGCTTTTCCTGAGTTAACAACAGAACCAGGAAAGAATATCGTTGGCTAAACAGCTCACTGTGCACACGCTGCCAGAAAACCAATGAACTTATCATACTGTATAGGAAATTCCTATCTTCCACACCAATTAGTGACCCAACAGTGATTGATTTTATAATCCCAAACTTGACTTACAAAGTGACTTCCTCTGGGGCCAACTTTCCATTACCCACCATGTGGAAAATTGTACACGGTCAGTGCACTATGAAACCCAAGGAAAAATAAGTGCTATTCAAACCCCAATTCCACCGTGCCTCCACATTCTTGCTTTCCTAAGGGAGATGCACTTTTGACAGTTACTTCCTTTCCCTGCCCCAACATCCTATCTCCACCATACACCAGCTGGGCACTCAATCAAAACAGAAACAACAACAGGAACCAGCGGTTATTCACTACAATAGGATCAAAACATTTCTAGGCACTAGTGCTCCGCCAAGTCACTGTCCTTGAAGACCCTGCCACAGTCCACTTCTCCCCTCCCATCGCAGGCACCTTTACTGAAAGTGGCTCCACTTCAACCTGGAGCACCACATATTAAAAATCATGGCTTTTTAATCAGAAGCCACTCAGTGTCAGGCAGTCACATCCTAGAACTGCAGGAGGCAATGAAACTGGGCAGCAGAAAGGTGAGAAAATTAACTTGCCAGCAACACAGGCCGATGTTTATCTTTTATTTTAATCAAGCTAACATTAGCTCCAGTCTATAAAACCAGAATTGCACTGCACACTAACTACCAGCATAATCACAGAAACAGCGCCGCAATATGATTAAGGGATGCTAATTGTATCTTATAAAGAGTTAAAGACAATCAAGTACATGTAATAAAGATTTATATGCAGTTTTCCACTGACCTGGAAACAGCTTCATACATTAATAAGTTAACATTACTGCCAGGAACAAAGCAAACAGTTACATCTACATGACAAAATACATGAAACACGAGAGCCAGATGTTGGGCCCTTTAATCAAGGAAGCAATTATTTAATTCCTGGAAAAAAGACTTTCTCTCTCATTGTTTCATCAATACATGATATCGTTCATAAAAGACCCAGTCCTGACTCCATGGTATGGTCTGGGTACAAATCTGCAGCATCACACAGGGGTATGAACTAAGGGTCTCCTTTTCCCACTGTGCAGTTGCTTCTGGGCAAGGAGCACAGGGCAACTGGTGACATCCTTGGACTGTATCCACATCTCCCCATTCACACACAACAGCACAGTCCCCAAAGTAGCTGCCAAGAGCCTGTGCTTCCCCTTGCACCTCTCCAGGAAGGTGGGTTCTCCACTGGTAAGTGCAACAGGGAATGCCTGGGAGCTGTCTACACTCACCATCACAGCTGCTGACCTCCAGCTCCCAGACATGTGGGGTCACTTGGCCACCAACCTAACAGCTCCCCACTCCAAGAACCATCACAAACTCATGGTCTTTGAGTCATTTTGCCCAGACGCTCTTCACCCATTGTCCTTCCTCCCAGATAACAGCAGCCATTGTCTCTAAACAGGTAGACACCCAGCAGCCACTCAAAGATGGTGGAATAGTTTGGGTTGGAAGGGACCTTTAAATACCATCTAGTTTCAACCCCCCTGCCACAATCAGGTTGCTCAAAGCCCCATCCAACCTGATCTCATACACATCCAATGGTGGGGCATCCACGACTTCTCTGAGCAACTTGTTCCACTATCTCACCACTCTCACTGTAAAAAATTTCTTCCCTACATCCAATCTAAATCTACACTCTCCTAGTTTCAAACCATCACCCCTTGCCCTATCACTACAGACCTTGTTAAGAAGTCTCTTTTCATCTTTCTTATAGGCCCCCTTTAGTACTGAAAGGCCACAATAAGATCTCCCTTCTCTTCTCCAGACCAAAGAATGCCAACTCTCTCAGCCTTCCTTCACTGGAAAGGTTCTCCAGGACTCTGATCATTTCTTATGGCCCATGCTCAGCCTTACCCCAGAGTGCTTACAGAGCCAGTAAGGGGTAAATATTCACACATTGGTCACATCCACATGCCCAGTTGGGTCTAGGCGCCCCAGTGTCAAATTCAAAACTATAAAGCATTTAATGATTTTTACAAAAAAAAAAAAAAAAAAATCACAAATTATACAGTCCTCTACACAACAGAAAAACTGCTGAATTGCTTAACTACCACTACAGACATCAGAACTGAAAAAGCACATCCCTCTGCAAGGTTACTCTGAGGCTGTCGCTAGATAAAATAGCCAGACTCAACCCACAAATACCATATGTAAGGTACGCTCCTGAACAAGACACAACAGATAGAAGCACTTAATAAACAGATCCATTAACTAGGAAACATCCCTGCAGCAATTAAAACTTTGCAAAGTACTACAATGTACACCTGGTTATTGCTCTGACATCTGCTTAGGTTTTCTATGTGTTTGTAAGTTGGACCAAAGAGAAAGATAATTGAGTTTATGGACGTATCATGACAAAAATGACAAGGTACTGTTAACTGTTTGTGAAAAATGGCATAAAAACTCAAATAAAGCATGTGTACTGTTTGAAATACTTAAAAGTTACCGCATTTTTATAATGAACCATATACAACCAAATGGTGTTTCTCCTATTGCTGAAGAATAATTTTATTCTCAACTAAGGATCCCATCATAAAACGAGAGGAAAATCACAGTCTGAACAACGGCAGTCGTGCTGAGCACATTTTCAGGCATATGGCAATTTTATAATGGTCATTGGGGATGAAGAGCTAAAATTCTGTTGCAGACTCTGAATTTAAGACATTTCACATAAAATTGCCTATCTCAGGAAACAAATAAATTGTTAAGCATGCAACCTCAGAATATTACAGCCAATATTCAGCATATGTAAATCTGACTACCGCAAAACATGAATGCTATTTTCAGTACAAGGGCCCAATTTTTTATAGAGGGTCCAAATAAGTAATAAATAAATAAAAATTGTCTGAAGGCATCATTACAAGAAAACAAATACAATGAGATCTGCCTTAACTTTATACAGTCTGAGTTACTGCAACATTATGCGACTACAATGTGATCCAACGTTCCCAAGTAAAAGCCCTGATTACTATTGTAAGTCTGTCATTTAAATAGTTCCTTCCTGTTTAAAATGTAGAAAGCCAAATGCATTTTCCCACCACTAAGCATTGTGTAAGACTCCTTTCTCTTCCAGCAATCTGGCTGAAGATGGATGAGCTTCCAAACTGATATCATTTTTAATTACGCGTTTTTCTCTCATTACTAATTTCCTAAACATGTTTCTAATCTTGCAGTGAAATCTCTGAGCGCAGTAGGTGTATCCACATACATCATGCTCTAGAAAATTAATATGAGATAACGATCAGGACTGCCATCACAACATAACCTGAAACAAGCAAGGTACACCAGAGGTGATACATACTCATTAGACTCTGATCTCCAGTGTTTCTGGAAAGCAGCTGTTAATGGATAGCTTCCCTCCCTCCTATATCTTGGAGGCCAATAACACGGTTATTGGGGTCTAGGAGAGGGAGATTCTTCAAGCAACCCCCCCTTTGCACTTTCCACCAGGCAGTTACAAGCTTGGGATGCCCAGTGCATATGGATACCCAATGCCCTTCATCTCCTTACCCTAAATACTCCACCAAGAAACACCGTTTGCTTAAGGGAGCCACGATCATCTGCCCCCCTACAGATGATAAGCACAGGTATCCCAGCTCCCTCCTGCCATCAGGGTCCAACAATTCCCTCCACCTCAGACAAGATCTGCTGGTGGGGCTGTCCTCTCCAAAAGCACAGGAGAGCCGAAAGCGTTGGAGGTAGCTACACCCACCAAAGAGGCAGGAAGGCACATGCCCACTCACACCCCACGTGCCAAAAGGGGGTCACACCCCCAGCAGCCGTCTGCATCAGATGCTCTTCTGGCAGGCTGGAATCAGGACTATGTATAGACCCGTCAAGTTTAGGTCAACCCAGTGCCAGCCAATTATGCACCCAGGATCTCCCTCATTCCTCAGGTACCTCTCACTACCTGAAAGGCATTGCACAGCTAAACGTGCTGCAGCCTTCTTTCACCAACAGAGAAAGACAACAACTTTTAGAGAAAAAGAAAAAAAAAAAAAAACCACACAAAAAAACCCCCAAAAGGGCAACTGTTTTCTTCCCAACTAAACACATGACACACCAAATTCTTACAGGAGCAATGCTTTCAGCACACCAACTGCCTTCTCATCAGCTGATACCAAATAAAAGGGGCAAATCCTAGGAACTGTTCATGGTGGCTGACATTTAAGGAATCAAATAAAGCAAAAGAAGATAAATCACAAGCGCTTAAATAACTTTATATCTTCTAAGTGGTCTTAAAATGTGTCACAAGTATGCCTCTGCCTGCTTACTCAAAGACAAGGGATCACTGCTGTTTCATGGTCAAAAATAAGAAGGTATAGAGATATTAAGAAGATAGTTGCAGTATATGCAGCAGAGTAATGCACATAAAAAATGGTGCATGTATAAAAGAACACAAATAGGAGGGTTCCAGTATATATGCACGCAACTCACTAGTCTGTAATCGCATGCTGATCAAAATGCATATGTGAAATGAGGGAAGAATATCTAAACATGTAATGCTAGCTGACTTGCCCTACGTCCCAAGAAAAGCCTGTAGCACAGACCATGTGAGCAGGCTGGAGTTCAGATGTTTCACTGTACTCACGCATGCTGCTATGGAAATTGGCTGATGGAAAAAAAATAAAAAAAATAAATCACACAATTTCACATTTTCTTCTCAAAAAAAAAGTCAACGGTTTCCCAAAAACGCTACCAAAATTTCATCCTGCTTTTCTACCTACTGTCCCATCTACTGACCAAGATCAAAAGCTTTAAATTCAGCCCAGACTTCCCCAAGAACTTGATGAAGAAATCTGATGTTCTGTGAGAACACTGGTTCTTCTTGAAACAAACAGTTCTTCCTTCTAAACTTCACTGATTCAGCAAAGCTGAGGAAAAGCTGAGGGATGCCCCGCTTTCTCCTTCCACAGCATCTTGAAAGGACAATGAAGAGGACAGGTACAAACCCAAAGCTTCACCAAAGCTTTGCTGTGCACCATCCACCCCGTTGTCTGGAACTGGTGCCAAACTGGAACATCAGACTCGTGATAACGCTGAGCTGCGCAACGCAACCCTCCACCTCAAGACAGGAATTAACTGACCACTGAAGTCAAGGGAAGCCTTTCAAGTGACTTCGCTAGGTTATGACTGGGCTCCCACGTTTTAATTCTCGTTAGCATTTGCTGACAAACCCTTTATAACCAGAGCGACAGGTTCTTTATGAGAAGCCATTTCGGCCGCCCCAGCTAATGCCTTAATCCACAGATTTAAACAGGTCAGATTATCTACATGTATCAAAGACAATGTTATGCTTCATAAGCTATTTTTCTGCTTCAGTAAGGAGTAAGCATGTTTTTATTTCTTACTATGTTTATCCATTACCTCACCAAGCAGTATTATTGTTAGTCTTTTTGAGGCTCTCCTAGAATAGGAATGTCTAAGACAGGATTTCCTCCAGCTCTGCATACCTACTTACTCCAGAGTCATTAATGACATAGGACTGGATTGAACAAAGACTCAACATCAAATGAGCATTCAAAACAGCTGGGAACAAAAAGGTATCTGCCTGGAACACTGCATCTCTGCTTTGTCTTTAAACAGAAAATGCCAACGAGGCACAAATTGGCTTTAAAGACCACTTTTACAGAAACGTTTTCATGAGAAAAATGGAAGATCTAAACACTTGCACACGGGACATATATCCCAGTGGGCTCCAAATTGAGTTTACTGCAGCTTTTACACAGCAATCTGCAAATCAGATTGTCCTTTTTACTGGAGATCAGAAGTAACTTCACTGCTGTCAAATTCAACCCTGCAGAAAAGATCCAAGTCCCGCACAAGAATCCAGATCAGAAGTAACTTCACTGCTGTCAAATTGAACAGAAAAGATCCGAGTCCCGCAGAAGAATCTTCCAAAAACCCAAACCAACTACATACTGTCTTCCGTGTGATTACAAGTGATAGCTGAAATATCCAAGGATAGACAGCACTGCTCAACTCTGAGATCTTAAAATACCTCTAATCAATATTTCAAAGAAAACTTAGAGATGTATATGTGTAAGAAAAAAATATAAGCAATACCATCCCGGGATTCGTAGAAGTTGATTCCTCAGGTTGTTGGGTGTCGGATGGGGACATCCACCAGGACTCATTCCCCTGACAGAGCATGCTTCCCAGCAAGGCCATCACTGCACAGCAACACATGTCCTGTCCCCATCACATCACACCCCAGGACACGACACCCACAGCCCGGCACCGAAGAACAGCACACCCTGCTCCCTTCTCCCACCCCACCATTCCACAGGCAGACACACTGACTCAGGGTAGGCTTTCAGAAGCTACCCAGTAAGCTCATCTCCCCTGAAAATTAACAGGGATTTTGAGAAAAATGATAGGCAAACACTGAAAAAACAAGTCAGAGGCTACAGACTGTCCATAAAGTTACCCTATACAGGGCCAAAGTTGGCAGGACGTGGAAGAAATAACCTGAAAGCTACAAGGATAGTGCTTGGCTTCAGTGCTTAGGATCCAAAATTACCTTGGCAATCTCTTAAATACCTCCCTATCAATGGTGTATGCAGAAGCAGACCAGGCTGGGAGAAGCACACAATAAATGTAAGGATGCTTGAGGAGAAACAGTGCTGCCCTTTTTAATGCTATCAGCTCCTGCCTGCCTGAGGATGTTTCCTACCTCTACCTACAAACACAGCGATTCCCCAACCATTAAGTAAACAGTCTTTGAAGATAATGAAGTTTATTCTAATCTCTCACTGATGTCACTGCTGTGTGGTACTCAGCTGAGCTACAAAACTCCTGGGTTAACTAACTCCTCTGTGAAATCAGGATTACCTTAATTCTTTGCTCTTGCACAGATTTAAGGAATCCTGTCAAGGTGCAGAGAGCAGCAGATTTTTCATACAGTGGATCTATATATTTTAGCTCACTCCTTTAGATGAGCTGCTTCTGTACCGTTATGCTAAGCGAGACAACCTTCTGTATGAGACCTTTCACTGCTTCCAAAGAAAGCAGAAGTACAGCCTTTAGTAAAGAGGAGATGCTCTGGACTACCTTCCAACACTGGTAGATGAGGCTGTTGCTCCAGTGGCAACAAGAAAGAAAAATCAGATTGAATCTGGACTAGCCAGAGGAAACTACAAAAAGAGAACACAGAGAAGCAGAGATCTTCCAGTGCATCACCTCAGAGAACAATGCCTTTGTGTTCTCACTTGTGTTCACTTCCCAAGGTCAAGTGTTTATTCTGCATCGCAGTTCCTTAACTATCTACTCCACACTTTTCATTGCTCCCAATCCTACAAGAGTCAAGCCCGCCCACAGCAATAAAAAGCTCCGTGAAGAACTGAGGGTGGGTCAGAAAAGCCAGCCCTTCATATAACGTATCTTTCATGTCATCAAAAGACTTGGCAATAAGAAGCTGAAACCCAACTAAATTCTTAAAGCATGAATCAGAGCTCTTTTGCTCTTGAGCTGTGTGTGCTTAGGAGTAGCCATGACCAGAATAATAAAAGGATATACAGCACAAAGCTGAGAAAAGGGGCTCAGGTTGTGGCGCTCACTGTCAGTCCCAAGGCAAATTTCTTTTGGAAAGTCGGAATATTATCAGCCTGGGTTGTCTGCCCCTTGGATAAGCTATGTCTTTGTTATACCAAACAGATCCTGGCATTATTTCTACACACACACATATACAGGTAACGAACAGAAAAAATGTAGAGGATGTGCTGGAAAAAAAAAAAAAAGCAGACAGATGTAATGATACCCACACAGAGAGACAGATTTGGAATACAGACATTGACCCAGTTCTGCAGTCTGGCTTCCTCTTCATTTCACCAGTGTAAATCAACTGAAACTACCCACTGCCAACAGGCTTCATTTTCCACCTGTTAACACAGGTTTTCCATTCCACTGTCAGTAAAAGAACCATGAGGCAAACTGTTAGGAAACGAAAATCCAGCGCCGTGTGTAACTGAAGGCAGAAGTGGAGAGGTGTACAGCCAGATTCCGGACCACACATGGCTGAAAATTCTCTTCCTTAAACCCAGTCGTGGCTCCCCAAAGGGCTGTTACCAAAGACAACTTTCCGCTGCCAAACACCCCACTGGGAGCCAGTAAGGCCAGAAGCTGAGGCCAGGGTGTTGCTACTCATGATCAACCTGGCAAACGTTGAGCACAAATTCCACCATTCCATGCAAACATCACAGAAACCCATTCCCAGGCTGTGTTTCACGGGTACAGCATGGCAGGCTGGGAAACCCTCCAAATCACACCGCTATTTTTCTAATCATTTAGCTCTTTGCGGAGATCTCAAATTTTAAACTCGAATCAAAAGTAACTTTAGCAGAGGTCAGTCAAGCGGCAGTCAGACTGCACAAGGTGGCAGGTTAAAGCATCTCATATTTATAACAGTGCAAGTATGAAATTCAGAAAGGGCCCCCAGGGATCCCAATGCAAGACATGAAGGTGTAATTAAAAACCATAAATCCATCAAAAGAAAAATATGTAAACTTAATACATTAACTCATATATTTTTCTTCCCCGACCACATTTGTCTTACTCTACACTCCTTTGGAGCCTAGAAATAAAAAATTAACAATATCAGAAGAAATATTTCTTAATATGTGGAATGTGAATATCAATAATAAATGCTTTTTACTTTATTCTTACAGGTAATTCCTAGAAGAAGCATTCTCAGCAGAGAGAGCTGAGAATCTGTGCATTTTATAAATTACTTCAGCTGTATGTCCTCTTTTCAAAACCCACAAGAGGACAATATCTTACAGTGTTTCCATGCCACTCAATCATCCACACAAAATTACCATTGTGAGAGCTTGTTGGAGGAATGTCAAATGTACTTGCCTTTCTTTGCAACAAAATCTTCAGAGAAAAGCAGCAAAATAGCTCAGTTCTGCCTTCACAGTTACACAAGCTACACTAACACCTGAACATTTTAAACAGAGATTATGGGCTTAACTTTATATTTAATTACAAGCTACAGGCAAAATAGTTACAGGCCAAATCCTGGCCTGCATTTCACCCACAGCATAGTTTTCAAGCTATCTTAGTTTACAAAAGCTCTGCAGCACCTGTAGTTCATATTAAGGCTACGGCACTTCTAAAAGTAGTATTTGGGCAAACCAGCCCTCCCATCTTCTGCCCAGCTACCAGAAAAGGAGCACCAGCGTTGCCCAGAAATTACAGTGGCAAAGACGCTTGTGCCTCACCTCCATTCTTCAAAGGCCAAATTTGGGAGAGCAAATTTGTTCTCCTCAATAATGACTGTTTCCTTGGGACAAGATGGCCAAGGGCCAGGCAGGGGTATGGGAAGACCTCTCTTCCTCACGATGCACCCAGCATCAGGGCACACACGTGGGGATTATGTGACATTTTCATCAGAGACTGAACTCCATTCCCTCTGTTACTGGAGCACTCCTTCTCCCAAGTGGAGCAGCCAGGTCCCTATACAAACACACACAACCTTCTTGCGTTCAATGCAAAACCGATGTGCTATCACAACATGGCTAAAGCTTCTCAAATAACACCAGTCAACCAAACATCCCTTTTCCAAATGCTCAGCAAACATTTTCACTAAGCCCAGGCCATAACACTAACACAACTCTGGTGCTCTTTCAACACAACATGCAGACCAATGGTGGCAGAGGTTGGCACGCCCTTTACACTTGTCCCAAGCATACTTGCCACACGGGAAGCAAAATCCTCCTTGCCCTGGCTGACAGGGATTAGCTCGCTCAACTGTCTCCCTACCCTTCCTTCGATCATTAGGACACCAGGTGCTCTGGCATCAGTAGTCAAGGTTCACATGCTGAACAGAGGCCATCTCTGTCCAACTTTTGCTGACTATTTATTGCAGCAGAAAATCATTTCCTTTCACCAAACAGACCATGTGGGATGCTCCCAGTCTAGCCTGGTGACTGGTTACCTATGCCTGGAAAGTGGTCTTGGCTTCTGGAGCCAGTTCCATGCCAACATCTATCAAGCATTCCACAGACAAAGCACAGAGAATACTTTAAGGTTTGGCTCTTGGCCTCCTTATCCTCAAAGAATCATAGAATGGTTTGGGTTGGAAGGGACCTTAAAGATCAGCGAGTTCCAAGCCCCCTGCCACAGGCTGGGACACCTCCCACCAGACCAGGTTGCTCAAAGCCCCATCCAGCCTGGCCTTGAACACCTCCAGGGATGGGGCAGCCACAGCTTCTCCAGGCAAACCGTCCCAGTGTCTCACCACCCTCACAGCAAAGAATTTCTTCCTAAGATCTAATCTAAATCTCCTCTCTTTCAGTTTAAAACCACTACCCCTCGTTCCTATTGCTACACTCCTTCAAAGAGTCTCTTCCTGTCTCTCCTGTAGCCCCCTCTAGGTACTGGAAGGCTACTATAAGGTCTCCCAGATCCTTTTCTCCAGGCTGAACCCCAACTCTCTCAGCCTGTCCTCATAGCAGAGGTGCTCCAGCCCCCTGACCCTCTTCATGGCTCTCCTAGGAACCGTGCCATTGCTCACTATAGCCTGACTGCAGTTGGGCAGCATGCACAAGCAGCTGCTTTTACACTATTCAGTAGACAAATTGGTGTTATAGAGAGGGTCTGTTGCAACACTGACATTTTATGTCTAGAGGCACTCAAAGCTACTAAGGAAGGAGGTGCATGCCTTTACCACTCCACACCAAGCAGTGCAGAGAGCCGCTACAGATGACCCAAAAGCAGTAAAGCAATTGAAACAAGGATGGCCACACTTCTTGATCGTACAAGCCACTTGCATGATAATCCTAACAGCTGTTGAAATGGCCACATCCAAGGCCTTGGAGACATGTCGCAGTCTGGGGATGACAACAGCTCCCAGTGCCCTGTTTTGGGATGGGAATCAGACGTGTACCACCAGTCCAGCACGGTGCCATTGACCTCAGAATGGCCACATCCAAGGCCTTGGAGACATGTTGCAGTCTGGGGATGCCAACAGCTCCCACTGCCCTATTTTGGGATGGGAATCAGACATGTACCCCCCAATCCAGCATGGTGCCATTGACCTCAACCACCCCAGCAGGCTCAGCTCCTCCAAAACACTCAGCAGTACCGCTCTGCTGAGGGCTGCATGATGTACCCTGGGCACAGCCACCACCTCCAACCTGCTCAGGAGCCATGTAAGACACAAAAGCAGCAGGCAAACCCTTGCTGCTGTACTCTGAAGTTCAGGAGAAGAGCAGCAATGCCAAAAGGATTAAATACATGCTGCAACACACGATACAGTGAGAACCACACAAGGCAATAAAAAAAAACCCAGTACAATACAAACTGAGTACATCTAACTTCCCAAATGACTTAAAACACAAAGCCAAATGCTGCCCATTTACAGTATAATCAGCACTGATCGATACATACACACACAAACCATGCTCCAACAAATCGCGTGTTGTGGTAAAACAGGAAGCACATTTAAACATAATCTTTTGAATGCTGTGAGAAATAGGCCTAATGCTTCAGTTTCACGGCTAATGCTGAAAGCCAGTCAATGCCCAGCCTCGCCAGCAGTCTCACATTTCAGTTCTGTTCAGAAGCCTTCCCATCCCATTCACCCAGAAGCCTAAAATCCCTCAGCAACCTCAGGGGGAGATTTGCTAAGAGCTAAATGAAAATTGATCATTTTCCCACAGCCGCCCTGCGCTCCCATCAACTCTGCACAGGTACTGACATATGGTAATACCAGCCCAGCCCCAGCCGAAACTCAGAGCAGCTTGCCAAACTCCAAAACCCTGATCGAAGACCAATTTTAAGGCTTGACTCAGAAAGAAGGATAATTGTGTGCACCTAAGCCTTTTTTTGTGAGCAAGCGCTGAGATTTCACTGATTCACTGTATGTTAGGGTGATGCACCCAGCAGTCAGACTCTTAGTGATAAAACAAACAAGCAACAATGGCATTATGCTGCCTAAAACAGGTGGATATATTTATACCACTTAAACATTCTTTCTCCAACATGAAAATGAACATCTGCCAGCCATGCCTTAAAAGCTCATGCAGCTTCAAAGCAACGAAGTCAGTCCAAAGAGCCATACACCAAAAGTTTACAAGCACTTTAATGTATCCTAGAGAAGAATACATTACTCCTGCAAAGTGACATTTCCCCACCACCGCCCTTGCTCAGAATCACCACTTGAAGCTCTGCACTTGGTTTTTCTCTACGAATTTATTTTTAAATGGAAAAAAAGGAAAATTAAAATTTTAAAAATGAAAAACTAATAAGCAACACACTTAGGCGTAAGCTTCAACAGCCAGTATGAGGCACTGAAGTGATTAAAGAGTTCCTGGTTTGCTATGAGACCACACCACATTGCCACAAGACAGCGTTCCAGTTTCACCACGGGGAGGCACAGAGCAGACTGCAGATAAACCCTTTTTAGGTAACACTCTTTAGGTGCAGCTCTAATCCACACTCCCCGAGCTGATCTGATACCTGCTACTTAAGCAAGCTCCCCTTTGCCTGGACGTACACCACAGCACCTTCAGTCCCTTTACACAGCCTCAGCACTCCCCTCCTGGTGAACTGGCAGATCTTCAGGACTATCTGTTAGCACCTTCATAGTTATCTGAAGTCCATGGTGTTGCTGTATTTTCTATAGCAGAGACCCCAGCCCCAGAACCCCCTCCCCTATACCCCATATAGAGACACCAAACCTGAAAGTTCATTTCCCAGCCAGACTCCACCAGTTCCTGCATCCCTGTGGCATTATATATTCTTCTTATTATGCAAATTACAGAAGCAGACGGCCCTACTAAGAACAGCAGTCGATGATGCTCAGTGCCACTCATACAAGCCAATGGTAAGAGAGAAGCCCCACTACGACAAAAAATAAAAAATTGACAAAACACGGAAGCATTTTCTCTCTGCTGGGCAAAGGAGGAATTAAGCACATGGATATTAAGCAGATTGTTCAAAGTCAGAGTCAGTGAAAGATCTTGGGACTAAATTCAGGTCTTGCATCCCTGTCCATCTCTAAACGGGACCCGGTTGCTCCTGTTAACAAAGGCAGCAGGAGGCACGATTCTCCTGGAAGTAAGGGCCAAGCATTCTCCCATCAGCCACTAATTTGGAAGACTATACAAAAATCAGTAACACTTGTAAAAGGAATCACTCTGTTCCTGATCACAAGCATGGCCAGGGGTGGAGACAAGACTCCCACCTTCCTGAACATGCTTTCCATTTGGGGATATACTGGACACACAAGTACAAAATAGTTATTCCACAGAGCTGCAAGTCTGAAGCCAAAGAACAGTGAGACAAATCCAGATAAACTAAATTCCATAGATTTCCAGTAAATAAAAAAAAAAAATGAGGATTCAATGCTCCCAAATGAACATCCGCCTGCCACACTCAATGTGAGCAGTATCCAAATAGGTCTAGTTCCTGAAGGTAATCCAATTTTGAGAAAGGCAAGAGCACTGTCATGGAAAAAATCTTCCATAAGACACACACGCATTTCCAGAAAGACTCTCCTCCTCTCGCCACAGTGAAGCAAAATCCCCGCTCACTTTTCACGACAAAGTGTTCATCAGCCGGCTGAAAACCCAGGGACCAGCTGGCTCTTCTCCACGTCAGCATCCTCACTGTGGGAAAGAGGATTCAGACCCACAGAGTGCAGCTACCATGGGGTAGGAGAGCAGCAGGAGAGCCATGCAGCAACCGTGTAGACTGTAGGCAGCCCTGGTCTTGGGAAAGAAAAATCTCTTGGTGGTTTCATCCATCCCCGCTCCAATACCCTGCGGTGTCAGGTCCGGAGCAGCAGCCACTATCAGCTGCTGTGGGCCAGGGGAGAGGAGGATGACTACGGCCTCCTACAACCTCACTGTTAACAAGCCAGAGGTTGGGATCACTGTAGGTGGAAACTCTTGGCAAAAACAATAAAGCAGCTACTACATATTTCAACAGGTTCAAAGTAACCTCAGATGTTAGGAGCAGATGCTCTTTTCCACCCCCTGGGATTATGAAATGGTTTATGTGTTTCCTCTCTTTTCCCTAATAGGGCAGGGTGCTGAAGGAATTAGCTGGAGAAAGAGCCGGAGCACTACTAATTACCCTCAGCTACCCGGGAGACCGCAGTACCTTCAGCTAATTGCGCAATCCCCGCTCCCCCACTTCAGATCCCCCAGTGAGAAGGTCTCCTGCCTCCGGCATCTGAACTGCAAGATAATCCTTTGCTCACCTGTATTTTAAAAGGGCATGCTCGAAAATCCTAAATGTCTAAAGCAAACTCATTACAATTAGTTTCCCCGGCCCATCATACAGCATGGGGCCTACTGCACCCACTGCAACAGGGGAAGTGCTCACGTCAACACATCTGACACGGTGTTGTCACCAACCCCATTATTAGACTGCACACGGACCTGAAAGCCACATCTGAGCTTGTAGCCTGAAGCACTCTGCAGCCAAGCCTCTGCAACAGTCTCTCTCACAAAATTAAATATTAAGAGTGCATCTCCAAAAAAAAAAAAATGCCCTGTAGTTTCATTTTTATTAACTACAACATTACTTTTCCATTTACGCATTTTTGAAATGTTAAATGTAGAACATTTTAAGGTGCACCTAGTGCTTGCAAAGAGCCCTGAAAACTGGATTCCTCTCAAGAGGAATCTGTAGAAGACACAGTTCTCCCACTCAATTCCCTTTATCCACATCAACCCACGCAGAAAGGCCTCCCATGAAGAGAAAATTGGCCCCTCAATAACAGAGGACCTCAAAGTTAGCCAAGATGTAGCACAGGGTTTCTAAACCATCACAAGGACTCTCAAATTCCAGGTGACCACACCACTCCATAAAAAGGGCTGACACGTTAACAGAAAACAATGGACATGGGAAGAAAAACTTCACAGAAAGTCTGCAATTGCTTCCAAAAGCTTAGACCTATTCTACACACACCTCAGATGACAGAAGTCCCCACATGCTCCAAAGCCTTCCTCTCCAAGGGAAGCATCATCCTGCAGGCAAATGCCAAGGACACAGAGCACTCTCCCAGGCTCCTCCAAGTGCAGTGGAGGCTCCTGAAGTGCCCAACAGTGCAGAGACAGGTACGGACAGCCAGGGACCATGCAAGCTCCCCTGATACCACAGTTGGACTGGCCAAGGTGAAAATAAAGCATAACTGGCCCTCACGCATCAAGACCACAGTCCTCAGCCCCATGAACTCTTAGCCTGGTTTTCCAAAGCAATGAGAACTGCTGCATTGCCCTTCTCTCCATCCTCCTTTCTGCCAGCTCTCTTTAACAGCTTATGAACCCGTCAAATGATCTGAAATTGAGGTAAAAGGCTCACAGCAAGTTCCTACAACTTCCACAAACTGGCAGGGGGAGAAGTTGAGCAGGACCCGCTTGTTATTAATTGTTTGACAGAAGCCAGATGGCTGGGGAGTACTAGTTTACTGTCAACTAAGCAGTGTAAGTGCAGCTCCACAGTTGCAGAGAAGGTGCTGCCTCTTATAGAGTCATCAGGGACAAGGCAAGAACAGCTGGGAATAACGCAGAGGGATGGGAAGAGCACAGGAGGTGAGCAAAACATTCATCCCACCAAACCATCCTTCCTTAGTTTTGCTGCTCATGGAAACGTGTGGGGATTATTTAGCATACAGGAGAAACCCACAGGAAAGAGCATGCTCTTCCCAAAACTTTGTTCTCCATCTGCCCTTCAGGTGATGCCATCAGCAGCACATACAGGTTTACCAAAGAGACCATCGCTTTGATCAGAAGCAGGTGTGGTGGGAGCTCAATCCCGCAGCACTGCCTGGCATCGGCACAGCTGAGACACGTCCGTGCAAACAGTGTGTCTAAACCCACTACTATCCTCCCCTTTTTATGGGAGAAGACGGATTTCCTCCAAGAACATGGCAGGCTCTGTCTTGCATAGTTCCTTCAAATGATTCATGGCTCATTAGCAACCAAAGGCATTAGCTCTCCTGGTCACCAAGACTCTCTGCGGACTGGGGCTGGCAGAGTGTCTCTCTGTACCCAACCACAGTTTACCCAGTCAGCTGGGAATACAGGCCATGCTCAGGTTTTTTTCAGTTATCAGAGAAAAAGCATTGTCCATCCCACCCACCATAAAGAGACCACACTCACTCTTTTGTCCCTCAAGCTCCCGGGAAGCCGGGATGACGTGCCTCATGTAACACGCAGCACGGATAATGCAACAGGGGAAAAATAACAAGGAAGAAGAGAAGCTTTCAAAAACTAGGCCAGCAAGAACCTGGCTGAACCCAAGCCACCATACAATATGTATGATCCTCTCCCCCTTAACACTGCCTCAGACACCCACCTGCACCAGCAGTGGGTACTATAAACTGCTCAGACCAGGAGGTATGGACCAGAGTATGGATGAGGACAGGTAAAATGGGGTCTCTGAACCCCTGGGTTGGGAGAAATCCAGTCTTCAATGCCAATCATTCAAAATGAACTTTCACTGATCTTGGCCTCCTTTCAGTACTGATAAAAAACAATATTTTATTCCAGTATAACTGGGTACGATTATTGCTTTTCTATAACCAAACTATTTATACCAGTATAAAACCCTTCCATGGACGTAGTTGTATCAGTGTGTGTGCTCCTCATACCGAGAGAGCTTTCTTCCTCTGCTCGTAAGGGATTAGCTAAAACCATTTTACAGTAGCTGTATGTCCTTAAGGCTATTGCCTGCACTAGAAGCAGCACAGAGTTTACTTCCAGGGATGCAGCTGAAGGAGCACATCTCTCATGTTGGGACAGTCCCTGCCTGTGCCCTTCCTTTCAGAGACACACACCTCACTCTGAGCTTTAGAAATGACAGCATACTTGGGTTTACCCAACAGTGGCATCACACAAATTAATTAATTAGCATTTGCGAATCGCTGGGAAGATTTTAAGTGCTAAGTATTATTATTACTAATTTAATCTACATCCCCATTCAGTCCTCAGCCTCTCCTGTGAAAATGCCAACAGTGATGCCAATTAGCGGTAATTGTTGCCGTTGGTTTTGTGACAGGGCTATTTGCCAAGTGAGAGTGAGACAGAGACCACCAACTCATTTCCTGGGGATTGCCCCACAGCTGCCAACAGCAGCAACTTCCAGGCACAACAACCTGCTCTCCACTCCGGCCAGAACCCTGGAGGTAGGAGATCCTGTATCCCATTACCAGCTCCCCAGGGACACAGCCTGCGAAGCACATACAAAACTTTTAATCAGGGATAAACCAAGACACTTTTTTTTTTATTATTATGATTATGTTTTCATCCTCCACCAGTTCAGTACGTGACCCAGCAACTGATGCTGATTCTGCAACACCAAAATGCTAATCTGGAATAATTTCAGATTAAACTTTGCTCCTTTCCATCCTTGCTTGATGAAAAGAAAAAAGAAAAAAAAAAGAAAAAAAAATCACATTTTGATTCACACAAAGGCCTCACTGTGGCAGCAAACTGTAAAGACAGCAGCAGTAAAAAGAAGGGAACTGACAGCGTGGGGTGCAGTAAATCTTGTTCTTAGGAGAACTGTTAAAGAGTTTTAACACAAGCAAAGAGTTGTATCTTTTTATCAGCTGTCCACAGAGATTTGGAGGACTTTGAAGAGACACAAACAACTAACAGTATTCTGTAATCAATGCACATAATCTGGGCACCGAAACTTTAAATTATTTATATATTTTAAATACGCCTAATTGAAAGGACAGCAACACATAAACTGTATGAATCATAGCCCTCTCAAGCAATTAAGATTTGTTATCCCTGCAGACTGCAAACAGTAGGTTGGCTTTTTATTCTAATGTGAATTCAATCCCTCCTCAGCTGCCCCACGCATGAGAATACACCTCTCTTTCATCAGGAAAGATATCAACAGCAGGAAACTAGCCCTTCTTTCATCTCCGAGGCACCCACCCACCTTTCCAAAGAGTTTTCAACCAGGTGTGGAAATCTCTCTGAATCCGTGCTGAAAGATCCCTCGATTATTATGGCAAAGGAGGTAAATCCTTTGAGAGCAGCATGATCCAAGCAGTACCTTTCCTATGTTTACTTATCCAGCAGTTGCTCAGTTTGACAATACTTTAGGTAAAGCTTGTGAGAAACTCTTTGGACTTGTATTGTATGGGCTCTCTTCGTGGAGAGGAGCTGCTTTTTCAGTCTTGCGAGATAATTAAAGGAAGGAGAAGGAAAAAAAAATAATAATAATAAAACAAAACACACAAGCTGCCTTTCCTGGCACAAACGTTACGGAGTGCTCAACCTGCCAGCATATTGCATCAGATTCCCACTGCAAGGCCAATTCACAGCAGCTGAGGGGCCGAACCCCTGCCTGTTATCTCCCACCAACCTACTTCACACTCAGGAGGCTGTAAGGAGGAGTGTTTA